>NC_028647.1:56742133-56789640 GCF_001406875.1 Solanum pennellii | reverse complement strand
CCCCCCCCCCCCGTATGAACATTCATCCCCGAATGACACTATAATTCTTTTGAAAGAAGGAATAGACTCAAGACTAGCATCCCAACCAATCAATATTATCAAATCAACATAAATCATGTCCCTTCAACAAGGAAATTTGAAAACTCATATTACTACACGTAAGGCTCAAATCACTTCAGCATAAGGCATTTCCTTCTCACAACACATATGAGCTAAATATACATTACATGAGTTCCAACTAGAACAAAGTTAAACATAACAACATGCTACATATAATCTCATGAAGATTCACCATATCAAAATGCACAACATAACTCAAAACAAGCAAAAAGCAAAATTCAAGTCTAAAGCACCAATTCCACTGTAACTTTACTATGAAGTACCCAAAAATTCATATTTTGCAAAATTTCACCAAAAAATCAAGAAACTTCAATTTCTAGTCATATTTATTTTATAAAAACAATGACTAACCTTAATTATAGAAAAATATGAGGGTAACAAGACTTCAATCGGCGTTGACCTCGCATATTACACCCTCAACTAGATGATTCTTCCATAATACCTTTACCGAAACCACCTCTTTATTCCTCAACTTCTTGCTTTCCTATCAAGAATTTGAACCGGAACATCCTCATATGAGAGGTTATCCTTGACACCAAGACCCTCAATAGGAATAGAGCCATGGGGTCACCGAGACACTTCTTCAACATAGAAACATGAAAAACCGGATAAACCGAAGCCAATTCACTAGGAATTTTCAATTAATAGGCAACCTTACCAACCCTTTGAAAGATTTCATAGGGACCCACATAACAAGGACTCAACTTCCCTCTCTTGCCATATCTAACAACCCTTTTTTATTGGTAAAATTTTCTAATACAGCTTATCACCTTCTTCAAACTCCACATCCCTTCTCCTATGATCGGCATAAGACTTTTGCTGACTATAGGCTGTTTGCTGCTGGTTCCTTATGATATTAGCCTTTGCCACTAGAGATGAATTATAGTTATGATGAACTATAGCACCCCCATTTAGAGAACTTTCAAACCACACACCCAACCTATCTAACCTATGTACTTCCCTTGCTAGGTCCTTCTTGGCTTCGTCAAGGCGGGATACACTACCCGTAGTCATACGACTTAGGGCATCCGCAACAAAATTAGCCTTACTGGGGTTATAGAGGACACTCATATCATAATTTTTCAACAACTCTAAACACCTTATTTATCGGAGATTCAACTACTTTTGGGTAATCACATATTGGAGACACTTATGCTCTGTGAAAACATCAACATGACCCCCATACAATTAATGACTCAAAATTTTTAAGGCAAACACCACGACCGCTTATTCAAGGTCATGAGTGGGATGGTTTCTCCCATGTACCATATGTTTCCTAGAGGAATAGGCTATCACTTTCCCATATTGCATAAGCACACACCCCAAACCCACTCGGGATGCATCGCAATACACAACAATCCTATTTGTACACTCATGTAAAGTCAACACCGGAGCGAAAGTAAACTTATCTATCAACAATTGGAAGCTTTTCTCAGATGCTTCCGACTACTCAAATTTATTACTCTTTTGGGTCAAAAGAGTCAAAGGAGAAGAAAGGGATTCAAAACAATCCACGAACCTCTTATAATAAACAGTCTAAACCCAAAAAAATGCTAATGTCAGTTGGAGTCAAAGGTCTAGCCCAATTTTTCACCTCCTCCATTTTCCTTGGGTCTACCTCAACTCCCTCACTACAGATGATGTGCCCAAGAAATGTCACTAACCTCAACCAAAAGTTACACTTACTATATTTGGCATACAATTGATGATCCTTAATGGTTTGCAATACTACCCTCAAATTACCCATATCATCACCCTCATTCTTCGAATATACCAAGATATCATCAATGAAGACAATGACAAATGAATCTAGATGATTTTGAAACACTCTATTCATTATGTCCAAAAATTCCATCAGAGCATTTGTGAGACAAAAAGACATTACGAAGAACTCATAGTGCCCATATCAAGTTTGAAAAGCCGTCTTTTGTATATCCTCACCTCTCACCCTAAGTTGGTGATAACCCAATCTCAAGTCAATTTTTTAAAAGTAACTCTCCCCTTAGAGTAGATCAAACAAGATGTCAATCGGAGGGAGAGGGTACTTAATATTAATGATAACCTTGTTGAGTTTGACTTAATTAATAAACATTCTCAAGGATCCATCCTTCATCTTCACAAACAAAATCGGAGCACCCCACGGAGAAGTAGTAGGCCTTATAAAACCTTTATATAGTACATCCTTTAGTTGAGCCTTCAACTTTTTTAATTCAACCAGAGCCACCCAAAAAGGAGGAATATATATGGGATTTGTATCCAGTAGCAGATCCATGCCAAAATCAATTTCATGTTCGAAAGGAATATTGGGAAGGTCATTAGGAAAGACCTCCTGAAAACTCACTTACTACAGTGATCGACTCACTGGGAGGAACTTTAGAGTCTATATCTTGGACTCTTACTATATGATATAGACAACCTTTTCAGATCATTTTTCATGCTTTTATACAAGAAATAATGCGACCTCTAGGAATAGAATTTACCCCCCACTCAACAACCGGTTCATTTGCGAAGTTAAACCTCACCAATATTGTCCTACAATTAATGGATGCAAAACATGCATGCAACTAATCCATATCAAATATAAAATAAAAATCAAGCATATCGAGTTTTACTAGATCAACACTAGAAACTCTGATGGGCAACATTTTTGGAAAATTTCTATACACCCTTTTTGTAAAAACCAACTCACCAACCGGAGTAGACACTATAAAAGGTTCATGCAAAATATAAGGTATAATTTCAAACATTTTAACTACTAGAGGGGTAAGAAATGATAAAGTAGTTTTGGGATCATGTAAGGCATATACATCAATAGAGAAGAATTTCAACATGCTGGTCAGCACGTCGAAAGAAGTCCCTTGCTCACCCCTAGAGTTGGGAGCATAACAAGGGTTCTTCTTTGGAGCATCACTAGAACATATTTCTTGAGCTTGACAAATACCCTTGTCTGGACTCTTCAAGTTTGGAAAATCATTCATGTTGTTACAACTCTTGCAACAACTAAAGCAGTTATACATCCCCTTAAGGCAATCACCGTAGTATTTTTTTACCACACTTTCCAAAAGATGGCTTCTCGTTTTGCGAATTAGTACCTTTTCCCTTCTTGAATTTAGGGTTAGACACCCTATCACGACTACATTTTGGGAATTTTGAAGTGGACTTGATTAGAAAATCGCTTCTTAAATCTAGGCTTGTCTCGTATTTAAAGCCTATTTTAGGAAGAACCTCCATCATATGATCCTTCTATCTTAGCATATCTACTATTTGTCTTGGTACTAGCCTCCTCTACCCTTCTTGCATGCACCATAAGATGGGAATTGTTCATGTTGTCATGTAGCATGGCAGAATGGCACTCCTCTAGGATTGGAGACCAAAGAAGGAGCATATGTGGATAACTTATTGAAATTCAAAGACTACTCATGGACACTCCTTCCTCCTATCAGAAGGTTGATGAACTACACCACTTTCTATTCCCCCATCTCCCTACGGAAGAACCAATCTACAAAAGCTGCCTTAATGATCTCCCTAGTCACCGGACCACCCTCAATAGCCATTATCCCTCCATTGCACATACAAAGATTGTGCCACGTCCTTGAGTTGATATGTGGCAAAATCGGCCTTCTCACATAAGGACAACCCAATAGCCAAAAGTATTTTAGAGACTTCATCGATTAATTCTTGAGGGACTTCATCATCCATAGACCCGTAGAAACTAGGAGGGTTCATTAGAGTGAAGACCCTTAGACGGGAAGCCATACTAGTGACTTGTTGATGAGGACGGGGCACAACCGCCTAGTTTGCTTGAGCCATCATAGCTTGGACATGGACGGTTGCAACTTCAGCCAATTGAATCAGGGTCGCCATTATATCTCCATCTGTCAAGGTTGGAAGATTAACCGGATCTTGGTCAACATTAAAATTTTCGAGTCTTCGAGCCAGATGTGAAAGCATACCATAAGTATACTCTAATGGCACGATATAAGATTTTCAAGAAAGAGAGTGATTTGTGAGCATAATATAGGTTCGTACTCATAAGTGTGGCGCGCTTCATAATTATAAATATTGACCTACATAGATGTGGTAGAGAGAGAGACATATCTCGACGATATTCAACCTCACGCTTTGATACAAGGTTTGTCACATCCGGGTTTACCCCCTAAATGTAACTGGCATAATCTTTGTTTTTAAGGACTAAGACTAGCCTCTTAGTCCCATGTCATGACATTCATAGGTTGAAAAATGCGGAAAAATTTAAAACATTCATTACAACTACTTGGAGGTTTACATAGACCACTGCATACACATAATATAAAATTGTATTGAGTATTCATAGACCCTTCGTATAGGAAGGTTACATAGCCTTCTACTTATATTGCACATACACATATATATGTTAGAAAAATAGTCTCAAAGATTGTCTAATCTAATACCATCTAAACGATTATCACAATATGGGCATAGCCCTTACATATCCAACAAGGCCACATATAGGTCATACAAAAGTACAGTATTCAATTGAAAAGAAAAGAAATGAAAGAGCTTTAAGCTCATAAAAAGTCCGTAAGGTAGATAGTGGCATTGCCCTTTGAAGTTGAGGACCTACCCTACTTGGATAAAATGAAGAATCCAAGCCTTTAACAATGTCGCCTTCCAAACTCTTCAACGATCGGGACATAAAATGTTTGGGAAAAGGGAAGAAAATGGGGTTAGTACTACACATATACTAACTATGAGACCTTATGCACATATACAACCAAAACATGCTAAAAAGGGAATTTTAGTCAAAACATGACAATTTACACCTTTAGGGACCTAATCCAAACTCAAGCAAGTCATATCAATCAACCAAACATGCTTACTAACTCAATAAGTAATCCGTATTTCAACATACTTGTAACCACGATTTACTACAACCCTATCTATAACATCTGAAGACCACACCCTAGAAATTAGGATACAATCCCGGATTGTAACTGGCATACTCGACCTCTTAAAGGTCTTATACAAGACATTTCATATCATTCATCACATAAACACAGTGAAAAGTAGTGGGGAATTAAAACTTGTCACAAAACATAACATAGTCTTTAAAAACTCTTTCATATGAAGAAATAGGGAATATTAAGTCTCAATCTCATCATTTTACTACACAAGAATACTTGGGATACGGCCCATACTTCAAAATACAAATATAGGAATACTTAATCTATCAAAATACTTTAAATGGAAAAATTAAAAGACATATATGCCCTTGAGTCAAATGAGGACGTACTTCAACTCTTTAACGGTGCTACGGTCCAAGTCTTCCTTCCAAAAAGCTCCTCACCTACAAAGAACTATATAAATAGATAAAAGCATGGAGTTAGGACAACCACATGTACTAAGTATGGCGTTATGCATAAAAATGATGAAAATGGAATTTCATTTGAAATATGCATCTTTTTATTTAATAATCATATTATAATCATAAATATAACATTTAAAAACTTTAAAACATGTAATATAAAATGCAACCAAAAGAAATTTTTTTAACCAACTTTACAAGAAGTCCAATTCACTGTTATAGTGAATTACTTCACTGTACAGTGATGTTACAAATCCTTCACTTTAGACGGACTTTAGCATGCAGTCTTCTAATTTAAAGCTATCCTATGATTATCTTAAGTCACACAAGAAAGACCGCCCATAAACCACCTCTAGATGTTCCTATACGACCCTTAAGATTACTTATAATGAGTCACATACACACTCACAAGTATCATAAACATCAAGGTAAGATTCTTCTACCAAAGGTGACTCTATATCTCACTTGAGTGAGTTTTGAATAGACAACCCATACAATCCCTTACACACACTCTTAAGAGATCCTATAGACTCCATAGAATAGAATCATTCTCACTTAGCACACCAACAAATAGATGATATGAAATTCTCCTTCCAAAGGCTATCAAAAGACCTACTTAAGTAAATCAAGAAGATAACATCCATACTTACATCTTGAAGATTACCTAAATAGTCCTTTAGATTGCATAAGTCTTAGATCATGTCCACAACACCAAATATCTTCTCTAACTATAGTCATCCTCAAGACTTCCATTGATAAGACATGAAGAGATCATATTTTATGCAATCTTCGCACTTTAGCTAAGGAATCCTTAACTCACTTTAGATTAGGTACTTATTCATTTACATACTTATTAACATTAGTGATAAGTTCATTAGTTCATTAAGACTCAAACACCACATAAAGGTCATTAAAGTAATGGCCTTGGACAAGACCTAGGAACTCAAAGTAACACCTTTAAAATCTATTGTACAATGTCGACATAGTGTCCCATACCACCACCTAAACCTCATAAACTTCTCTAATGCTAATAGGTATTCCATATGATGAGAATAGACAATAACCGACATATACCATGATAGCTAGACATGGAATCCGGAGTTCTATCTTACTTTAATTAGGTTGTTCTACTTGCCAAGGATAGACTCAGACACATCCCATGTAGGCACGTGGTTAAGGAATATGAAGGGCATACTTTGCAATCTAGTCTAACTCTTTAACTAGAATTACTTCCCCTTATCATACTCACTCGATTCTAGCATTCTTTCTCATTGAGTAATTCACACATTAGGCTCACATAAAAGGGTTACATGACAAGTTCATACCCAATGATATTAACCTTACAAAAGAAGGTCCACTACGGCTACCTCACAATAGGGACAAGAACCTCATGATGACTTTCTAAGGAATAGTATGATACTGTTCCAGCAAATTAACCTTAATTCCATCATTCCTTTACATTGAAAGATACCATTATGGTTACGACTTCAACAATCTTAACATTACCACAAAGTCAAGGTTTTCACATAAAAGACTCTCTTAAGTTCAATAAGGTCACATGTCATTTATATATTCAATACTAAGAGTTATAAAACCCTAAATCAAGACATCACATATTCATAATCATATATATATCAAGAAAGGGACACAAGTAAACAAAGACAAGACACTACGTACTTCACTTTTACCCATAATGAAAGCCATTATAGAAGCACATAAAAATAACCCTAACATCTTCAAGTCATCATATTTAATATAATAAAATCATCAATGAAATAAACATAGACTCATATAACTGAGTAGGAATAACCAATACTCAACTCCAACACTACACACATAATGTCAAAGGCATACTCTAACATGGTCACCTAAGACAACATGAATAGAATAATACATATATGACTCCGCATGTAGATAGATATGGTCATGCTTCACATAAACAAACTACACAAATAGTCATAATATTTCAAGTAGTTTTCGAAAAGGCCAAGATCATCATATTGCATAACGACAAGGCGATATCAATAGCAAGTGAAGCACATAACACCGCCACCATAAGTGGACCATGCCAATCACAATAGAATATAAGTATATAAAACATCAAATTAAAGGAAATACGGTGGCATACCCCCACATCATCCTCAACACTTCAATCCAAAGTCAACTTCCTTAGTTAGATAACACAAGAACCTTACCCAAAGCCATAACCAACAATTCAACATAAAGACAAAAATAATCAATAAACTAGGTTAATTCAATGTAAATTCATCAATCTAATACAACCTAGATATCAATTTACTACAATTATTACATCAATGAATAGCCCACAAAAAAATAAATAAGAATTCATCAACATTAGATCAATATCATGTAACACAAAACATATCAAAGATAGGGTTCCTCCAATTCATGGGTTCATAGGAATTTTATGTTAAAATAATCAATACAACATCAATTAAGTCAGTATTCAATGTTAAGAAATCATTAATGCAACAACCCATGGTAGAACCATTAATTGGACAATTCTTCTTTAAAAAATTAGAAAACAACTTGAGAATTGGGGCTCCTTGATGAAACGAGTTCCAAGGATCAAAAGCCATACTCATCTCCAAGTTGTTCCTTGATTTTGGACTTCAATGGAGACTTTGAAATTTTTAAGGGATTTTGGCGTTTTTATTTGGAAGAATGAAATATTCTAAGTGTTAAACACTTACATACACATATAAGATACCCAATATACCCCATAGGAACCGCCAAAGACTATTTTTGGATGTCGGGTTCATTTACAAATTCACCCCTAGCTTGGCATGTTAAACTGCATGAAGGGACAGCCCACAGATGACTTCCCCATCGACGGGGCGTAAGCCCACTTATGGCTCGTGCTGGAAACCGTCGATGGGTTCAAAGGATTAGAACAGGTAGCTTTTCAACCCAGGCTAAGTATCTACACACGCCCTTCACTCATGGACTGTCGACCAGGCCACTAGTCGTCGATTGACTTCCGTAGGTGAACTTCCTTTTGGCAGTTTTGGACACCAACTTAAGTCCTTAATAAAGGACCGTTGGATGGTCTTTCTTCATACCGGACGTTTCCATCCCAAATACAATCATCAATGAGTTTAACACCTCTCACATAAATTTGATCCAAAACAAACAAGTAAAACTCGGTGAAACACACCTAGACGCACAAGGTCATTTCACGACACATCTTTCGAACATCATGGACGTTCTTGGACGTTTGACCTCAATACTCCACGAAACACGACACACTATATACACATGTTATAGTAACTCATTTAAGGACCTTACAACCTCATGAATCACACATAAACACATAGAACAACATATGAGGCACATATGTGACTTACTCGTCGAACGTCATGGTCTTCCCTTGACGTTTGACTTCAAATTCAACTAATACCTTAGGTAATGACTCTATAAAATATATTAGACCTATTTAGGACCTTATACAATGATGACAACAATGGTCGTATCTAATTAACGTAAGTCATTTTTGGGGTCTTTCACTATCATACAGGAATGACATCACAAGAATGAAAAAGAGTCAATCATATCATAATAAGCAAGACTACTACTTATGAGTCCTTATCAAGTCAACAAGCTCAACGACCAAGAAAATCCACATAACCTTACTCAATCAAGTAGCCTCAACAAGAAACCATAAACAATGTCCAACTTCACATAACATAACATTTAGATTTACATTTCATCTTATTTTAACATTATATCCTAATACATACTCATAAATGAACTAATCAACATATAGTATAAACAATGTACCTAGGTCATCATAAATATATCATATATCATCATAACATCAACATATATAAAAACCTCCTCCTAAGACTCCCCTCAATGCTAACTAGTGCAATGTTTAGGTAGAGTCCCATACCCCTACCTAGACTAATCTAGACCTCTTAGGTTATCCAAGTTAGAGTTCAAGTCCTTTATTTCATTTTACCTTGAGGGAACATCTAGCTCTAAGAGACATTGACCACATGATCTACTGTGGAATTTGGTGTCATAATACCCTACACTGAAAGATTGTGGACTACTTGCCAAGGTAGTATCAAAACATGAAACATAGAAACTACGTGAATCCACTAGCTAGTATTCCTATGGGGGCAACAAAGGTCAAGAACTAGGAGATATAGTTGGGACCCTCTTTGTGTGCCATGAATTATAGTCTCCACTCTCAAGAGTAATGTAGTGTTCCTACCTTCCTTAGGTGGGATGGGACACTTCTCAATCTAGGTCACTTGTTGCTAAGCTAGAGTCCCTTTTTGAAATGTATTTAAGCCTTTAATTATGAATGAATCCTTAGTTTAGTTCACAGGGTCTACCCCTTGTATTATTATCATCATCAATAGCTCAATAAGAATTGTATGGTGTAAGTCTTTTAATCACAATTCATATAAGTGAGGTTAACACATTAGCATTTCATAGCATATAATGGCACATTGATTGTTTTCACCATGTTTATAGCACATACACCTTAATCAACCTTACAACATAGTGAAGGCATTTCAATTCAACATCATACCACCTTATCAGTCTAGTATAAGGCATAATCCAATGAAACATCATGACTTAACCACAATTAATTAAATGAGTTAATATAAAAACGTGCATAAAACTCACCGCCACACAGACATAAACCGTCTGTGAGTCTATAGACCTACCCCCCACTCGTTCTTCACTTTGTCGATGAGTTCAGAGACTGTGCAGGCGAGGGGATTCAATGAATTGGCTATGTTTGGGATAACAGTGGCATCGATGCCCCATCCATCCACACAAAGACCGTAGCCTGCACCTCTACACTCCGTCGATAAATTTAGAGGTTGTGCTGGTGAAGGGAACTTCTCAACAAGACTAAGTGTGGGACAATGATGGAATCGACGCCCCATTCGTCCCAACGCGGGCCGGTGACTGGCTCATCGATGCACACTATTTCAGGCAATGTTACCTCAACCTACAGGAGTCCTCCTCAAGGGCCTCTAGTTTGTACTTGGGGATTCGTACCCAGATGTTTCGACAATAGAACAACTTAAACACCTATTAGCTACCCTTGTACCAATTTTCGTACATATCTGACTCCTAAAAGTTAGTCTAATAGGCTAAGACACACTAACACCCATTTTGAACCAACTTCCCGAACATCATGGATGTTCTTGGAATTTTTGGTTCTTTTACATTCTAAATGACCTAGATTCAATAAATTGAACTTAAAAATAGTACTTAGACCTTATTACACCTATGTTAGGCTTTACGGCATCTCTTGGATTTTCAAGGTGTTAGAAAGAAGGTAGAATCACTAATGTACTCTTGAGATCGGAGACCATAATGCATGTAGCATAAAGTGGGTCCTAACTATATCTCCTATTTCTTGAACTATGTTTCCCCGTTATGAATACTAGTTAGTGGATCCACGTAGTTGCGATGTTAATGTTTTGGTACTACCTTGGCAAGTAATCTGCCATCCTTCAGTGTAGAGTTCTATGACACCGGATTCCACATTAACTCATATTGTTTGCGAACTAAATGAATTACCTCTAACTAGGAAAACCTAAGGGGTTTAACTTAGTCTAGGTAGGGGTATGGGACTCTACCTAAGTGTTGCGCTAGTTAGCCATAAGGGAAGTCGTAGAAGTATGTTCTTATATACATGAATATGGTTATGACTTTACATGTAATGTATATGATGATCTTGCACATTTATGGTATTACTTAATTATTGGTTTCAGTTATGAACATGTGTTTATCTCTATTGCTAATGTATGATGATATGTACTCCTAAATTATATGTTATGTGCTGTTGGATATTAGTCATGGTTCTTATTGGGTTTACTTGATTGAGTAAGGTTATGTGGCTTTGCTGGGTCATTGCACTTGATTACTGAATGAGGGTTAATCGATAATTGTATTTCATTGGTTATGTTGTCAGTATAACATTCCAGAAAATTACATGTCTAGTAAAGATCCCAATAAGTCTTTAAGAATTCATAATGGGGATACATAGGCCTTCCAATGCCCAATATTGAGAAATACTGGACATAGTATAGAAAATTTTCTAAGGAGTATTAGCCAATTTTTATATAATGCCCAAATAAGCAAATTATTGGGCATATTAGAAAATATTGGTTAAAAGGGTTTTAGCAAATTTTTCTAAATGTTAAGGAGCTTGCTAAAGAGATGTACCCGCAATAAAGATCCTAAGCTAAAAATCTTCAGTTTTCATTTCTCACATAAAAGGTATGAGGCATCCAAGTGTCAAGCCTAGATATCACAACACATGATCATTGAAGATGATCATATAAATTAGGCAGTGCCCAAGGATAAATTGAGGGTCCTTGGTACAATGAGTAAACATTCCCAAATGAACCATAAATAATAGTTAGTTAGGAAAGTGCAACCAAATCTTGTGCGAGCACATGTGCAAGACATGTGAAGAAGCTGCCAAAGGAGGGGAGCACCCTAACAGAATTTGGTTAGGGTAGTTAGGGGGAAAAACGTGCACAAGGGACCACTCCATGTGGGACTAACCTACCTACAAATTCAAGACTCTAACCTACTGCCCTAAATAACTAAATACCTAGGCCTAACCTAATTGGACACGTTAGTGCACGCGACAACCTAGGACAAAAATTGGGTTGACAATAACCTAGTACAAGTTAAAGAGACAACCTTGTACATAACATAGGATGGTCCAAAAGGTTAGTTATGGTCCTAACAACATACAGGTACTTTAGTAATTCCCCTAATTTACCTAATTAATTAATTTATAAAATTAATGAATTAATTTAAAAGGGCTAAAACCGAAAAAAAAGGAAATTTTCGGATATCGATTAAGACAAGAAAGGGACAACCTTGTACCAAACCTCGGATGGTCCAAAGAGTTAGTTAAGATCCTAACGACATAAGGGTAATTTAGTAATTATCCTAGGCTACTTAATTAATTAATTTATCAACTTAATTAATTAATTTAAAGGGGCAAAACCCAAATCATAAAACAATTTCCTTATTTCGGTTAAAACAATAAAAAGACAACATTGTACCGAACCTAAGATGGTTCAAAGGATTGGTTATGGTCCTAACGACATAAGGGTACTTTAGTAATTACCGTATGTAACCTAATTAATTAAACATGAAATATTATTAATTAGTCTAAATGATCAAACCGAAATTCTTAGACTAACCTAGTACAACTCAAGAAACATCGTAGTACATAACCTAGTATAGTCCAAGAGGATTAATTTTTGTTCCAATGATTTAGGATAACTTTAATAGTTACCCTAGGTAGCTTAATTAATTAAATTAGGAATTCCATTTATTTATTTAAAGGGTAAAAATGAAATTCTTCGGAAAAATTTCAGATTTGACCAAGTATTGTGTTCTCCTATGTTTAGTCCACTTAGGAGGGGCTTTTTAGTAATTAGTTAATTAATTTATTTGAGTAACTTCTTAAACCTTAAGTTGAATGAGTCAAGATAAGCTATTAAACGTAAAAATAATGTTCGAACTCATAGACAAAAAGGATGCAAAAACAGTAAACAACAAACACAAGAAAAAAGAAGGAAATTTATCGATTTCTGTTGGACGATTTCAAGGTTTCTTCAAGGTTTTCGTTCAAGGTGGTCTTCATAGATTAAGTTCTACATAAGGTATGGGTTTATCTCTTGGACTTCTTTCTTCAAGAGAACTTTCTTTCGAATGATTCAAAGATCTTAAAAACTAGGGTTGTGTCTAGTCATTCTTGTCGAACTCCTTTCCCTAGTATCCTTGTTAAGATTTCAATATTGAATAGGTTAGAAATCATGTTGTTGGTATGTGGTGCTGACTGATCTTAATGTGTATGGTTTTTAATTAATTAATGATTGAATGAACCTATTAATTGGACTCGTTTGATGCGAAGTGTTATTATGTGAATTAAAAGAATGAAACTATTTGAAGATATGTCCGAAAATGTTACGAATGAAGAAGTTACGATCTGTTGTGCATACTTGCTGTTAATATGACGTTATAAATGTGATATGTTCATAAAATGCTAATATGATTTTGTCCAATATGTTTAAAAGTGGTATGCCTAAAGATATGTCCTAAGGTTGGCTAGATAGATCTGCATGAAATCATAAGTTGAATGAATGTTTGGGTTATGCCAGTAAAATTGCTAACAATGTCATGCCCAAAAGTTCAATGGGATTGGCTTATATTATTGCTTTTTAATAATGAAGGAAAATTGGCTAATTAGAATCTCATGAAACTATATTTGAATGAATATTTGCTTGTGCCAATAAATTCGCTATGAAGTCATTTCAAAACTTGCTAGGCCAATACTAAATTTACACGAATCTTATGTGCCCAATATAGCACATTGTCATATTAAACATTACCAACAGAACAAAATAAATCCATATTAAAGGTATGTCAATCAATTGGACAAGTCCCAACTAGCCTATACTATCTTATATGGCTAAAATGTTTGAATGCCAAATGAATAAGCACATCTAAAGTAATTCAATGAATCCATAACTAAGGGCATGCAATTCATTGGTACGATTCCTAATACACTCTAAGTGAATGAAATATGAAACTCACATAACTCATTGAATGAAGTTCTCATCGTCCGTAAATGATGATATGAATCTACTAAACTAAAGTATGTAACATGAGTTATAACATACTTAAAGGCGTCTAAATTATTTAAGTGACCCAAATGGGGTGTTAAAGAATGTGAAACAAGATTCACTTACACCTATGCTACTATGTGAAAAGAATACTCACGTATGAAGGTGTTAGAATGTGTGATAACAGTCTCATTAATACCTAAGGATGATATGTAAAGACAATTCACATTTATTAATGTAAAGTAAGGATGATATGTTTGGGCCATTCACATTTCATCAATGTAATGTAAGGATGACAAGTCATCAAAAGAGTAAATAAATCTCAGTCACATTTTATATGCAAGTGTACGAACAATTCACACTTAATACGTAATGAAGAGATGAGAAATAATGTTCAATTTCATAGAAAAAAAGGACGCAAAAACTGTAAGCAATGAATGCAAGAAAAAGGCAGAAAATTTATCGATTTCTCTAGGGCTATTTAAAGGTTTCTTAAAGGTTTTCGTTAAAGGTAGTCTTCGTAGATTATTTTCTAAATATTGTATGGGTTTATATCATGGATTTCTTTCTCCAAGATAACATTCTTTCGAATGATTCAAAGATCTTAAAAATTAGGGTTGTTACCCCTTTATCTTGTGGAACTCCTATCCCTAGTATCCTTGTTGCGATTTGAATGTTGAATAGGTTAGAAATCATGATGTTGGTATGTGGTGCTGGA
The DNA here is from genome assembly GCF_001406875.1 of Solanum pennellii. Classification (NCBI taxonomy): domain Eukaryota; kingdom Viridiplantae; phylum Streptophyta; class Magnoliopsida; order Solanales; family Solanaceae; genus Solanum; species Solanum pennellii. The sequence continues at coordinate 56,774,813 of NC_028647.1, read as the reverse complement.
TGATCTTAATGTATATGGTTTTTGATTAAATAATGATTGAATGAAACTATTAATTGGACTCGTTTGATGCTAAGTGTTATTATGTGAATTAAAAGAATGATACAATGTTAAAGATATGTCCTAAAATGTTATGCATGAAGATGTTATGTTCTTTTGTGCATACTTGCTGTTAATATGACGTTATAAAGATGATATATTTATCGAATTATAATATGATTCTGTCCAATATTTTGAAAAGTGTTATGCCTAAAGTTATGTTATAAGGTTTGCTAAATAGATCTCCATGAAATCATAAGTTGAATGAATTTTGTGTTATGCCAGTAAAATGGATAACAATGTCATGCCCAAAAGTTGTATAAAATTGGCTTATATTATTGCTTTCAAATAATGATGGAATAATTGGCTAATGAGAATCTCATGAAAATATATTTGAACGAATGTTTGGCTTGTGCCAATAAATAGACTATGAAGTCATATCCGAATTTTCTTGGCCAATACTAAATTTACACCAATCCTATGTGCCCAATATAATGTAATGTAAAATTAAGCATTACCAACAGAACAAAATGAATCCACACTAAGGGTATGTCAATCAATGGGACAAGTACCAACATACCCTATACTAACTTATATGACTAAAATGTTGGAATGACAAATGAATAAGCACATCTCAAGTAATTCAATGAATCCACAACTAAGGGAATGCCATTCATTGGGACAACTCCCAAAATTCTCTAAGTGAATGATATATGAACTCATGAAACTCATTAAATCAAGTGCTTATCCTTCATAAATGATAATATGAATCTACAAAATTAAAGTAAGTAACGTAAGTTATAACATAATTAAAGGGGTCTAAAATAGTAAGTGACAAGAATGTGGTGTAAAGAAGTGAGACAAGATTCACTTACACCTAAGCTACTGTGTTAAAAGAATACTCACGTATGAAGGTGTTAGAATGTGTGATACAAGTCTCATAAGCACCTAAGGATGATATATAAGGAGAAATCACATTCATAAATTTAAAGTAAGGATGATATGTAGGGACAATACATATTTCATCAATGTAAAGTAAGGATGAGAAGCATCAAAAGAGTGAATAAATCTCACACATTTTATATGTATGTGTAAGGACAATTCACACTTAATATGTAAAGAAGAGATGTAGAAATAATCTAATGAGCTATGACTACCTCATACTAGAAGCAAGATTCCATGACGTATGAGTTGAATGTAAAGGAACTTTATACTGAGCACCGATAGTCTAACTATGAGTAGTGATGCCTTCTTTTGGGAAGAGTCGAGGTTCACGTAACTCTCGTGAGATGAGACTCTCTCGCATGCTTGGTATGGGACTCCTTATATCTCCTAGTATTTCAACCTATACTGCCAATATAGGGATCTAGCAGGGTTCGACTCCCTCTATACGCTAGCATGTTCGGGTCACTTTGGCAAGTGATTCCACCTCTTTTCGGTGTGGGGCAGAGACTGGATTTCATGATTCTCAAATGATCTATGTCATTTAAGGATTAAAGTTCAAAAAGAGAGAATGAGTCCTGACTCAAAGTATGAAAGATAATGAAATTAACGATACCTAAGGTGTTTGTGCAATACAATCAGGAGGTGAAATCAGATTGAAGTAATAACATTAGGTCATTCTTGGTAATTGCACTTCATCATCCTGATGATAGAGTTAAACTTCATCCTAGGTATAGTTGGTGTTTACATCAGCCTACGAATGAATGAAATGAATAATGTGAAGTACGAATGAACGAATGAATCAGACTCTGTGTCTGCTAAAGAAAGCCCTCGAGTTGAGGTCCCATATGTTGGGCCCTCACTTGAGATGTCTTAATGTTACATCAACGATTCCAAAGTCTCGTGTATATGAAATTTATAATATATAAAACATGAAAGTAATGAAATCAATGCCATGATCAATAGAGAATTGCTTATGAAACGTAATGAATATATAGTGTAAAGAATGAGTCCCTCTAAGGTTGGGAAATCATTCCTTAGTCCTTCGATTACATATCTGATTTATTGTGGGTATAGGACTACAATGAATAAGTGCACTTGTAAGTAAAACATAGGATCAAAAGAATTATTGAACTACACAACAACAAGAAGAAAAAGACTGAAAAATAAACTAAGGCTTGTGCCAATATTGGAGTATGAATAGATCTCTCTAGGTATATAAACAGGGTTAATAACCAATTAATTGGAATAGCCAATAAAGATTGTCTTATAAATACATTCATACCCAATTTAAAAGTGAAATATTTATATTGTTAGTAAGGTAGACAATAATGGAGCATGGATTATGAATCAACTAAAGAATGGGCATAGAAAATAAATATGAGCATATATATATAATCATACCCAATAGAAATAAGAATGAAGAATCTAAAGTAGAGTAGCCAAATCATTTCCTTCGTCTTGTAAATTGCTTACTCGATTCATTGTAGTCGTGGGACTACAATGATCAATTTCACTAATAAGTGAAACATAATATTAAAGGATATCATTGAAATACATCACAACAAGAAGAAACAAACTGAAAAATAATCTTAGTGGCCAAAATAGGGCTCTCGAGTTTGGACTATCAAATTTCCAAATCTTCGCTCGAGTTGTACTAAAATTATGTGGTTGAAACTAATATTTTGAAATCATATAGAAAATGAGTTATTTTCTTCGAATGCATTAAAATACATCATATTCATACCACAATTCACATCTAACGATTTAGAAATGTCTAGTCACTAGGCTTTCGAAAAATAGCATGTTGTTTACGAAGAGCTTTCTTTGATCATGCATAGACTTATTCCTATGAGTGCATACACCCATACTTAGTAAAAGTGGTGTACTAACCCCTACTATTTACTATGTTATAGATTCCGGTTAAGGGACAGATTAACGACCCTTGCAAAGGTTTGGACATCAGCATTTCTACAGACCATTTGGTAGGTCCTCTTGATTTGAAGGATGTTACAGTTTTATTCCAACCTTAGTTTTTGAAAAATCTAGCGGATGTTTTCCCTAGTGTTTGTTTCGTACTTTCATTTCGAAGCTTTTGTAATAAGAACGTGTTTGGCAAACGTATTTATGATAATTCTTATTCTATTTCAATTTGATTCTTATGATAGATGGTTGTTATATTAATGTTGAGCTTAGTATATGATGATTTCAGAAATAACTATATGAAGTCTATTTATACTTCATAAGTTTAAATGTTTTACACTTTCCGGTAAAAATGACCTTATGAATGTGATGAATGCAAGATGAGGCTTGTCTGTGACCTTTGAGAGGTCAACGACGAAGGTTGCGATCCGGATTCCAGAATCTTGGTCGTGACAGTAATACACTCTTATTTATGTTTGTGCCTACTATAAGTGTATGATAGAGTTGCTTTGACTATGTTTTCAATGATATGATATACATGTTGACTTGACTAGACATAGTATTTTTGGACATGTGATGTACATGCTTTTGACTTAATGAATATGTCTTAGTGTTTGGTATGGTCTTATTAAATGTTCATAAGTCTTTTCAAATTAAATTTCATGCTTTAATGAATTGTCCTTTTTAGCATGATTTGATGATATTTGTGCAGATGGTCTCATACTTAGTACAATTGGTGTACGAACCCCATTTTCTCTTTTCTCCCCAACATTTTAGGCTCTTGTTGTGATTATCATTCATCAAATTTTTGTAGGTACACACTCTCCGAGGGCAACACAAATATCAAGCCTATGAATTTATTCTAATTGTTAGACTCTTATCTTCTTTTCTTTTCATTTGAGTGTTAAAAAGTGTATATCCTATATATGGCTTTATTAAATTCATGTATGGGTTAGGCCCAAATTTTCGTACTCTTGATAGATGGTTATGAGATGAGACATCCATTTTAAACAATGTTATATCATATATATCTATGTGGAATAAAAGTAGAGACTATGTAATCTTCCTATACGAACGGTCTATATATACTCGATATAAATATTATCTGTATGTAGAGGTCTATGTAAACCTTAATGTACAAGTAATGAAAAAATTTTAAATTTTCCTCATTTTTGACCTATGAGAGTAGTGATGTAAGCTAAGAGGTTAGACATAGTCCTCAAAGAGGACGATAATGCCTATTACGTCTAGGGGGTGCTCTACGGATATGACACTAATTTTGTATCGAGGTGTCGAAATTGCTTACATGTCAAAGTTGAGCATCAAGGACTAGGTGGTCTAACTCAAGATATTTATATTCCCACATGGAAGTGGGAAGATCTCAACATGGACTTTGTGGTTTGTTTACACCGAACACGTAGACAACATGACTCCATTTGGATAATAGTTGATAGATTGTATATGTTTGCCTACTTCCTTCACATAAAGGTATAGTACTTGGCAAAGAAGTATCATAGATTGTATGTTAAGGAGATTGTGAAGTGGCATGGCACACCCATGTCGATCAATTAAGATAGAGGATCCCAATTTAGTTCAAATATCTGAAATCTTTCAAAAATGGGCTTGGTACACAAGTAAAGCTTATAAACATTTTCCATTCTCAAACGGATGGACAATTGGAGTGCACCATCCAAACTCTAGAATATATGTTGAGGGCTTGCGTGATTTGTATCAAGGTCAATTTAATGATCACCTACCATTAATCGAGTTCTCTTATAACAATAGCTAGCATGTGATTATCAGTATGGCATCTTTTGATGAACTTTATGGTAGGAGGTGCGGGTTTACGATTGGATTGTTTGATCTGGGTGAGTTTGCTCTTCTCGGCCACGAGATAGTGTGCGAGGCCACAAAAAAGGTTTGATTCATAAGAGAGAGGCTTAAAACAGCTTATAGTCGATAAAAATCATATGGTGAAAACAGAAAGAGTGATGTGGAATTCAAAGAAGGAGATTGGATCTGTTTTAAAACTTCACCTATTAAAGTGGTGATGAGGTTTGGAAAGAAGGGTAAACTTAGTCCGCGTTATGTGGGCCCTTATGATATTTTTAAAAAGGTAGCGAAAGAGGAATATGAGTAAGAATTGCAAATTGAATTAGCCTCGATTAATCCAGTGTTCCATGTGTCTATGCTTAAGTAATGTATAGGTGATCCGGTGTAGATTCTTCCTCTATTAGGTTTAGAGTCTAAGGAGGATATTTCATATGAAGAGGTCGCAGGAGAAATCTTGGATCGCCAAGTTATGAAATTGAGGAAAAAGGAGGTTTCCTCCGTAAAAGTTCTTTGGAGGAACTACCTTGTTGAGGGTGCATATGGAAGGCCGAGGCCAACATGAAGACCTTCTATCCTCATCGTTTCCCTCCTACCCCTACCAAAAGTTAAGATTAATAGTTTTCTCTTAAATTAGTAATCCGAAAAATGTTTAACTTATAATGTCTTCTAATATGTGCATGTTTTTTAGAAATGCATGCCTAGATTAGGTGTTCTTATTGATAGGACCGAAAATAAGTAGGTGTAAATGCGGAAGCTAGCAAAGAAAACCTCGAAATATTATGAATAAGAAGACAACGAGAAATATACAAAAATATACAAAGAACATTTTCGTACTAGAACAAAAATTAGTCAATCCAAAACCTTTTCCTAAAAGGAAAGCCTATTTATGGTATGAAATAAGGGCAAATAAATCCCAACAAATCTCCCCCTTGACCTGAATTTCAAAAAAAAAATTGTCCACCTTCTTGACTTAATCTTCAACAACTTACTTCTCCTCTACATAATATGCTTTGCAAAATTTATGTCTCAACACAGAGAGCCTATCTTAAGTAGATTCTCCAACAAAATCTTCATTACATTCGAAAAGGTTATGGCTAGAACTACAGCCGCCAAGATGAATACCTCTTTCTAACATTGTTAAATCATCAATTATTGAACCACTAAAACTAACTCCATCATTGAATTTGCCTCTGATACCACTTTATAGGAACGAAAAAAGTAGGTGTAAATGAAGAAGCTGGCAAAGAAAATCTCGAAAGATAACGAGTAAGAAGACAACGAGAAATATACCAAAAGACAAAAGAACCTTTTCCTAGTAGAAAAAGGAATATTCAATCCAAAACCTTTTTCTATATGGAAAACCTTTTCTGGTAAGAAATCAGGGCAGATAAAACCAACACTTATTTATGCTTCTCATAACTAATTTGCACTTAAATTTGCAGTGTGCTATATTACTTTCATGAGAATTGTGTTGAACATGTTTAAGTGTTGTATTCATAAGAAATTGCATGAAAACTCTTTGAAGGTGTTCATATTGAAGTTATGTTAATATAGAGAAGGGAGTTCCTCCTTATGTGATGAAAATGATAAGTTTTTATGTGTTATTAAAAGTGGAGTAAGCTCATATATGTTGACGTTATGTTTAAATGTTGAAAGGAGTTGTAATTCCTCTCCTATATGTTAATGTTATGTTTATATGTTGGAAGGAGTTGAAATTCGTCCTATAATCTGGAACTCATTATGATATTTTTTGTTGGTTGACTGCTAGTCTTGAGTCTCTTCCTTTTTCCTAAAATATGGTTTAAGGTGTCATTCGGTGACGAATGTTCATAAGGGGGGGGATATTTTAACACCAGTATTTTCCATGAACTATACTAGATCCAAAATGTTTAATAATGACAATTTTTGAACTATATAAGTGTAAATAGCTTATTGGAGAAGTATTAGAGCAAAAACATGAAAGAAAGGCCTTAACATACGGAAATTAGCAAAGTTGAACTAGTAGACGTCCCTTTGTTTGGTGAAGGCTTGGGAGTGTCATATTAAGTCTAGAAATTGTAAATAGACTTTACATAGGTAAAATATATTATAGACGGTCTAAACCTCATGCCACGACTACCCAAGGACCACTAGGAGGGTCCTTGAGGAGGACCCGAACCTTTGCTAGTAGGCTGCCAATATAGCAACGTACCCTTTCCGGGAAATACTAAAACCTTACAAGAAACAAAGCTTAATACTTGCGACATTAAAAAGATATTAGCAAAGGCATTCTAATAATAATCTAGTTTATGGATTAGGTTCATAATGAATAATTTAATTAAGGATGTGCATCTTGCCCATTTCAAATATTTATTTGAGGTCAAAATTTATGTCACAAAATTTTAACTAATGATGAAAAATCCTCCCAAAATCTATATAGCATGATTGACAAGTTTTTCACGCATGTATTATCTTCACACCTAAAGACGAAATAACAATAATATTACCTACTTCGTAGTACAAAAATAAGCAGATTCATGCTTCACACAATCTTATAAAACATATATCACATTAGTATTTTACAAAACATGGGTTTACACACCCCAAAAAGATAAAAATATATGTCATATATATCTTACAACCCATGGTGACATGACCAAATAAGACCTCAAAATCTATTGTAAGTATACAAGAAATAGAGTGTGCACAAGTCCCAAGATTTATACAAAATAAATATGCATATATGCAAGTGTGATCTTCCTTAAGGCTTTCAAAATCTCCATCATCAATGACCAACTTAAAGAGTCCTCCCGAACATTCCCTACGTTGGAAACAACTACCGCTAAGCATAAAGCTTAGTAGTTTAAAAACAATAGATCCGGAGCCCATAGATTCACCAAGTGATCATTCTCAAGTCAAGGGCAACACAATTGAAAAAAAATCAGTAAAGCAAGTAAACAATATGCAAAGACCAAGAAGTTGGATAATTAAACCTCCAAATGTTAATAACGTTCAGAGCGCAATACTCCAAGAGGTTCAATAACAAGACTCGCCCAATATATACATCATGTCATCGCACCAAGAATGAGCAGGTATCAAGGAAGGTCGACGCCCTATATCAAGAAGGGTCAAAGCCCAATAAACAAGAGAACCAAGAACAATATTAAAATTGGCTTTCTAGTTATTATATCAAATGGACAACTCTCATACTTAAGACGAAATCAAAATCCATAGTCCAGAAGGAAAATGATTTGAATTAAAAGGCATGCCAATAGTGAGAAATTTATATCCAAAAGAAGGACAAGGTACTAACAAGAGTTTCAAATTATCAAACAATCCGTACAAGAGGGCAAGTTACACAAGAGTCTTTAACGTCACAAATGACAACAACACGACAATTTAAATTGCAAGAGGTAACCAAGGTACAAGGATAATCTTTCAGATATACAAGAAGGTAAAAGTACAAGTATAAGTTTATATACAAACCTCAATGCATTAGCAAAGAAACGGTCCAACACCAATTCAAGAGTTCAAACCGTAGACCAACCAACTCATAAATGTCCTCAACTTGCGTACGAGTATATAAACTTTAAAATGAAACAAAATAACTTCTTTATTTTTTAGTATCTAAAAAATAGCTATGTAAAACTTGATAACCATAGCAAGTATGCTAATCCTCACAATTAAAATTATTGCTCTCAGTACAGTGATTCTGGCCAACTTAATGTGTCAAGTTGCAACTAATATTTGAAAGAGATAACGGAATAACTGGATATTATATCCTTTATAAAATATGTAGGTACATATTTTATTCTTGCAAATAATCAATACTCACCTCAAAATACATTTTGTAGAAAAATATATAATACAATCACTAACAGTTGAACAAACAGGATTTCTAATTGCAGAAGTTTAATAGAACATTTCATATCTTGCGTCACTTATTTCGAATTATTAAGAGTAAAATTAGAGATTTCCATAAACATAATAGTTGTATAATTACAAATTAATTTTCCATATCATATTTCTTCACTTAAAAAAAAGTTACTTCGAACGAGATATGATTAAACTACCAAACACCATCCAGATTTAAAATAAATTCTTTATCTCTAACCAAGATGAAGTGCGTGTGTCGAATTCCAGCCAAAAGGATCTAGTTTTTCTCTTGGTTTTGAAGAACAACTCTTTAGCTAATGTTCTAAGGTTCCTACAGTTGAATTTAAACGAATTTCACAAAAATATGATTCCCAAAAAAATTTGTGCTGCCCTAATTGCATACATGTTAGATACAAATACTTTCAACTTACATGTAATCCTAATTAGTAAATTTACATAAATAACCCCATAGAATACCTTAAATTACGATAACACTTATTTAAGGCACGTTCACAATTACCAAACGATTTCTGGTTCCCAAAATGAGAATAAAACACATATAGTAATTAAGCGATGATGTATCGATATGTAAATCATGGTCTAGTACCTTAGGGGTGTTACAACTCTCTTCCCCTTAAAGAAATTTTGTCTAGAAAGTTACGTTAGACTATTCCAAAAACAAGTGCGGATAATTAGTCCTCATATCTTCTTCTCTCTTCCAGGTAGCTTGTTTTCCAAAATGGTTCTTCCCAAGTAACTTTAATAAGGGAATTCGCTTGTTCCTAAGCTACTATACTTCCCGAGCTTGAATTATGATAGGTTTTTCATTTGACGTCAAGTAAGGATTAACCTCAATATATTCAAGTAGGAGAATATGAGATGGATTAGAACGATATCTTGTAAACATAGATAATGGAAGACATTGTGGATCTTGTCTAACTCAGGTGGTAAAGTCAATTTATATGCAACTTGCCTAACCCTTTCAAGTATATCATGAGGTTCAATAAATCGGCGACTAAGTCTTCCTTTTTGGCAAAATATCATAATCTTTTTCCATGGAGACACATTTAAGAATATTTTATCTCCATTTTCATATTCAATGTAATGCCTTTTTAGATCAGTGTACGACTTTGTCTATTCGAAGAAATATTTAAATGATCTGTGATAATTTTCACCTTGTCCTCTGTTTGCTGTACCATTTCAGGACCAATAAGCTTTCGTCCACCAATTCACTCCAACAAAGAGGGTCCGACATTTTCTTTTATATATGGATGCGTAGGGAGGCATTCAAATACTTGATTGGTAGCTATTATTATAAGTAAATTCTATCAAAGCCAAGTGTTTGTCCCAACAAACCTCAACCTACATAATGCAAGTTTCTAGCGTATCCTCCAAAATTTGTGTCAATATCTTCGACTGGCTATCTGTCTTAGGATGTAACGAAGTGAAAAATTTAAAATTAGCACACAAAGCTTCCTACAAGCTTCCCAAGATCTAGTTGTAATCCTTGGGTCTCGATTAGATACAATAGACACAGGGATCCCATGTAGTATTACAATCTTTTTAATGTACAACTCGGGCAAACTCTCAAGTAAGTAATCCATTCTAATTTCTATAAAGTGAGCACTCTTGGTTTGCCTATCAATGATCCCCCATATTTCATCATGATTTCTCTGAGCGCGAAGAAGTCCAGAAACAAAGTCCATAGTTATTCTCTCTCATTTCCTTTCTAACATCGACAAGGGTTGTAGTAAACCAACCGGGGCTTGATTTTATGCCTTTACATGTTGACAAACCAAGGTTTTCGAAATTAACTCCTCATTGTCTTTCTTCATACTATTTCACCAATATATTTATTTAATGGTCTCGTAGATCTTTGTGGCTCCTGGATGCATTACATATGATGAAGTATTTTCTTCTTTCTATATTTTTCTCCTCAATTTATCATCATTAGGGAAACATAACATGTTTTGATAAAGTAAGACTCCGACTTTTGTAATGTAAAATCAAGTTTTCCCCATTTAGGACCTGTCTAGTAAATTTTACAAGTTTCTCATCTAACTTGTGTGCTTCCTTCACTTTTTCAAGTAATATTGCATTTACTTGAAAATTTAAACTAACTAAACCATTTTAATAAGAATTAAAACAAAAATTTATGGTTATTAACTCAAGGACCAATGTCAAAGGACTCAATGAAATACTTGCCAATGATTTTTGACTTAATACATCGACAACCACATTAGCTTTACTTTTGATTATATTCAATCCTTAAGTCATAATCCTTGATAAGTTCAATCCACCTACGCTTTCTTAGGTTCAGATCCTTTTAAGTACCCAAGTACTTTAAGCTCTCGTGATCAGTAAATATATGACATTTATCTCCATACAATTATGTCACCAAATTTTTAAAGCAAAAACTATAGCATCAAGTTCAAGATCATGAGTAGGACAATTCAATTCATATGGCTATAATTTTCTAGAGGCATAAGATATGACCTTCCCTTCTTGCAACAAAACACATCATAGACCATTGTGAAATACATCATTTTACACTACATATTTTTTCCCTTCAATTGGTAGAGTAAGTATAGGCGCTTGAGTCAGCAAGGATTTGAGAGTTTCAAAGCTCTTTAGAAATTTTTCATCTCAAATAAACTTTACTTCCTTCTGCAAGAGTTTAGTCAAAGGGGAGGCAATAATGGAGAAGCCTTTTAAAAATCTTCTATAGTATACTGCTAAGCCCAAGAAACTTTTTACCTCAGTCGATGTTTTAAGAGGTCTTCATTCATAAACAGCTTGTATCTTACTATGATAAACATTCAAACCTTCACTTGATACAACATACCTAGAAAAGACAACTCATCAAGCCAAAATTCACACTTATAAAGTTTAGGATAAAGGTCATTCTCATACAAAATCTACAAAATTGTGCGAAGTTCATTATCATGGTCTTCACTAATATATGAATATATTAAAATTATCATCAATAAAAACAACCACAGAATGATCAAGATAAGGCGTGAATACTCAATTCATTAGATCCATGAATATCACAGGATCATTTGTTAATCAGAATGGCATCACAAAAAATTCATAATGACCATGCCAAGTTCTAAAAGTCTTTTTAGGAATACCATTCTCTCTAACACTTAGTTGGTGATATCCACACCTTTGATCGATCTTTGAGAATATTTTAGAACCCTTTAGTTGGTCATAAAAATCATTAATCCTTTGAAGTGGATGTCTATTGTTTATTATCATTCTCTTCAATTGTGATACTCAATGCAAAACCTATGAGTGCCATCTTTCTTCATTACAAATAACACAGGTGATCCCTAAAAAGAAACACTAGGTCGAAGACAGCCTTTCTCAAGAACTTCTTGCAATTGGGATTTCAATTATCTTAATTTTAATAGAGCCATTATATAAGGAGTGAGTGAAGTAGGGGTAGATCCAGAAATAAGCTCGATTTCAAATTAAACCTCTCTTTCCAGGGGCTATCCAGGAATGTTTTCTGGGAAGAATTCTAGAAAATCACACACAGTAGCTATGCCCTTGATACAAGGACCCTCCAACTGTGTATCAACTATGTGAGCAACGAATGCCCCACAACATTGACGCATCAACATTCTTTCCAAAGCCACAGAAATAATACTACATGTCAATGATTTTTCACCTCGTATGATGATATGTAAACATAAAGAATCCTTAAAAGTCACGTGCTTTGATGTACAATCTATGACTGAATGATATTTATAAAGCCATTCCACCCCGATAATAACATCAAAATCCTTCAAGAGCATTTGAATCAAATCAGTAGGGAAGACTAGATTTTTAATCACAAAGGGACAATCATAATACATTCGATTAGAAACAATTGGATAACCCAATGAACTTTCAACCAACGCATTATAATTACGTCTCATGGATTTCACATTTTCAGGAAGAACAACTAATGAACAAATATAGTAATGTGTAGCACCAGGATCAAACAATGTAAATACACATAAGCCAAATAAATGAAATTTACCAGCAACCATGTATTGTCCATCATGATCATCCCTCTTCCTAATAAGATAAGTGTGTGTAAAACCCCTTTGTCCACTAGCTTGATTAGCTCCAATTACACCTGCTGCTTGTGTGTTTCTACACCTTGCACCTTTATTACTTTGAAGAGGATTAAGAGAACTCTTATGAACCAAGCCTTCAGTGTTCAAGGATGGAGCATTATAAGGATTAGGACATTCCTTCAACTTATGATCAAAGCTCCCACAATTAAAACATGCATCAGAGGCTCTCCTACAAGTATCAAAATGATTCTTTCCACATTGCGGAAAAGTGGGTATGTAAGGCTTTCCTTGGCCATAAATATGAGTACTAGTTGTAGAAAAATCTGATTTATCTTGCTTCTGTTGAGCTAGCTTTTTATTACTACTAGCATTAGAATTGCCAAACCTTCCTCTTTTTAAAGGACCACCAAAATCTAGTTTAGGCTTTCGGAAATTTTTTTCATTTCTACTAGTTTCTTCTTTATCAAGTCATTCCCAAGTAAAAGCAGCAGAGACTAACTTACAAAAGGTCTCATGTTGCAGGATCACCGCATTATTCCTAAGGGATTTATTTAAACTATCTTCAAATTTCCTACACTTATATTTTTCCTCTTTTATAATACCTCCAGCATAAAAAATAGACCCTTAGAAACATTTGTTCATATTCAGCAATAGACATGCCTCTTTGCCTTAGATCAAAAATACATTTTTCTTTGCATCACAATAAGCCGGTGGTACACACTTCGTGTGAAATTCCTTATGTAAATTATCCCAAGTATATACAGAGGTTTCATCTTTTCATTCAGAACACTTACCCACCAATAATAAGCATCCTTTTGTAATAATGAAATAACATACTTAAATTTCGCAGCATTTGAACATTCCAACTTCTCAAATACCCTCTCCGTTCGATCTAGAAATTTTTGAACATCAGTAGGATCAACAGTCCCTTCAAACTCCTCTCCATCTAATGCATGAGGATGGGAAACAGAGGCACCCAAACCTTCACGAGCAGCTTCCACAGGTCGGTCAGAAGAACTAGCCATAAGTTAATTCCTTCAGTTGGGAAGATCACACTACATTAGGGACATGTACATGATTCATATGCACTCTACATGCAAGAAGGATATCGAAACGCATGTAAGTAAACATATACTAGAAATAGAACCTTTTTGAAAGCAAAAAACAATACAAGTAATTCACAGCGAAAATACTAGAACCACAAACCTAGGTTGTTATACCAAAACTTGTAGCGACCCTTCCTGAGAGATACTAAAATCTAAAAAGAAACCTAATTTAACACTTGCGACATTTAAAAGAGATAAACTAAGGCATAATGATATTAATCTAATTGAGGGATTATGTTCATAACGAATAATTTAATTATTGATGTTCATCTTTTCCATTTTAAATATTTAATTTAGGTCAAAATATAAATGACACGAAATTTTAAGTAATGAGAAAAAGCCCCCCAATTCTTTTAAGAAATACCGAGAAGCTTTTCATACTTATATTATCTTCACACATAAGGACTGAATAACAATAATATAACAAACATTCGAGTACCAAAATCCACCGGTTCATGCTTCACACAACTTACAAAACATAAATAAAATTAGTATTTTACAAATGGTTTTCTAGTTTTTTAACAAAATGGACAACTCCCATACTTAAGACAAACTATAATCAGGAGTCAAAATGGCAAATGATCCAAATAAAGAGGCACGCAAATAGTGACGAAGTCATAGCCACAAGAATGACGAGGTCACAACAAGAGTGCCAAGTAATTAAACAATTCAAATAAGAGGGCGAGTTACACAAGAGTCTGTAACGTTAGAATTGACAACAAAAAGACAATTAAAAGTGCAAAAAATAACCATGTACAAATATAAACTTTCAGACGTACTAGCAGGTGAAAATAGTACAATTACAAATATATTTACAAACCTCAATTCTTTAGAAAAGAAATGGTCCAACATGACTTCAAGAGTTCAAACCCTAGAACAAACAACAAATGAAGGTCCTCAACTTGTTCACGAGTATATAAAACCCTTAAAATTAAATTAAATAACTTCTTTAGGTCCTAGTATCTCAAAAATGTCCAAGTAAAACACGATAACAATCAAAAGTAAGTTTAACTTTAGAATTACAACTATTTCTCCAAGTACATTGATTGTGCCAAACTTACTGTCCAATGTCGCAACTAAGAATTGAAAGAGAGAACGACAAAACTGGAATTTATGTCCTTCATAAAAGATGTATGTACATCTATTAATCTTACAAATAATCAAGAATCACCTCAAAATACGTTTTGTACAAAAATAAATAATCGAAACAGTAACAGTTAAACAAACAAGATTTTTAGATCCAAAAGCTAGACAAAACTGGTCATATGTTACATCCAATATTTTGAATCCAACAAAACAACATTATGGTGTCACGCCCGAATTCTGGAATCCGAAGGCGACCGGCGTCGTTAACCTCTCAGAGGTTGCAGCAAGCCTCTTCTTAGCTTTAATCATAATCATACAGTTAAATTTGTAGAAATATTGAAAACCTTTACTATACTAATGAAGTATACTTAGACTTCATACTTAAGGTTTATAAAAACATACGATATTGTAAAACTATTGTCTCACATATATAGAAACCATCTAAAGAGTGCAAATATGAACTTAGCCAATATTAGTAAATATGACATATAGGTCTTAATACAAAAGAATCCAAAGAACATAATAGAAATAGCATATTCTTAAAACTACTAAAAATCTACGTAAGCTAGAATATGAAAGATAGCATCCTCGAACATGAGGACATACCAAGAATTGGATAAAAACCTGAAAGTTTCTTCAAATCGACCTCCTTATGCTTCAATGGCCGAAAGCTACAGTTGTAGTAATGTAAAGTAATAGGTTTAGCATGTCACATGTACTAAGTATGGGTATATGCAGATAACACATAGGAACATGCATCAAAAAGAATCATTTATCATATCTTTAAAAAACATGCAAAGCCATATGAAAATCATCAATGCACATACCATATAACAGATACTAGATAGTATTTCGTTTGACATCAAACATGCTTATAATTAATGGCATCTTATCATAAAGTCACATTAACAATTCATATCCAATACATCACATAAACATAACATACAAAAGGCTTACCAATGATCCCATCCCCAAGCTACAAGTTCAATGGTCATGCAAAGCCCCATAACCCGACATAACCAAGTAGATAAGATAAGAGACCGTAAGTAAAGCTTTGCTTTATATGAATAACATATTCATTATAAGGATCGACATTCATGTAGGTGAAACTTAATATATCATAAACATATATCTTTCACATCATCATATTACTTAAGAACAATCTCCTAAGACTTCCCTTAGAGTCAACTTGTGCAATGTCTAGGTAACATCCCATACAACTACCTATTCTATGCCAACTCCTCAAGTCAACCTAGTCTACGTTCGTTTACTTGTCTTTCATTTTACATGAGGTAACATACGCATTAACTTACATAGACCATGTTAGTTAAAAATGGAATCCAGTGTCACGAAACCCCACACCAAAAAAAGGTGGTCTACCGGCCAAAGTAAAACCTACATGACATAGCTTTCAATGAGTTACTTAGATAGTAGTCCTTTTGATGTCTAATGTGTGGTTGTGATAATGAGGACAGGTATTCCTCATCCTTAACTCTATGACATTGAATTTGACATGAATAATCTATGTAGGTTATGATACGAATATAATATTATTTAAAGTAGTTTCTCATAATTATTAATAAACTTTTAAGTGAAAGGTTTACTCACTTGTGAAGTGTTGTCTAAAGTGAAATGATTGTTTTAACTTTTAATGACCTACGAATAATATGATAAGATGTTTACATAGGCGTCTAGAAGTGATTAGTACAATCTTATATGATTAAATAAGATGCTTACTAAAGGGAATAATTGCTTAGGACTGAAAGGTCATATAAATGAGATTAAGGTCTCATGTTTAGTAAGTCCGTCCTCCCACATGGGTTTCTTCACGTTTAGCAAGTCCGGGTTCCCAAAATATGTGTTGTCTCATAAGATGGGAACCTTCACGTCTAGCAGGTCAAGGTTCCTAGTAATAATATCCTTGACACTTAATTATGTTCCCACGTAGGACTGTAACTTAGTGGATACAACGATATAGCTATGTACGAATTGTTACACCTTAGGAACGTCTTAACACTCTCTTTTTTGTTTTGGAAGAAAAATACGGATTCCATGCATCTCACTTGGTTTCATGTTGGTTATTACACTTCTTCCCTAATATGAAACTAAATGAAAAAATTATGTATCTGAACTCTGGTTAGGTTTGTGTTAAAGCTTACTACTAGTGTGAGGGGGGATATGAGACTTCTCTTACACATTGCACATATGGGATCCTAAGGGATGATTCTAGTAGTGTTCTTTTATGATTATCATTATGATTATGATTTTCTTGATAAGCTATGAGTAGTATTGATGTATGAAACAGGTTATGAAAAAAAAATATGTTGTAAGTACGAAGTAGGTTTCTTAATGTGATACATAGCTTTGGATAGGGTTATGGTTCTTTATTCTTGGCATTGCACAAGTGTTGCTTGAGTATCTTATATGTTTGATTGACTTACAATGTTCCATATATGTGGGTAGTGAGTTATTGGATATTTTGAATGGTTTTAACTAAATTGTGATTTTTCTCATTTATTAATGATTTTTATGCATAGGGACCTTATTTAGTACATGTGTTTTGTAATAACCGATATTTCTTTCCTTTTTGCAAAACATTGTAGGTTCAGGCCACTCTAGCATCTTGAGGCTAAATCAAGAAGGCTTGGACTACACACTCCATGTTTTAGTAGGTGCTCTAGTTAAAGGATAGTACCACATACTCTACCTTAATCGTATTTGTATTGTCTAAAGACATTCCTTTCTCTCCAATTGTCGAGGATGCTCATGTAATCCCTACATGGAAATTATGAATTTGTATAAGGTCTATGCCTGAATGTTTTACTTCATTGAAATGGTTATAATCTGAGACAATGATTTAGAATAAATTCTCATGTATTATTATTTTTTGTAAGCGAGAAGCCTAAATAAGTTATCTATGTGAGAGGTCTATGTAAACCTCACTATGAATATATATAAAGCTCTTAATTTTCCAAAATATTTGACCTATGATATATGATGACGAATGCTAAGGGCTTGTCTAAGTTTCTTTATGGACGAAGACTCTGGTAATGCATAGGGGTACTTTGGGTCGTTACAAACTTGGTATCACAACTAGGTTAAAGTACTCATAGGGTCGATGTCTCACTAAACCATGTCTATGTAGGTCTTATTCATAATTGTGAAGTGAGCCACATTATGAATTGGAGACTATGTGATACCTAGGAACCTTCACTCTATTATTATTCCTAAGTGGTGCCAAAGAGTCTTAACTCTATCTAGTCCATTATTCTGATCCTTTTATTGTGCCTATAAGCAATGAATACAAGGAGGAACAATGATCGATAGGTAAGACATAAGAATTGGAATAAGGCCATTCACCCTCAACCCCCTCAAAACCCTCAAGTTCCTATTGAAAAAGAGTTATGTCTAACATGGAGATAAGGTCAGCCATTCTTCGCATGGTTCATGTATTGGATCCCAAGTTGATAGGGATGCAAGGGTGTAATGGATTCCTATTTCTAACACCACTACACAAGGATTAGTGATTTCACAAGGATGAATCCCCATACTTTCTTTGGTTCCAAGGTGGAGGAGGACCCACAAGGGTTCATTAATGAAGTATTCTAAGTTGTTGATGCTATGGGGGTGTCTTCTCACGAAAAAGTGGAACTTGCCGCCTTCCAACACAAAGATGTGGCTCAAGTGTGCTATGAGCAATGGAAGGATGGGACAACGTTAGAGAAGGTCAGGTTACTTGGGAGTCTTTCAAACCGACATTCCTTGATAGGTTCTTTACCTTTGAATTAAGGGAAAGGAAAATGCAATTATTCATCAATCTTTGTCAAAGGGGTTAAAAGGTGAAGGAGCATAATCAAAATTTTTCTTCACTATCAAAGCAAGCACCTACTATGGTCGCGGATTCTAGGGCTAAGATGCACAAAATCTCTATGGGTATATTTGACCTTGTGGTTAATGAGTTTAGGTCGGCTATGTTGATTCCTAGCATGGACATCTCTTGTCTCATGGTTCATGCTGAACAAATTGAGTATCAAAAGCTTAAGAAAGTTCACACAAAGTTTAAGAATGTGAGAACCGAAGATGGCAATTCATCTAAGACTAGATTTGAGGTTCAAGAAAAACAAAGGTTTAAGAGGAGGTTTTCCAATAAAGGCCCTTCTAATTCACAAAGGTTCAACAAGAGTAAGGTGTCTACTCCTAATCCCTAAGAGGGGAAAGGTGGAAGATCTTATGTTGAGAAGCCTCGTTGTGCAAAATGTAATAAGAGACACGATGGTAAATACCTAGTTCGTACGGGTAATTGCTAAGGTTGTGGCAAGAGTGGTAAGATGAAGAGTGATTTTCCTATGATGAAATCTCAAGGAAGGGAAAATTCTCTTGCTCAAGCAAGAACCCCTAATCCAGATACTCCTAAGAAGAATCACTTTTATGCTCTCCAATCCTGAGGTGATCAAGCGAGCTAACCGGACATGGTTCCCGGTATGTTAAAATTATCTTTAGATGATGTATATTCTTTCTTGGATCTGTGAGCTGCATCGTCATTTGTGTGCCCTCTTGTAGCCACGAAGTTTGATATACTACCCAACATATTAGATGAACCTTTTTTGGTTTCTACCCTTGTGGGTGATTCCGTGAAGGCTAAAAGTGTCTACAAAGGTTGTACTATTTCCTTATTCAATAGAGTTACATTAGTTAACTTAATAGAACTTGATATGTTAGATTTTGATGTTATTTTTGGGACGGATCGGCTGCATGTTATTCTTCCCTCTATTGATTGTTGGACAAGGGTAGTAAAATTTAAATTTTCCAATGAACTCATTTTTCATTAAAAGGGAGAAAACTCAAATCCTAGGAGTAAGATCATTTCGTGTCTGAAAGCATGTAAGTTAATTGCAAAGGGTTGTCTCCCTCACATAGTTAGAGTTTGGGATTTTGAATCCAAGGTCCCTCCCTTAATATTAGTTCCCGTAGTGAGGGAATTTATGGAGGTCTTTCCCGATGAACTACCTGGATTCCTCCGAAACAGGGAATTGACTTTGGCAAATACTTATTGCCAGATACACAACCTATTTGAATACCTCCTTATCGGATGGTCATGGCCGAGCTTAAAGAACTACAGGTTCAAGTGAAGGATTTGCTAGATAAGGTTTATATTCAACCAAACATATCTCCAATGGGTGCCCCGATATTGTTTGTGAAGAAGAAGAATGAATCATTGAGAATGTGTATTGACTTTGGTCAATTGAACTAAGTCACCATAAATGATAAGTACCAACTCCCTAGGATTGATGAACTATTTGATCAACTCCAAGGAGGGAGTTTTTTTTCAAAGATGTACTTGAGATTGTGTTATCAACAAATTAGAGTGAGGGAGGTTGATATTCCGAAAATGGCAATTCAAACAAGATATATCCACTTTGAATTCCCAGTTCATTATGTCATTTGTCTATTAAATGCCTCCTCGACTTTCATGGACCTTATGAACTGAGTTTTAGAATGTATCTTGATTTTTTGTTATTGTCTTCATTGTCGACATTTTGATAGAATCTAGAAGTGAGAATAACCATATGAATTATTTGAGGGTATTTTTGCAAATTCTCAAAAATAACCAACTCTTTGATAATTTCAACAAATGTAAATTTTGTTGCGATCGGATGTGTTTCTTTTTCACATTGTCTCTAGTTAAGGGGTATGAATTGATTCGAGGAAGACGAAAATTGTAAAAATTGCCTAGGCCTTTGAGTCTTACTGAAATATGAAGATTTCTAGGGTTGGTCGGTTACAATAGGAGGCTTATTGAGTGATTTTCGTCAACCGCATCTGTATTAATAGCCTTAACCCAAAAGAATTATTGAAGGATAGACTCACCTCTGCTCCGGTGTTGACCTTGCCGGAGAGTACCAAAGTGTTTGTTGTTTATTGTGATGCCTCTCGAGTAGGTCTAGGGTGTGTTCTCTTGTCCAACATGGCAAAGTCAAAACACAATCCTCTAGACAACTCAACCCACATGAGAAGAATTACCCAACTCATGACTTTGAGCTTGCGGTCGTAGTTTTTTCCTTGACTATTATAAGACAATATCTCTATGGGGTACATGTTGATGTACTCACCCATCAAAAGAATCTACAAGATGTAATTATTCAAGTAGTCTTGATCTTTGCCGAAAAAGATGGTTAGGACTTTTAAACGACTCTGACATGAGTGTCCTTTAACATTCCAGGAAAGCAAATGTGGTTGCGCATCCGCTAAGCCAAATGTCCATGGGTAAGGTGGCTCATGTTGTTTATGAGAAGAATGAATTGGTGAATGCGGTTCATAGATTGGCCTTGTTTGGTGTCCGACTAGAAAAATCTTTGAAGGGTGGTTTCATGTCCCATCAAAACTCTCAGTCATCTCTAGTTCTTGATATGAAGTACAAGAAACTTATTGATCCTTTAATGATGGAGTTGAAAGAATAGGTCCTGAAGAAGAATAATGAATCTTTATCCAAAGAGGAGGATGGGGTACTCAGGTACCAAGGGAGGTTATGTGTTCCGGATGTGGATGGTTAAAGGGTGAAAATCATTAAAGAAGATCATGGTTTTCGATATTCAATCCATCCGGGGGCCACAATAATGTATCATTAATTACGTGATATTTATTAATTGAATGGAATAAAAAGAGATGTAGCTAAGTTTGTATCGAGGTGCCAAAATTGCCAACAAGTCAATGCCGAGCATCAAGACCCGGGTGGTCTAACTCTAGATACTGATATCCCCATTTTAAGAAGGTAGGTGTCAGCATGGACTTTGTGGTCAGTTTAACCCAAACACGTAGCTACCATGACTCAATTCCGATTATAGAGGAAAGGTTGACTAAGTCCACCCACTTCCTTCCCGTAATTGTTTTTTACTCGGTGGTGGAGTATTCTAGATTGTATATTAAGAAAATTGTGAAGTTTCATGGTAAGCAAGTAAAGATTAGCATCGCTTTCCACCCTCAAACGGATGGACAAGAAAAGTGAACCATTCAAACTTTAAAAGACATGTTGAGGCTTTGTTTGATTTATTTCAAGGGCAAATGGGATGATCACCTACCAATAATAGAGTTCTCCTATAACAATAGATACCATGAGAGTATCGGTATGACACCTTTTGAAGAACTTTATGGTAGGAGGTACCGCTCCTCGATTAGATGGTTTGAAGTGGATGAGATTTCTACTCTTTGCCCCGAGACATAGTAAGAAGCAACAGACAAGGTTCAACTCATAATGGACAGGTTTAAAATGGCTTATAGTGACTAAATTCATATTCCGACAATAGAAAGGGGCCCATACAAACCTTCGTATGGGGTAATCTAAATGCTGGAATGGTAGATATTTCTGTAAGAGAACTCAATCAAAGGAAGGTGATCATCCCAACTACCATTGAAATCGATCACACAAGCTTTCAACATATCCTCTAGGGTCTGAATGGTACGTTGTGCCGGTCCAACCGTCTGTGGATGAAATGCTATGCTAAGGTTAACTTGAGTACCAAAACCATTCTGGAATGACTTCAAGAAATGAGAGGTAAACTATGGATCTCTATATGAGATAATAGACAAAAGAACCACATGCAACCTCACATTTTCATTAATGTAAAGCTTGGCATAGTCCTCTGCTTAATCTGTTGTCTTGACCGCCAAAACGCGAAAAGACTGAGTCATCCTATCAACTATCACCCAAATTGAGTAATGTAGTCTGCGAGTACGAGGTAACCCTGTAATGAAATCCATACTGCTCACTTCCCACATCCAAGTATGAATATCGATATCTTGAGTCATATCTCCTGGTTTCAGATGCTCTACCTTTACTACTCTGCAATTGAGTCACTTACTTACAAAATCTACTATATCCCTCTTCATGTAATTCAACTAATAGACTTCCTACAGATTGTGGTACATCTTAGTGGCACCAAGATGAATAGAATACCTATAGTTATGAATTTCTGCAAGAATATGTTGCCTCAACTTGCCCAGATCAGGAACACATAATCTACCCCGGTAGTGAAGGACAACATCTCCCCCTTGGGAAAACCTCCAATCTCTGATTATGGACTGCACCCTTAAGTTATAGCATAATTGGGTCATTGTCTTGCTTTTCCTTAACCTCCACTACCAAAGACAATTCTAGCAAATTCTGAACTATTACACCATTTTCTGATATGCTCATAAGGCGAACTGCCAAGAGAGAAAGCCTGTGAACATCCTTCACTAGCTCCTTCCTTTCTTCCTTAACATGGGCTACACTACTCATAGATAATCAACTAAGAGAATCAGCTACTACATTCGCCTTAATAGGATGATGATGCACACTCTTATCATAATCCTTAGGGAACTCAAGTCAACTTCTCTGGCGAAGATGCAACTCTTTATGGGTGAACCCATACTGAAGGCACTTTTGTTCGGTGAACACATCTACCTAAACATCATACAAGTAGTGTCTCCATATCTTGAGTTCAAACATCACTGCTGCTAGCTCGAGGTCATGAGTTGGATAGTTCTTGTCATGCACCTTAAGTTGTCTAGAGGCATACGCTATAACCTTATGTCGCTACACTAACACACAACCTAGGCCAACTCTGGATGCATCACAATAGATCACATAACCATATGAGCCCTATGGTAGAGTCAAGACAGGAGTTGAAGTCAATCTAGTTCTCAATTATGCAAAGCTTCTCTCACAATCATCTGACAATTTGAAATTGACAATCTTTTGAGTCAACCTAGTCAATGGTGATGCTGTGGATAAAAATCCTTACACGAACCTTCTGTAATAATCCAATGGACCTAAGAAACTTCTGATATCTACAGTAGAGGTAGTTCTGGACCGCTGTTTCACTGCTTCTGTCTTCTACAAATCCACTCGGATCCCTTCGCTAGTTATAATGGCACAAAGATAAGTAATGGATTGCAACCATAACTCAAATTTACTAAACTTAGTGAATAACTGGCGATCCTTGAGAGTCTGGAGAACAACTCTCAAATGACTTGCATATTCTTCTTCATTCCTAGAGTAAACGAAGATATCATCAATAAAGACGATAACGAATAAGTCCATGTACTGTTTGAACACTTAGTTCATCAAATCCATGAAAGCTGTAGGAGCATTAGTTAGTCTAAATGACACAACTACAAATTCATAATTACCATACCAAGTTCTGAAGGGTTTTTTCGGAATGTCACTTTCTCTGACTCTAAGCTGATGATAACCCAATTCGAGGTCTATCTTTGAGAACTGCCTAGAACCCTGAAGTTGGTCAAACAAGTCATCAATCCTAGGGATGGAATACATATTCTTGATTGTGACCTTGTTCAACTTTCTATATGCAACACACATTCTGGGAGAGCCATCTTTCTTCTTTATGAACAATACTAGCGAACCCTATGGTGAAATACTAGGTCTTATGAAGCCGTTATCTAGAAGGACTTTCACCTGCACTTTCAATTCCTTAAGCTCTGGTGGAGCGATTCTGTAAGGAGGAATAGAAATAGGTTGGGTATCTGGAAGTAGATCAATTACAAATTCGATTTCCCTTTTGGGAGGGCTCCGTGAAAATATTCAAGAAACACTTCTGCAAACTGACAAACTGCTGGAACTGACTCAAGAGTTGGAGTTTCAAGGCTAGAATCCCTAACCAGATTTATATGATAGAGATAACCCTTAGATATAATCTTTCTGGCCTTAAGGTAAGAAATAAATCGACCCATACGATAATCTATTACCCTTCCATTCTAAGATTGGTTCCTCTGGAAAATGAATATGAACAATCCTAGTACTACAATCGACTGAGGCATAACATGAGTGTAACCAATCCATGCCTAGAATGACATCGACGTCTACCATTTCTAACTCTACTAGATCTGCTGAGGTGACTTTTCTGAGAGATTGTGAGAGGGCAATTTCTGTTCACCCGTCTATCTATAAGTGGGTCACCGACTAGGGTAGAGACTGAGAAAGGTTCGTAGAGAGTTTTTGGACTGACATTGAATTGGACTTCTATGTAGGGAGTTACAAAAGAAATAGAAGCCCCTAGGTCTAAATATGCATAAACATCAACGTCCAAGACACGTAACATACCAATGACTACATAAGAAGAACCTTCCTGATCCTGGTAAGCCTGAAGAGCATACAACCTGTTCTGGCACTGCCGCCACCTATACTAGATGAGTTACCCTGCTGAGTTGGGCTACTTGTTCGTGATGTTGAAGTTGTAGATTGAACTCTACCATTACAACCTACTTGACCCTTTCTAAAATTAAAGTCTCTCAACCTGTGACAAAACTAACCGCACCCAAAACATCCCTCTTTTCCTTCAAGACACTCGCCCGGATGGTTCTTACGACACTAAGGGAAAGTGGGTAAGTCTTGGTGCTTGAAACACTTTCCTGAGATTTAGAACCTGGTGCTCTTCACTTTTGGTCATACCTTTTCATGGAGGATGGAACACTAGTTGATGAAGGGGCTGGAGCCAAAAAAATCTTCTGACTCTTCGAGCAATTTTCACCACCCGATTTCTTCTGAGAATAGTCATAGTTCCAAGTCCTAGCCTTCTTATTTTCCTTAGCCTGTTCTCTTTGTTTATCACCCTCAACTTGTTGAGCATGAGTCATAAGTCTAGAGATGATCATATCTCTGAATAACATCGCATTTTTGCACACAGTTTTAACAAAATCTGACACACACCATACAAAAAGTTATTCATCTGAGCGCTGGAATCAACAACCTTGTGAGGAGCATACCTTGAGAGTTGGTTAAACATGAGTCCATACTCTTTGACTGTCATGTTACCCTACCTCAAGTTCATGAATTCTTGGGATTTTTCTTCTCTCAACTCTATTGGGAAAAAACTGTTGAGAAAAGTCTCACTAAAGAAATCCCAAGTGATAGGAGCCGCATTTGCACCCCCATTCTCCATCCATTGAGTGTACTAGATATGAGCAACATCTTTCAACTGGTATGATGCTAACTCAACCTAATCATTCCCAGTAACTTGCATTACCTGAAAGATCTTGTTGATCTAATCCAAGAAATTATAGATTCCTCATTAGCTTGTGATCCTAAGAACTCAGGACCATAAATCCTAACAAAGTCACGAACCCTTTCTGCTACTGATCCACCTTATTCATTCACATGAGCATGAAATTGATTGTTCTGGTTAGTCATACTCTAAGCCAACATCTGTATGGCTTTCCTGAACTTTGCATTAGAGACTTCTTAATCAGGGACTGGAGGAGTTGCGTTTACATTCCTGGAGGAGGCATGATTTGAAATGTAGAACGTCAAGTTATAATGGAATAAGATCATACCTCACGCACGATAATAGTAACAAGAAAGTGAAGTATTTCCTACAACACTTCATAGCGTCCCCCCCCCCATTAGATGTGGTGCACTTCACACCCATGAAAAGGACTCTACATAGTGCATCTTTTTCAAATATACTAGGACTCTTGAACCTAGTGCTCTGATACAAAATTTTGTCACGCCCCCATCTACTTTGGAGACGCGGACAAAGAACCTAGGACAAGAAGTGATCCCACGCTAACCATGTTGCCATGATCATAGGCATACTAAAGAAAATAAATTGATGCGGAAGCTAAATAATAATTTTTAATAAAAAGATGGGGAATATAGATATGCTAAAACTAATTTAATATGAAGAATGATGAGTTTATTACAATTAAGATACTAACTCAACACTAAGATGAAACTAACTTTGTCTGAAATAAGTCTCTAACTGACTAGAAATACAGGGACAAGACCCAGCTAAATCTAGAAAAACCTAAACTAAATGACTAAAGACTGAAATGAAACTCATGATATTATCCTCAAAGAATGAGGACTCACCACTGAATTTAATGAATATGTAGATCAGGAAATTGATCTATGCATGATCTGGATGCTGAGAACATGAACCTACATCACGAGCAGATGTACTGCACGTAAGCGTCAGTACTTGAAAGTTACTTAGCATGTACGATAAAGTAATGCTGAAATAATACATATCTGAACAAACATAAAAGCAAGTATAATAATCTAAACATGATATGTTATTTTCTGAGCTAACTGGATGCAATGACAAATTTATAACATGATGAGACTGAATACTAAATATACGGAAAAATGGCAAATTCAAAGAGTCTGACTGAACTGTGGGAGCTACTAATAACCGACAATAAAACCACATGAGCTAAATGTGGAGTCCGATGTATACGCCCCATCGAGAGGACCCAATATACCCTGCAAGAGGTATAAACGTATGCTAGCGTGATCACTAAACTGATTGTGCACAGAGGGGACTTACAACCTACTTGGCTAATAGTTTTGAGAATATTGGGTATGGTGAACTCTAGTCCAACTCGGTATTATGCTACTCCCATTGATTTATGTAATTAACTGATTATGTCTTAATTTCTATATATATTGGATAGCTCGAAATTAAACATGCAAACTAGGAACTCAACATTTAAACTTATAATTATGGATAAAAAATTGAGGCATATATAACTCCATAACTGAAATATATAACCTAGCATGTGTAATTGAAGAACTAAAGAAATACAAAGCAAGGCTCTGAAATTCATGCGATAATATAAGTAATAACATGATAATCTTATTTGGAATATATTTTTTAACTAAATCATCAAGTTATGCTGAAATTCTAGGAACCTTAGGTTTAATCAAAATAAGAGAAGCAGGAACTGACTGAAAACTAGGAATTCAATGGGTGAAAGGAACTAACTAGTGAAATCCCATATACCTTGTGATGAAATTCATGGAGAAACACTTAGATTTTTGCCCTGGAACTGCCGGACACTTTCTATGTTCTTGAATTAGGGTTCTTGAGCTCTTTCTCCTTTCTTGCTATTATTTTTCGAACTTTTGATTTAATGATTTTACATAGGTAAAAGGTGATGATTTAGGGTCAAAACAACGTATCTTAGGGTTTAAACAAAGTGGGAAAAGACCAAAATACACTTGGGTACGTTGTTGTCGGACCAAACGACGACCATGACTGACGGTGCGTCGCTCCATCGACAGTCTGTCGTTTGGTCCGTAGATTCGGACTATTCGACACACTTTTACTAAAATGGTCATAACTTTTTACTCGGAGGTCGGCTTTTATCAAGATTGGTGGCTATGGAAAGCTAAGTCAATTATATATCTATTAGTAGGTGAAAGAATAATGTTTCATAGGGTATTCAAGATTGTTTCGAGATAGCTGATAAAAGTGATATCGTGGTTATGTGATGTATGTTTGTTCTTTCTTCATTTTAATATGTTTATGTATATAAATTTTGCATAATTGATTACACTTATTATTAATGAGATAGAAGAATGATTAATTCCATGAATCATGACTTGTTTTATGATTATGAGAATATACTTGTTATTGGGATTGTGGCTTGTTGAATTACCCGTGTATTGCGTTTCGACACACTATCTTGAATCATTTCCGCTTTCCGTCTTAAGTATGAGACTGTTTTCCACGTTCTAACATAAACATTTTATCGGGTACTACTATCTGGTATGCTAACATTTTGTGTTTGGGTTCCATGAGAGGACCATGACTTGACATAAGGACATATTTTGAGAAATGTGAAGTTTTACGTTTTTTCAAATGAATGTTCTATATTTTTGGAGTGTGCATGTTATCATTATGTTGTATTGACTTATGTATATTTCACGCATGTCATATAATACCCCATACATATGTCTCCATACCAATTTCTATAAGGAAAGTCCTGTCATTTACTGGTAGACTTAGAGCACAAGGTCATGTGGGTGATGTAAGAAGCTTAACATTGATTGAGGCGCCACATAAACTCAAAGGGTACTGGACTTGAACCTACTCAATGAGTTTTGCCTAAAATATATGAAAGTGCAGCCCTATATAAAGAGAAGATGAAAAAGTATTCTGATCAACGTATTGAAAAGTGTGAGTTTATGGTCAAAGATCTTGTACTTCTTTTCAATTAAAGATTGCGCTAATGAATTTGAAGTGCAATATCTGGGTTTATATTTTTATTAAGTAAGTTCACGTTTTCTTTATAAATCACATGAATTATGTTCATGCTAATATGGGTAACTCAAATTCACAACTCGGGTTGTGGGAACCATGAGGGATTGAAAAAGTATAACTAGTAATTAAGCAAATATTGAATAGTGTTTTTGTATACATTAATAATTCTATTGCTAAGAAGTCTTTTCAACGAGTGTATGCGTTAAAACTCTCCTTGTTGCTATTTGTCGAAAGAAGAAGGTAGTCAATAATAAAAGAATTATTAACATATATTTAGTGAGATACTATCTAATAGGCTATATTGGTGTGAGGGTGAAAACTAAGTCATACATCGATGTGATGTTTAATAAAAGAAAATGGTAAAGGTTAGTAAATTATACACACGTAACAAGACTAAGGTGCGTGGTGAAACACTAGATGTTGGACTAAGGATTTAGATATACCTAACTTATAATTTTTCATGCAATACACTAGGAAAGGATTTCTATTTCTAGGAAAATAACGTTATGAACTTATATGCAACACACACACCCTAGCTACTTTCTCAACATGGTAACAAGCAAAGTTTACTCTTATTCACTTGCTCATCAAACAATATAAGGATTCGGTTTCACTAACACCACCCTTAATTAATATTTTCTAAAATACCTTGACAAATGTGATATAATCGTAGTTTAAAGTTTAGCCTAAACAATATTCTTTGTCGAATCAATCCAAACTTACTAGTTTTTTTCTTTACTTTATAACGATCACTTATTCTTCTTTAGGGAGCTGTAATTTGAGTGTATCACTAAGGTATGGTAATCCTTCATTCTTGAATAAACTTTCATTAAAGGATTACAACCAAAGGTTTTCAAAGGTGGATCAATAATCAATTTTCTCAATTTATATTCTATGCATGGGTTCATTGTGAAAATTTTTACTAAATTATGAGATTGAAGTAATGATGTTGAATGAAGGCTTTAAGAAGATGTTAATGGAATTTCTTTATGAACTCATGTCTTGTCCAAATCTCCTAAATTGGTTTATGAAGTATGTTTTCTAACTACGGTTTCATATTGATAGAATTACACTTAAATTTAGTAGCATTAATTCTTTGTACGGATTTGATGAAGTGTAAGTTTACCTAATTATTTTACTAAAATAGAATTTATAATTTAATTGTTCCTGTGTGGTATGATATACTTATGGTCGGTGTGCTTAATTGTTGTGTAGGTTATGATCATTGCCTTGTAGACTTTATTATGTGAATCGTAGTAGTATCATGTTGTGGCATATATGAAGGTACAATGTGATGCTTGTTATGTGAATTAAAGTAACTTGTGTTAGGATGTCATGACTTAAAGGAATGTATAAAGAGAAGGATAATATGATATATATACATATGATATTGTATAATATGAATGTGATGTATTGTTGTGTGTGGACTATGATGAATGTACTATGATCATGTTTAAAAGACTATGTCATGAATGATGGTGGTTATGTGAAAGGATTTCTGACAAATAGACACACATGAGTGAATGAATGAAGCTAACGAAAATGTCATGAGTGTGGGTATATTGAATGGTTTTCTCGATAGAACTCTAATTAATGAATGGGGGACTGTGAGATTGGAACTCTACGTGAGTAGAGGTGTAGTGTCTAGTAACAACATCAATATTTGTAGGAGCTTTCCAATGAATGAATTATAGGTTAGGGTGAGTATTCTTTCCAATAGTAGAGGTGTTACATCCTCAAAATGAATTAGGTTGAACTAAAGAGTCACATGTGTTTCATAAGATAATAAAGATTTAAAATGATGTATTTTAGCATTAGAAGTCAGTTTGCAAAGTTATGAAGTCAAACGTAAATGAACGACTGAGATGTTCGGAAACTAGCCTTGTGAGTGTGCAGGTGTGTCCTTGTATGTTGTGTGTGTTGTTTGGTATATAAAATAAGTGGGTATAACCTTATAACCTAGATGGACTTGTTTAGGGTCAAAATTTCTGAGTCCGACTCCCTGGGGACCACCCTAAAGGTCCCTAAGGAGGACCCAAACATTTCCCAAACAAGCTTCCCAAGACAGCAAGGTTTTGCGCATAGGTGAAACAAAGGCGAGTCGCGAACCTGCTCCAGCTTAGGAAAAATTTGAGGTGTGGTCTAGGAGCGTGTTGCGAGGGCAAGTCAGGTATGGTCTAGGAGCGCGCCGCGAGGAAAAGTTCTCATTCTTTCTCTTGCATGATGCCTTGGCCAGCCTCTTGCCCAAGGTTTGGGTCCTCCTTGGGGTCCTTCGGGAGGCCCCAAGGGAGACATACCCGGACGTTTTAACCCTTAACATGTCTATAATGGTACTAGGATAAAGTACACTTCTTCTCAACTCCAAAAAACACATAAAAACAAGGCAAACATACAACGACTCGCTAGCACGTCTAAAGAGCTACTTTCGAATATCTTTGACGTTTGACCTCCAAACAAATTCAAATCAATTTTGCAAGCTACCAAACACATTATTAACATTTTATTATACTTTTTAGTCACATGTGAGGCTCTAGATATCTTATTTCGTTTCGAGGGTGGTTAATATATCCCCCACTTGAGAAACATTTTTCCTCGAATGACACTTGAAACATTTAAACACTTTCAAGGACTCAATGATTTCCATAGTAACTCACAACATTTATACATGTTATCACCTAAAATTCAATGCACCAATTTACAAGGAACACAAACTTCATTCTAGCATGCATTCAAGTCAACATTATTATAACATTCCGCAAAATTACATGTTTAGTGAAGAGCTCAATAGGTCTTTAAGAATGCATATTGGGGATACATAGGCATTCTAATGCCAAATATTAAGAAATATTGGGCATAGTATATAAAATAGGCTAAAGGGTATTAGCCAATTTCTATACAATACCCAAATATGCAAAATATTGGGCATATTAGAAAATATTGCCTTAAAGGGTGTTAGCCAATTTTTCTAAGTATAAACGAGCTTGTTTAAGAAAAGTAACTACAATGAAGACCGTAAACTAATAAAATAGACGTCTCAACAAAACATATGAAGTACTACACATCCAAGTGACAAGCCTAGCACCATTCCACATGACCATTTAAAATGATCATGTAAATTAAGCAGTGCCCAAGGACATAGTGAGGGTCCTTGTGAACCAACTTATTATACAGAAAGTTATCAACAGTCAGATAGAGCTAATACAATATGGAACAGTAGATTAAATAAAAATTGGATACCAAAACCAGCAAATGAACAATATAATTTCTTAGACCTAGATTGTGTAACAGATATAAATAAAGTAATGTTACTATGGACAGGAAATATATCTAAACAACTGATAGATAACAAAATAAGTACAACAGAAACACCAAGATATATAGAAAGAACATTTGTAGGAACAGTTAAATTATGGATAGAAAATCTACCCCCAGAAAGTTTAGAAGTACTTAGAAATAATACAAAATTAGATGGAACTTCTTTAGCAACAAATATAGAAATATTAGATAAATACGAACTGACGATAAGAAGTGAATTCGGAGGTATGACCACAGATGTAAAAGAACAAAATAAAGAAAAAATAATAAACAGGCAACTTATGACAAAATTAGCTATATGTAAAATGTGCTTTATAGAAGAATACACTTGCGCATTTAAAGAATATTACTACAAAGCAAAATATAATCTTAATGAAGCAAAAGAAGTAAGACACCAATATTTTACAAAATTACCAGAACCATTTAGTACAAAAGTAATTAAAGATTGGGAGAATGAAGGGCTTACAGATAC
>NC_028647.1:56655012-56738349 GCF_001406875.1 Solanum pennellii | reverse complement strand
AGAATATTACAGAAAGACATTTTATGAAGGATAATATAATACCAAGCAAAGAAACTAAAATAACAACAAACAATATAGGTAAAAAAATAAGAAAGACATGGAAAAAATTAAGACCCTTATATATAGAATATGAACTATCACAACTAGTCAAAACAAGTAATAATGAAAAAGATCATTTAATAGATAAAATTTCTAAATCTTTTACATTACAAAGTCCATGTTTCTAGTTGCAATCTTGTTGTCCCTTAACTACGTCCCCACATAGATGATGGCTTAGTCAATCCACTTCGATAGCTAGTATGAAAGGTCTCCACTTTAGGGAAGTGGAAACCCTATTTTCGGTGTGGGAGTAGTACATCAAATTTTATATAGCTCACCTACTCTATGTTGGTTATTGCAACCTTTCCCTAAATGTACAAGAAAAAGCATGAAAACATGAATAAAAGAATATGAACTCCCACTAGGACTTTTATAGGAGTTCTATATAGTTGAAGGGAGGGAATGGGACTTTACTTGCACATTGCACATGAAGGATTTCAAGGGGTGGTTGTAGTAAGGTTCTCTTAATAACTATTGTGGTTATGGATTATGTATTGTAATGTATGTATGAAGATCATGAACATTATTGGTCTCATATTATGGTACTCTTCAAATATTTATGATATAATGACATATGAATGTAATAGGTGGCTTATAGTTGACACTTAGGTTTTGATGTGGTGATGGCATCCTATCCTTTGCATTACACTAGTGTTTCTTAGGTAGTGTCATGATCGGGGAGCACCCCCTAGAAGTAACAAGGCGTACTTCACCTCTCGGAGGTCTTATACAAGCCCATATTTATCATTCATCGCATCGACATAGTAAATTTAGCGGAAAATTATGAACTTTTCATAGCACCTCATATGCTAGAAACCTTACTTCATATACATATAAAATATAAGGCATAATACATATATAGACTCTAAGTCTCTTTTCCATCTTAGACTCAATAACTTTGGAGTACATTAAGGACAAAGCCTTTATGACATAATACAAAACTATACATTACTAAATAGACTTTACAACAAGTACACATGAGGACATCCTTGGACTTAAGGATTCCTTTCCTTCAGCTTGGGAAGTCACCTATCAAGATCATCGATCACAGACTTTCTTTAAGCATTCCATAACCTACACTTTGTGTAAAAAGTAGAGAAGAATGGGATTAGCACAAGAATATACTAAGTATGGTAACCATGCGAAAACATGCATTTAAAGGGGACATTTTCTTTGAAATCATACTTCATGCAATTTTTATTTAAATCATCATAAAACCTTTATCAATAGCATATAGATCATTTTCGTACTTCATATAGACACAATCAAAGGCAAAAGATCATAGAAAAGCACATACCATCATAGAAGTATATTATCACATAGACATAGTTAAGTCAAGACCTTAATCATGTAGTCAACAAGGTCAACATCATGCATAAAGACTCATATCATGCTCATCTTGACAAAAAGTAGACAAATACTACAATGTCATGCTTAAGAAACACATATATAGTGACATGCATTAGAACAACTTCTTATAATCTCCTAAGGAGCTACTTGTGCAATGTCGAGATGGGTTCATTACTTCCACGTATCCTAAATAACCTTCTTTAAATCATCCTATTTGGGGTCCTAGTCATTTGAATTCCATTGTCCATTTTATTTTAGGGAAGCTATAGCCTTAATAGATCATGAGATGCTAAACATGGAATATGATGTCATAGAACCCCACACCGATAAAGGGTGGTCTACAGGCCAAAGTAGAACCAAATGTGACATATCTTTCTAGGTGAAATCCACTAGCTAGTATCCTTTGGGGGGGACATAGTTATGGAACTTGGAAGTACATGTGAAAACCCTCTTTATGCCAAGATTAGGTATTGTAGTTATTCATTTATGGAAACCCTATTTATAACCATTGAGGCATTGTGGTTATCCACCTCATGAGATTTATGGTGACCTACCTTACTACCATAGGAAGGGACACACACTCATTTCAAGTTCACCCGGTGTAAGCTAAGTTCCCTTTATTGAAAATATTTTTTATATTTTTACATTATAAATAATAGGTTTACGAGAGTCATCCCCTCATATTCTTAACTCATAGGTCATAGATGGAATTTCATCAACGTACATCATGTAAAGAATCCATTCACATGAATATAGCATATGTAAAGCATCATTTAGTTTACGGTACACATGAATACACCATTAAAGGCCCCTCTCTTTACTACATCTTCATACATGTTTGTGTGTGTATACATATATGTAACCAAACCTTTCACATAACACATAATCTCACAGATGTTCATATATAAATGGATAAGTCTACATGTGTACCTATATGAGCAATCCTTTCATATCAACACTCTAAGACACTATGCACATTCATACTTCATCATATACTTAACATCATAGCATATAAGTCATATTCATAATGTCATCTTTCATATATAGAGAAACCAAACATAGGAACTATCCTATCAATATACACATGTGCAATGTATAGACAAGGTCCCATTCCATTGCCCATAGTAGTACACACTTCTCCTACATATACTTTACATGCATAGTAGTAGATATTTGTGAATATGACAACTACCTTTCACTTAGACATAACGTCCTATACTACTTGTAACACGTATGTAAGTGAGAGTGTGTGTACATCGGTCAACATGACCACATTATGGCTCTCAATTACTACTTGAGGCATCCACCCTATTATACCACATGATACTTCCAAGAATATACCACACAACACATAATAGCATAGGAGGCAAGACAATATAAACATTATAACCAAAGCTCCTAACTTTAGCTATTTACATTTTCATATGAGGGGTACATGGGTAGGGGCTACTAACCATTTTCACACATCAATGGCAACACCTATACAATACCGTAACATGAATATATGCATTCTCATACAATAGCCACACAACCTAGATCACGTCTAGATAGGAAGATAGACACAATTACATCAGAAGGTGATCATCTAAATCTCTAAATCGTATATTCATCAACTTGCCTTCAAGGTCATGGTCAAAACATATATAATGACAATAAATTAAACACCACCACCATAAGTGGACTATACCACACAATACCATAGAAGGCTTCATCAACATTACATTAAAGAAATAGAGAAGTAGAAGGGCAGAGGGAATAAACATTCTTACCAATTTCTCACCCTTTGATCATCATTGATCAATACACCTTATTAATAATTAAAAAAAACATATATGTAGTAGCTAAATGTAGATTAAACACATAAGAAACCATGTACAAGTCGTTACAAGATTATACTATAACATAATACAACACATCAACATACTAGGAAAGCAGAATAACATAGATCATTAGCTAATTTCCCTTGAATTGATTTAGATCATATTTAATACATATTATAATTCTAACATTTAACCATATTGAAATCATAACTACATACCCTTAAGATTAAGGTTACAACATAGCCATTTAGGCTTATCAATTTGCTAGAGTATATAAGACTTTATTAATACTCTGAACTCTCAAAGGCTTTGATCATCATTAATATTTATCAAAAATACACTCATTAGGCAGTAGATAATTCGGTAAGAAAATAAATAATAAACCATGCTTGATATAAGAAAAACTCAAGACCCATCACACACTTAGCTTTTTGACATCATAGCCTAAAGGAATCTACATCAATTAATGCAAGCCTTTCTTAGATTCTTAATTAAGGATTTATACCTAAAAAATTAATCCATTATATCACCCTCAAATAGTACCTACAACATTTCATACACAATCAAAACTCTATACAACCAATCTCCTAATCGACTTCAAGGCAACATGTAGAAACATAGGAAATTCATGTTCAAAATTTCATACATTGATCCTCATGGATCCTTAAACATTAATTAAACATAAATTCATGTAAATAACATCATATACAATCACTTAAACTTAATAGAATCATAATTCAATCGATAACATATCAAGATCATAAGGCCCATGCAAGGATAAATCGTTTTGGTGATGAAGCATGGGTTCGTCATGCAATTGGATTGAAAAAAACTTCCAAATCAGTATAAAATAATCAATACATTCATATTATTACTTTGAAATCAGTTTAGAAAAGAACCTATGGAAGATTGACGAAGAAAGTGTTTGATCATATTTTTCTCTTTTGAAACCTTTGAGAATGGCTCTATAGTTGAGAATGGCTCTATAGTTGAAAAGACAACTATAGATGAAGATCACCATACCTTTGATTATTTGAAAACCTATTAAACTTGATGATTCATCCATACAAATTCATCTTGAATCTATTCTTGAGCTTCACCAACAATGTTGGTTTCTAGAGAGAGTATTTTTGGAGGGAAAGTTTTCAATCTTGTGAGAGGATTCTAGAATGGGGTGATAACGTTTTTGATGACTTATATACAGGAAGAAATAGATAAATAAACCTTTTATAGTCAATTTAGGACGTGGGGTTCAATTCCCATTCACCCCTTTAATGAAACAGACGCAGACTGCCACTTGCAGGCCACCTGCGACGAAGGCAATGACGGGGTGTCGAGGCCATGACGGGCCATGTCTGGCCTCCGTCGTTGGGTACTTAGCCAAATATTGTCTTGAGACCTTCCCAAGTAAAGTATCCATCTACGATACCTGCTCTTTGGGCCGTTGATGGACCAACGATCCATCGTTGGGTCCATCAATGGACACTACCCAGGCAGTGTCTTAGGCCACTTTGGGTCCTTCTTTTTGGGCCTCTTGTGGGGCCCTTTAGAAGTCGTACCCGGACGTTTCCAACGTGATCATAACCCTTAAGAAGTTATAGACATTACACATAAATTTCTTCCAAAACAAACATCTATAACATGCCCAAACAGCCTTAGCCCCAACATTACAAACGATAAACGTCTTAGGGGCTATCTTTCGAAGCATTTGACGTTCTTTGGAGTTTGACATCCAAATTCATGAAACTTCATATAAAAACATTAAAAACCATATTTAACCAATTTAAGATTTATTAGGCTCATTTTATATAGATTTAGGCATGCATAGACGCATGAGGCACATAAGCTACTAATCGTCAAACGTCTTCTCGTCCCTTGACATTCGACTTCCAAATCACGTCAAACTTTGCAAACTTCCTATATATCATATAATAAAATATTTTAGAACAATATAACATCATGAAACACCCATAAAACATAGAACCACATATTAGGCATCTAGGTGACTTAGTCGTCGAACGTCTTAGTCGTTCCTTAACGTTCGACTTCAAATACCTCTAATATTTTAGCTATTGTCCATATACTATATTTTAAGAATATTTAGGGCATTAGAATTTTAAGAAAGTATGTTACTCTCTAGAAACCTTATCTCATTTTTGGGGTCATACAATATCTCCCACTTGGGAACATTTGTCCTCGAATGACACTTAGGGCTCTTTAATCACAAAAAGGACTTCAATTCATATAAGAGAAGTTCATAACATTTAAAGTATCATCAATTCATTTTAGCCCTCAATGCACACAAGCAAGAAAAACCATTACTCACTCACTCTTTAACTCATCAAACACAAAGGTCCTTTTCATGTTCATAGGAGAACATCCTTCTCCTAATCATAGCATAATCATTAAATCTAAATTTATTACAAGAAATCTTGAAAAGCTACTCATAGAAAGATCATAACCGATTCTCAAAGTTACTTAGCCCTCATACTTCAATGCACAAAAACTTGAGTTAGTAAAATCACAAAGATCTTCATTAGTTAAACATAGTACCATGAAGCTCATACACAACCATATCATTCTTAGTAGTGTTCATGGATGCAAGTCTTAATCCTCAACACACTTACATATATCATGAATTCACAGCTTAGCAAAGTACAAGGTCAATTTCTTTAAAAAATGAGAAATCTCAACTTTAAAACCAAGACATGCTCATATTTTTCTTCCTAGTGATGTGTAAGTGGCAAGTCACACAAAGTACATCACAACAAATTAGGAAACCATTCCACAAATTTCTTTTCTTAAGATAATACTCACCCTTATAGTAAGCCTCATTTTGGAAAAATAACACATATTATAGGCACATGGACACGTAGCTAAACATGCTTTCACTTTTCAAGAATGAGCCTACAATTATGCATTCCAAATTATAAAAGTCACATAGTTTTGAAGAGATTCAACATAATTCATTTTTAAGAGACTCAACTTTTAATTTTAAAGCTAAACAATTTACCTCACAAGTGACTATTACCATGTGCCTTGTCTTATATCGTGAAGTCAAATGCACAACTAGCATATCAAGATGTAATTCAACATGAGAGAACATGGATTTTATCAAAAATTTCCTCTCATGCTCTTTCAAAAATTCACCAAGTCTCAAAGATGATGTTGATCAATTCACACCAATCATATAAAGGTCATGCAATTCACACTTTATGCAAGACTATATATAAGAACAAGCTTACTAAGAATTAATTATTTTCTAATTCAAGTAAAAATAGAAGTACAATGTAGACAATTTCTACAACCTCACTACTCAAACACCATTCTCCACTTAGGGTAAACCCAATTAAAAGCAACTTGTTCCAACCTATAGAGGATCTTAACTACACAACCTTCATATTCATCACTTAAAGTGTACTACTTTAGAGGGAATTTTCATTAATTCAATTTAGCAACACTAAGGCATTCTAAACCTTATCACGTTAGGCAAATCATCATCGACCATCGATTTTGATCATACTATTCAACCCACATAAGGTCTTCCTACAATGCAAGACACTAAGGTCATACATCATTTGAGGAAAACAACAAGGAAGTTCATAACACAATAAGAAGTTTAGAAATAACCTTACTCCTCAATATAGTCGTTCTATACATTACGATTTGTAGCACCAATTGAAGAGATGTCTACGACTCATCATGTCATAAGACTCTCATTATTTATTTCCAAATAGCAAAACTCTTTTTTCACATTAATTATCATGTTTACATACATCAATTCTACACATATTTCAACAACATCCAATCAAAGGACAACTTAGTTGGTTCTCAAAACATGTTACAATAAGTTGCCTAGTCTTTATAGTGAGCATGCTTCCAAAGGTAGTTATTAAACATTCCAAGTTCGAACCCTAGTATTTGGCTACCATCATTCACAACCATATAGGAATACAACAATATAAGAGAATTCACTTTAACCACCATAACTTCTACATGCTTAATTATATCATGACATACATTATTCTATAAATCTTGCTATTTTAGATAGATTTCATATATTGCCACAATTGGCATCACACAATCCAATAAGAAATATTTAATACATAGTAAGGTACGATAACCAATCATAATCCCCATAGAGTTAACAAGTGCAATGATCAAGTAAAGACCCATAACCCTACTAAACCAAGTAACCCAACAAGAACTTTTATTAGCACCATACTTCACCCATTTATAACCTTCATGCATGCATAACTACATAAATTTAGCACACTAGGCTATTTACATGTTTATAATCATAGATATCATCACATAAAGACATTTACATTAATCGTCATACACATACATAATATTAACCTTCTAAGGTCTCCATCAAGGCAAACTAGTGCAAGACATAGGTAGAGTCCTATGCCCCTACATAAGTCTAGTTAACCCTTCAAGTCGCCTTATCTAGTTTATACGTCATCAAATAAGGCCAAGGGTCACCTTCACACATACTCATTCAAACCATAAAGAAAATATAAGCATTTTAAACTCACCCTTTTCCTCCTCAAGCATAGAGCAATCTAATCGAAGCAATCACATCTAAAAGACCACTGGACAAGAAAATATAAGAGAGAGATCTTACAGAGTTAAGTTTTATGGCACGACATGATAATTATGAAGAAGGAAAACTCTATCGTCCTATAGCCTCTCGTACCATTTGAAGTATTGCGACTCACCAACAATGATACAAGACTCTACTAGACATGGCAATATGAGAATTCTTGGACCCTAAACCACTTTTAAAAACCTCGTGCTCTGATGACATATTTTTCAGTACCAGGGAGCACCCCTTAGAAGTAACATGGCGTATTTGATCTCTCGGAGGTCTTATATAAGCCCATAGTTATCATTCATCGCATCGACATAGTAAATTTAGCAGAAAATTTAAAACTTTTCATAATACCTCATATGCTACAAACTTTACTTCATATACATATAAAATAAACGCCATAATACATATATATACTCTATGTCTCTTTGCCATCTTAGACTCAATAACTTTAGAGTACATTAAGGACAAGGCCTTTATGACATAGTACAAAACTATATATTACTAATTAGACTTTACAATAAGTACACATGAGGATATCCTTGGAATTAAGGATTCCTTTCCTTGAGCTTGGGGGATCACCTATAAAGATCCTCAATCATAGACCTCTTTTAAGCATTCCATTACCTATACTTTGTGTAAAAAGTAGAGAAGAATGTGATTAGCACAAAAATATACGAAATATGGGAAGTATGCGAAAACATGCATTTAAAAGGGACATTTTCTTTGAAATCATACTTCTTGCCATTTTTAAGTAAATCATCATAAAACCTTTATCAATAGCATATATATAATTTCATACTTAATAGAGCCAATCAAAGGACAAACATCATAGTAAAGCACATACCATCATAGAAGTATAGTATCACATAGACATAGTTAAGTCAAGACCTTCCTCATATAGTCAACAAGTTCAGCATCATACATAAAAACTCATATCATTCACATCTTCATAACAAGTAGACAAATACTACAATGTCATGCATAAATAACACATACATAGTGACATGCATTAGAACACCTTCCTAGAACTTCCTAAAGAGATATTTGTGCAATATCTAGATGGGTTCATTACTTCCACCTATCCTAAGTAACCTTCCTTAAGTCATTCTATTTAGGGTGCTAGTCATTTAACTTCCATTGTCCATTTTACTTTAGGGAAACTATAGCCTTAACCGACATAGACCATGCGATGCAAAACATGGAATCCGGTGTCATAGAACCCCACACTGATAAAGGGTGGTCTACCGGCCAAAGTAGAACCAAATGTGACATAGCTTTCAAGGTGGAATCCACTAGGTAGTATCCTGTGGTGGGAACATTGTTATCGAACTTGGAGGTACATGTAAAAACCCTCTTTATGCCAAGATTAGGCATTGTAGTTATTGACTTATGGAAACCCTATTTATGCCATTGAGGCATTGTGGTTATCCACCTGATGATATTTATGGTGACCTACCTTACTACAATAGGAAGGGATACAAACTCATTTCAAGTTCACTCAGTTTTAAGCTAAGTTACCTTTATTGAAAACCTTTATTATATTTTTACGTTATAAATAATAGGTTTAGGAGAGTCATCCCCTCATATGCTTAACTCATAGGTCATAGATGGAAGTTCATCAACCTAAATCATGTAAAGAATCCATTCACATTAATATAGCATATGTAAAGCATAAACTAGTTTAGGGTACACATGAACACACCATTCAAGGCCCCTCTCTTGACTAGATATTCATACATGTGTGTGTATACATGCATGTGAGCAAACCATTCTCATAACACATAATGTCACACATGTTCATATATCAATGCATTAGTCTATATGTGTACCGGTATGAGCAATCCTTTCACATCAACACTCAAAGAAACTATTTACATTCATACTTCATCATATACTTAATATCGTAGAATATAATTCATATTTAGTACATATTCATAATGTCATCTTTCATATACATAGAAACCAAACATAGGAACTATCCTATAAAGATACACATGTGCAATGTATAGAAAAGGTCCTATACCCTTTCCCATACTAGTACACCTATCAAGTCATACTATCAAGAAATAAATAACATACTTCACATACATATACTGCACATGCATAGTAGTAGACATTTGTGAATATGAGAACTACCTTTCACTTAGACACAATGACCTATACTACTTGCAACATGCATGTAAGTGCGAGTGTGTGTATATTGATTAATAGGATCAGATAATAGCTATTAATTACTCCTTGAGTCAGACACCCTCTTAGACCACATAATACTTCCAATAAGATACCACATAATACATAATACCATAGGAGGCAAAACAATATAAACATTATAATCAAGGCTCCTAACATTAGCTATTTACACTTTCATATAAAAGGTACATGTGTAGGGGATACTAACAAATTTAACACATCAATGGAAGCACCTATACAATACCCTAACATTAACATGCACATGCTCATACAATAGCTACACAACCTAGATCACAACAAGATAGGAAGAATGTCACAATTACATCATAAGGTGATCATCTAAATCTCTAAATCATATATTCATAAATTTGCCTTCAAGGCCATGGTAAACACATATATAATGACAATAAAGTAAACACCACAACCATAAGTGGACCATACCACACAATACCATACAAGGCTTCAGCAGCATTACTATAAAGAAATAGAAAAGTAGAAGGGTAGAGGGAATAAGCATTCTTACCAATATTCACCCTCTGATCATGTTGATCAATAAACCTTATTCGTCAATAAAACACTTATATGGCAGTATCTAAATGTACTTTGAACACATAATAAACCATGTACAAGTCGCAAAAAATTATACTATAACATAATGCAACTTATCAACGTACTAGGAAAGTAGAATAACATAGATCATTAGCTAAATCCCTTGCATTGATTTAGATCATATTTCATACATATTATGGGTATAAATCAGTAGCTAAACCTACATTTAACCATATTTCAATTATAATTACATACCCTCAAGATTAAGGTTAAAACATAGGCATTTAGGCTTGTCGATTTGCTAGACTATAGAAGACTTTACTAATACTATGAACTCTCTAAGGATTTGATCATCAATCATATTTTATAAACAATACACTCATTAGCCAGTATCTAATTTGGTAAGAAAACCAGAAGAAACCATGCTTGATAGAAAAACAACTCAAGATCCATCACACACTTAGCTTTTTGACTTCATAGCCTAAAGGAATCTAAATAAATTAATGCAAGAATTTCTTAGATTGTTAAGTAAGGATTTATACCTACAAAATTAATCCATTATATCACCCTCAAACAGTATCTACAGAAGT
This sequence comes from Solanum pennellii, assembly GCF_001406875.1. Taxonomy (NCBI): domain Eukaryota; kingdom Viridiplantae; phylum Streptophyta; class Magnoliopsida; order Solanales; family Solanaceae; genus Solanum; species Solanum pennellii. Next base: position 56,727,151 of record NC_028647.1, on the reverse strand, counting down.
TCATACATAATCAAAACTCTACACAACCAATCTCCCAATCGACTTCAAGGCAACATGTAGAAACATAGGCTATTCATGTTCAAGTCTTCATACATTGATCCTCATGGATACTTCAACATAAATTCAACATAAATTAATGTAAATAACAGAATATACAATAACTTCAACATAATAGAATCATAATTCAATCGATTAAAAATCAATATCATAAGGCCCATGAATGGCTAAATCTTTATGGTGATGAAGCATGGGTTAATCATGCAATTGAATTAAAAACCACTTCCAAATAAGTATAAAATCATAAATACATTCATATTATGACTTTTAACTAAGTTTAGCAAAGAACCCAAGGAAGATTTAAGAAGAAAGTGTGTGATCATATTTTTCTCCTTTGAAACCTTTGAGAGTGGCTCTCTAGATGAAAAGATAACTAGAGATGAAGATAACCATAACTTTGATTAGTTGAAAACATATTAAACTTGATGATTCATCATAGAAAACCCATATTGAATCTGTTCTTGACCTTCACCAACAATGGTGGTTTCTAGAGAGAGTATTTTTGGAGGGAAAGGTTTCAATCTGGTGAGAGTATTCTAGAATGGGGTGATAACGTTTTGGATGACTTATATACACCCAAAAAAATATAAATAAAACTATATAGTCATTTTAGTACGTGGGGTGAATTTCCCATTCACCCCTTTAATGAAAAAGGCGTAGGCCGCCAGTTGCAGCCCACTCGCGACGAAGGTATTGACAGGGCGTCGAGGGCTTGACGGGCCGTTCCCGGCCTCCGTCGTTGGGTACTTAGCAAAATATTGGATATATACCTGCCCAAGGCAAGTACCCATTGACTATAGATTATCTACGTGACGTTTATGGACCAAAGATCCGTCGTTGGGTCCGTCAATGGACAGTGCCCAGGCAATGTCTTAGGATGCTTTGTGTCCTTATTTTGGGGCCTCTTGTGGGGCCCTTTAGAAGTCGTACCCTGAAGTTTCCAATGTTATTATAACACTTAGAATTTATGTACCATCCACATGTATTTCATCCAAAAAAAACACCTATAAGACGTCCAAACAGCTTTGGCGCCAACATGACAAACGAAGAACGTCTTAGGGGTTGTCTTTCGAACGCCTTGGATATTCTTGGGCGTTTGATCTCCAAACTTTACGAAAGTTCATATATAAACATTAAACATCAGTATAAACCATTTATGACTTATTAAGGCTCATATGATACAGATTTAGGCATGCATAGACACATGAGGCACATAAGCGACTAGTCATCGAACGTCTTCGTCGACCCTTGACGTTCGACTTCCAAATAACTTCAAACTTTGTACACTGCCTATATATCATGTAATAAGGCATTTTAGAACCTCATAAAATCATTAAACACATAAAACAACATATAAGGCATCTAGGTGACTTAGTCATCGAACGTCTTACTCGTCCCTTAACGTTCGACTTCCAATACCACTAATATTTTAGCTACTGCCCATATGATATATTTTAATAATATTTAGGACATTATAATTTTAATAAAACCTGTTAGGATGTAGAAACATTATCGAATTTTTGGGGTCCCACAACTTATATGTTGGGTTACTATTATGTTGATATAACTTATTTTCCCTATCTTTTTTACACATTGGGTTTTCCTTGATAAAAAGCATGCTTTAAACTAATTAAAGTGTCCTTTTGTGAATATTTCAAATTTTTAATGTTCTTGGCACCATACTTAAATGTGTGTTGTCCTAACCCATACTGTTTCCCTTTTTCACCCACATATAGGTTCGGGTCATTGAGGTGATTTGAGGCCATTTCTCAAGATACATTGAATTGCTTTCTCAATATTGGTGAGTCCGCAAATCCAATGACACTAATACTAAGATTCTAGATTTTTTTTTTTTTATTGAGAGAATATATTGTATTTCTTATTTTATAATTTTTGTTAGATGTAAGTTCTAAGTCCCAAACTTGATATTCCTATGTCTTGATTGTATATGGAGAAAAATTTAGTTGCTTTTCTGATATATAGAAGATATTGACTTCTAAATTGTTAAATTTTTAATAATTCCATATTTTTCTATGACTATATGCCATGATGAATGTTGAGGGCTTGTCTACGACCTTTTCGAGGTCGTCAATGTCGGTTATGACTAGGGGGTTCTCTCGGGTTGTGACAAACTTGGTATCAGAGCATAACGTTAAGAATAATGTAGCATTGATGTCTTATGTGACACGTCAAGTAGAGTCTTATTCATGGTTGTGAAGTTTGTAAAACTTATGAATAAGAGTCTATGATATGTTCAGGAACTTTTACTCTTTTTGTCATTCATTGGTCGTGCCTAAAAGTCTTAACTCTATCTAGTCCTTTCTTATAACCCTTTCAAGTTCTTACAACCAATGAATAAAATAAGGACTAATGCAAGAAGGGATAATGATGAGAATGTAAATAAAGCGGTTCCCCCTCAAGCTCCTCAATACCCTCAAATTCTTATTGAAGAAATTTCGATATCTAATGTCGAGATAAGGGCAACTATTCATAGTTTGACTCAAGTATTGAAAACAACTGGCTACGGACACTAGGGTGCAGGTGAACTCCAATGATATCACAACCGCTTCTAGTATTAGGGATTTCACAAATATGATTCGCCCTACCTTCTTTCGATCAAAATTGGAGGAGGACCCATAAGGATTCATTGATAAAGTATTCAAGGTGCTAGATTATATGGGTGTATCTTCTCAAGAAAAGGCCGAACTAGTCGCCTCTAAAATCAAAGATATAGGTCTACTTTTTTATGAATAATGAATGGAGGAGAAACCTATTAGTGATGGTTGGTTAGTTGGGCATCATTTATGGCGTATTTTCTTGATAGGTTCTTTCTGTTGGAATTAATGGAGAGGAAAATGCAAGAATTTATCAATATTTATCAAGCGAGAATGAGCCTGAAGGAGTATAGCCTCAAGTTCACTCAACTATCAAAGCATGTTCCTACTATGGTGGTGGACTCTAGGGCTAAGATGAACAAATTTGTTATGGAGATATGCGAATCTTGTGGTTCATGAATGTAGGTTGACTATGTTGATTACTAGAATGGACATCTATCGTCTCATGCATGCCAAACAAATTGAGGGGGAAAATGTTAAGCAAGTATGTAAGGAGTTGAAGAGGTCAAGGGCTGATGATGAAAATTCTTCCAAGGATAGATTCGATGTTCAAGATAATCCAACGACCAAAAGAGGTTTTCAAACAAAAGTCCTTCTAGAATTCCAAGAGGTAACAAAGGTGGGGTGTCTAACCAAAACAATAAGGAAATAAGAGTGGTAGTCCTTTTGTTGATAAGCCAAATTTTGCAGGTGTGGTAAGAAGCATGAATTCAAGTTCCTAGTTGGAACGGGGAATTGCTATGGTTGTTGTAATGAGTGTCCATATGAAGATAGATTTCCTTATGATAAAGTTGAAATAAAGGGACTATTCTTAAGAACACTCAAATGGTCTTAACCTGATGCTCCTAAGAAGAATCGTTTCAATGCACTTCAATCACGAGGTAATCAAGACAACTCTTTGTAAGTTGTTACCGATACGTTTCAATAAGTGTTTATGCATTATTGGATCCCACTAAAACTTTGCCTTTCTAACTCCACTAGTAGCTATGAAATTTGATATGCTCCCGATATCTTAGATTAATACTTATTGATTTTGCCCTGCTGGGTGATTTCGTAGTTTCTAAAAGAGTTTATAGGGGTTGTGAGAATTCTTTATGTGTCCAGGTCGATTAGAGGTTCGGCTTACTTCTCCCCCACCTTTTAGTCTTGTGTACCGAAAGACGAAGGGGGAGCCCGCGGCAGGGGTTCCAAACCTAGGCTAAATGCCCCAACGAGCACAGTCAGAAGAGAAGCCATTGGGCAACTCAATGACTAGCTTCTCAAGTGGGCAGCTTGGAAAGCAATCTATCTTCAGCATCAGTAAAATCCCTATCCCATTTCACTGCCCAATAGAGTCACATGGGTTGATTTGGTAGAACTTGATATATTGGACTTTGATGTCATATCGGGATTGATTGGGTACATGGTAGATTTTCTTCAATTGATTGTAGAACCTCGGTAGTCAAGTTCCAGTTTCCTAATGAACCCATTTTTGAATGGAAAGGGGTAAATTCAATACTTAGAGGTAAAATTAACTCATGTATAATAGTTTGTAAGTTGATTTCTGAGGGATGTATCTATCATATTATGAGAGTCAAGGATCTTGAGTCCAAGATTCCACCATTAGATTAGGTCCCCCTAGTGAAGGATTTTCTAAAAGTTTTTCCAATGAATTGCCCGGAATTCCTCCCTAGCAAAAAATAAATTTCGGCATTGATTTATTGTCGCATATAGAACCCATATAAATTCCTCCTTACCTGATGGCCCCATACAAATTGGAGGAATTAAAATCTCAACTTAAGGATTGCAAGATAAGGATTGTAATAAACCAAGAAATCTCTATGGGGTGCACCAATGTTTATTGTGAAATGTGTATTGAGCACTGAAAATTGAAAAAAGTTACCATAAAAAAATAAGTATCTATTACCTAGGATTGATGATTTGCTTGACCAACTCGATGGAGTGAGTAACATTTAACAGATTGATTTGCGGTTGGGTTATCACCAACTTAGGGTAAGAGGGTAGATGTCCTGAAAACGGCCTTGCGAAGAAGATATCGTCAGTATGAGTTCTTACTCATATACTTCTGGTTAACTAATGCCATGTGAGTTTCATGGACTTATGAATCGAGTCTTTATTAATTATCTTGACTCATATGTAATTGTCATTATTGATGAAATCTTGGCAAATTCGAAGAGTAAGGATGATCACATGTGTCAATTGAGGATAGCGTTACACAACCTTAAGGAACATCAACTTTTTTCGAAATTCAATATGTGTGAGTTTTTGCTGAAGTCAATGGCTTTTCTTGGTCACAATATATCAAGCGAGGTTATAGAGTTCAATCCAAAGAAGACGAAAGCAGTTAGGAATTGTCCTAGACCCCAAAGTACTACCAACATCCGAAGATTTTTAGGTTTCGCAGGGTATTATAGGAGGTTTGAAGATGGATTTTAATGTTTTTCTTCTCCTTTGACTACCCTAACCAAAACAAGGTTATGTTTGAGTTGATAGAATCTTGTGACGGAGACTTTCAAGAATTGAAAGATAGGCTTACCTCCTTCCTGGTTTTTACCTTACCGGAGGATACAAAAGGGTTTGTCGTGTACTGTGATGCTTCTCAAGTAGTTTTTCGTCATGTACTCATGCAACATGGTAAGGTGATAGCACATTCCCTTAGGCAACACAAGGTACATGAGAAGAATTACCCGATCGATGATCTTGGGCAAGCGGCGGTAGTGTTTTCAATGAAAATATGGAGATACTATCTATATGGAGTGCATGTAGATGTGTTCACCAATACAAAAAGTCTCCAATACATGTTTACCCAGTGATAAATTAAACCTCCGACAATGAAAGTCTATGATATTAGTGTCCTTTACCACTGTGAAAAATCCAATGTGGTTGCGGATGCTTTGAGTCTATTTTCCATGGGCAGTGTGACCCGTGTTTTAGATGAGAAGGAATTAGTAAAATATTTTTGTAGATTTTCCCGGTTGGGTGTTGGACTTTAAAATTCTCCAAAAGGGGGTTTCATGGTTCAACATAACTCCAAGTCGTCTTTAGTGGTGCAAAGTGAAATCGAAGACACATCTTGATTCTCTATTGAAAGAGTCAAAGGAACCGATTCTTAGTAAATGTAATGAGTCCTTCTCCTAAGTAGGGGCTGGGGTACTTGGGTACCAAGGTATATTGTGTGTGTCGGATATAAATTGCTTAAGGCAGCAAATTTTGAAAGAGGCTCATGGTTCACGATATTTCATTCATCCGGGTGCGACAAAAATTTATTGGGATCTTTATGAGATCTATTGTTCTGAAGGAATGAAGAACGATATTGCTGACTTTGTTGCCATGTGTCCAAATTGCCAACAAGTCAAAGCAAAGCATCGAAGGTTGGGTGGGTTTTTTCAAGTAATAAACATCCGCGCATGGAACTAAAAGTATGTCAATATGGATTTTGTGGTAGGTTTGAATTGAACTAGAAGGGAAAATGACTCCGTTTTGGTTATGGTAGATAGGTTGAAAAAATGAGTCCATTTCCTTCCCGTTAAAGTTACTTATTCGGTGGAAAAACATTGTATGATATATGTTTAAATAGATTGTTGAGATGCATGTCGTCCCTTTGTCCATTATTTTGGATAGAGGCACTCAATTTTCCTCTTGCTTTTGGAAGGAATTTCACGAAGTGCTTGGTACAAAGGTTAAATTTAGCACCGTATTCCATTTTCAAACTGATATTGAAGTCGAACGAACCATCCAAACCTTAGTAGACATTGTGATGGAGTGTGTTATTGACTTCAAAGGTAATTGGGATGATCATATACCATTGATAGAGTTTTCCAACAACAATAACTACAATTCAAGTATTGCCATGCCGCCATTTTAAGCACTTTGCGGGAGAAGGTGTACATCCCCGGTTGGGTGGTTTTAGGTAAGTGAGGTTGATCTTCTTAGTCTCGAGATGGTATATAAATCTATTGGTAAAGTCAGATCAATAACAGAAAGGTTGAAAATGGTTCAAAGTCAACAAAATTCCTAGGCCGATAATAGAATAAGAGATCTTGATTTTGAGGTAGATGATTGGGTTTACTTGAAGATCTCATCCATGAGGGGGGTAATGATTAGGTAAAAAGAGAAAACTTAGTCACTAGCATGTGCGCCCTTATGAAATTTTGAAGTGAGTCCAGAAAGTTTCTTATGACATGAAATTGCCAAATTAATTGGACCTGGTTCAGCAGGTTATCTATGTTTCTATTCTCAAGAAATGCATAGGTGACCTGATCTATTCTCTCTTCAAAGGTTTTGGGGTAAATGAGAACCTTTCTTATGAAGAGGTTCTGGTCGAGATCTTAGATCGTCAAGTTAAAGAGGTTGCGTCCGTAAAAGTCCAATGGAGAAACTACCTAGTTGAGGGTGCAACATGTGAGGCCAAGGCCGACATGAAATCCCGATATCCTCATCTTTTTCCCTTTACTACTAGACAAATTTGAGGTTAGTTGTTTCACATAATTAAGAGTTATGAAAATGTTGATCTTCTAATATGTGTATATTCCTTTGGATATTCATGTTTAAAAATGTATATATTTTTATCTTCATGAACTATGTTTCTCATGGTTGACTTCACTTCTATGTATTGTATTATATTGTATTCATGAGAGATGTAATGAGCATGCTTGTTGTTTTCTAGATGAATAAATGTCATGTTGATTACCTAATGTATATATTGATGCTCATTGAATATGGATAAGGGAGTTCCTCCTATGTGTATGTGAAGTAATGAGTCTTGTGCATAATGATGTTGTCGATTAAGTTACTATGTAATATGATTCCATGATGTTGTATGGATGTTATTTTCTGTTGAAAATATAGTCTTGAGTCCTTGTATTCCCTAGAAAAAGGTAAAGGTGTCATTTGGGGATGAATATTCCCAAGGCGGGGAGCATGGAAACACCTAGTAAATCCAATGACCTAAGCTAGAGTCTCATATTATGAATGATGACTTAAATCTAGCTTAACAAAATAGTTTCAGGAGCCAAACTAATGATATTTACTTTGTTTAGAAGCGTTAATACCTAAAGGTCAATAAACGACCATAAAGTCCGGAAAATAGTTAAAGTGAACTAGTAGGTGTTCAAGGGTCTTGAGAAGGCTTGAGAGAGTCACACGATGGTTAAAACTTGTAAAAATACTTTAGCTAGTGTAAAAACCCAAAATGAGTTAGGGTATCTAGAGAATAACACGTTGTTATTAAGGTTGTAAGGTCATAAAATGAATTATAATATTTTTTAGAGGCAGTGTGTAAAGTTTAAGGTTATTTGGAAGTCAAACGTCAAGGGACGACCAAGGCGTTCGACGACTAGTCACCTATATGCCTCACGTGTCTTTGCATGCTTATATATTGTATGTCATGAGATTAATGAAACCTTTAAATTTTTATAATGATTTTTAAAGGTTTTATATGGAGTTTTGAGAAGGTTGTTGGTCAAACGTCCAAGAACATCCAAGACGTTCGAAAGAAAGGATTTAAGACGCTCAAGTGTGTTTTGATGGGGCCTAGCCTGTTTTGACGAGTTGTGAGTGTTTGTTTTTGGTGTAACTAATGTGGGAGGTCTAAAACTTTCTAATGAATGTATTTAAGTTGGAAACGTATAGGTACGACCTCTAAAGTATTCCGCAAAAGGGCCCACAAGAAGGACCCAAGGCAAATCGAGACACTGCCTTGGATGTGTCAATTGACGGACCAAACGACGGCCAGTTGGTTAACCAACGGCCCGTTGGTGGGGTCACATCGATGGAGAATTAGCCTGGTAAAGTTTAAACCAAAGACCAGGCCGAGGACCAATCGACGGAAGCCGCATATGGACCGTTGATCGACCTACGGTCCATCGATGGTGGCCTGCAGCTAGTGCCTTGCGCATTGTTTCACTAAGGGGTGAATCGGAATATCACCCCACGTCCTTACCTGAATCTAATGGACTTATTTACCTATTTTTGGGTTTATATATGTAATCTAAAACGTGACTAACCTATTCCCAATCGCATTCACTAAAATTGAACCTTCCCTCAAATAATATTTTCTCTAGAAACATCCATTGTTGAAGCTCAACAACAGCTTGGAGCTTGGATTTTCATGAAGTCTTTACCATGTATTGGAAGTTTTTCTCTATATAAAGTCATGGTGATCCTTCATCTCGGTTTATCCTTTCAACTAGAGAGTTATTGTCAATGTTTTCAGTGAGAAGATATGATCAGATCTCTTCTTCTTCAATCTATCCATGGGTTCTTTCTAAAAAAAATTTAATGATTGTATCATGATGACTTGATGTTAATGTGTTGGTTTGAACGTGATTTTAATCCAATTGCATGATGAACCCTTGTTCCCTCCCTAAATTGATTTAATCCTTTCATGGGCTTTGTGATCTTTACATGTTATCGATTAAAATGTGATTCTATTATGTTGAAGTGGTTATATATAATCGTACTTGCGTAAATTGATGTTTAATTGATGACGAAGAATCCACATGGATCAATATATGAAGCTTTGAACATGCCTAGCGTAGTTTTTATTGTGATCACTGTAATGTGGGTCCTTAATTAGTTAAAAAGTAGTTATCGATTATGTTGGGGTCTTCTCACTACTTTTTAAGGTTAATATAATGATTGAATTTTTAGAATAAATCGTGAATGATCAAGGTGAAGATTGATTAATATGAGTTGATCTAAGTTATTCTAGTCTATGGAATTGTAACTTCTAATCTTGATGTTAGGTTTGTTGTTATATGAATCGATAATGATTAATTGCCCATAACTACTACCTATCATGTAATGTGATCATGAATTGTGTGTAATTTATCTGATGTGGATCAATGCATGACAGTTGAATAGGATTAACCTATGTAGACTTACCTTCCATGAATTCCTAATATGAAGAATGCTCACAGTGAATTCAACCTTATTGGCAATTTTAGTAGTGTCTCGTTTAGGTTATGAATTCTTTGAGAACTGCTCTATTGTACAATATTGATAAATCTTGATTGATAAACAAGACTACGGAAATCGATAGATTATATACGCCTATCTATTCTCTAGAACAATGGTAATGTTTTTCACTAGTTGTATCATGATCTTGCAACGATTTGTACATGGTTTCTTCTATGGTTAAAGTACATTTAGCTACTACCCTATATATTAATTGTTGATAAACAAGGTGTATTGACCAATGGTGATCAAATGGTGAAATTTATAAGATTGGCTCATCCCTTTACTCTTCTTATTAATGTAGTTGATGAAGCCTTGTGTGGCATTCTGTGGTATTGTCCACTTATGGTGGCGGTGTTTACTTTATTGTCACTATATATATGGTGACCATAGCCTTGAAGTAAAATTTATGAACATATAATGAGTCACTATGATGATCTAGATAATGGAAGGGCCTTGAATGGTGTGCCCATGAATACTCTAAACTAGATAGGTACTTTAATATGCTATTAGCATATGAGGAATGAATATCCTAACCTAAGCCTATGTTTTATGAAAAATGTAATTAAGGTTTTTCAATAAAGGGAACCTAGCTTAGCCCCGAGTGAACTTTACATTGAGAGGTGTTGACTTACCTTGGAGGAATATTAACCATTTGTCCCTTATAGAGTGTTGACTTCCCTTAGAGGAATACTCACTTAAGGATCCACATAAAGTTATGACTTCCCTCTGAGGAATATGCACCCATGCTTTCTCATGAGAGGAGGCCCCAATTACCAAGTGGTATGTACAAGGAAGACCTATCTCTGAGTTCCATAAACTATGCTTGCCATATAAGATATAGCAAGAAGAATTCAGTTAGGATGCAAGGAGGTTTGTTAATATTCGATCTTTCTAGGTAAGGACACCTTCCATTGGTGTAAGGCTCTACAACACGAAATTCCATGTTTAGCACCCATGGTCATAGTGTCGATTAAGACTATAGTTTCCATAAAGTAATATGGACAATGGAAGTAAATGAATAGGATCCTAACTAGGAGGACATTAGAGAGGTTACTTAGGATAGGTGGAAGTAATGAACCCATCTATACATTGCACAAGTAACTCCATAGGAAATCCTAGAAAGGTAACCAAATATGTATGATTATGTTTATGTCCATATGCATGACTTTGTAGTATTGGTATACTTATTATGAAGATGTGCATGGTATGAATCTATATGATGGGGACTTATCCTTATATGCACTATGTTGGTCTAAATGACTATGTGATGAAAGTCTTGTATTGATATGAATGAAGTTGCCTTCACTTAGTTGTTGAGGCATGAATTGAATGATAAGATTCGTGGTCTCATGAAGGGTTTACTAAGAATGTATGGAGTTATGGAGATCCCTATTTTCATTGAACTAGTAGGAAAACATTGGGGTCATGAACAAGGTTCTATAATGATGTCTATGAAAAGAAGTGAAAACATTTACAAATTGAAGTATGTTACTGTAAAGCTAAAGGAATTCTTAACTGAAATGTATTTATGATATATTATGCTTATGTGATGATATGTGTTGGATTATCTGGGTTATATGTATGATTTCCTTGTGGCCATAAGGTGGTGCATTGCACCAAGTATCACTAGAAGGTTACTTCGGAGATTAATGAATAAAAGAAAAGAATGGTCACTTTTAAGGGAAATTAGTTCATTTCAAAAATGTCACAAATTCTAAAAGTAATCTTATGAAGTGTTTGGCCTTTTGAATATATTTATCTGAAGTATGTGAATGATATAAATGCTATTGTACTAAGGTTTTATGAAGATTTACTCAATAAGGCATGAAATATCATTTCAAGAAATGTCCCTTTTAAATGAGTGTTTTTGCATGGTTGTCATACTTAGTGCATTCCTGTACTAATCCCATTCTTCTCCACTTTTCACACAATGTGTAGGTTATGGATCGTTAAAGAATGTCTTGAATTGTGAAGATCTTGATAGATGATCCCCAAGCTTAATGAAAGAAATCCTTAAGTTCAAGGATCTCCTACTTATGTCTTTAATGTAAAGTGTATAAGGTTGTACTTATGTTTATTTTTAAGGGTCGTGTCTCTAATGTTCTCTATGTTGTTGAGTCTAAGATGGAAAAGAGACTTAAGGTCTAAATATGTATTATATTTTCTATATATGAAGTAAAGTTTCTAGCATACGATGTGCTAGGAAAATTTTTAAATTTTCTACTAAATTTACTATGTCAATACGATGAATGATAACTATGGTCTTATATAAGACCTCCAGAAGGTAAAGTACGCCATGTGACTTCTAGGGGGTGCTCCCCGGATGTGACAAATGTGGTATCAGATCATGAGGTTTTAAAGTTGTTTAGGGTCCAAGAAGTCTCATATTTCCACATCTAGTAGAGTCTTGTATCATTGGAGGTAAGTCGAGACACATCAAATGGTACTAGAGGCTATAGGACGATAGAGTTTACATTCTTAATCATTTTCATATGGTGCCATAGAACTTAACTCTATAAGATCTCTCTCTTACGTTTTCTTGTCCAGTGGTCTTTTACATGAGATTGCTTGGATGAGATTGTTCTCTATGCTTGAGGGATAAAATGTGATTTTAAATGTTTATCTTAGATTTATGGTTTCAATTAGTATGTGTGAAGGTGAATTTTTGTCATGTTTTTTATGATGTGATGCCAATTATGGTTGTATATGAAATTTTTGTGAAATAGCATGTTATATTGAGAAATGTTTGCCATAATATAGTTAAAGAATGTTAGAAGTATTATGGTTGACATGAGTTTCTTTTTGAATGAACTGTTACTATATGGTTTTACATGATTGTAGCCTAATACTATTATTTGAACTTGAAATGCTTAGTTACTACCTATGGAAGCATGCTACCCTAAGAATATGTGCTTAAAAGTGCTCAATATTTCCTTTTGTATTCATGTGGCCCTTGATATGTTGCCTAGTATTAATTGGAGTCCCTTGTATAAACTTTATCCTAGGTGTTATGATAGTATGATTGCCTTGGTAAAGTCTTGTATCTCATATTGTCATGCTTTTCCCATTAATTTCCTAAATGTTGCATTTTTTGGAATTTGGAAGCATGTTCACTGTAATGATAGGCAGCTTACTGTGAGATTTTTGGGAAATCAACTAAATTGTTCGTTGATTGGAAGTTGTTGAAATTTGTATTGAATTTATGCATATGAGTATAATAATGAATGTAAAAAGGAGTTTTGCTAATTGGAAGAAAGAATGCTAGTCTTATGGCATGATGAGTCGTAGATTGTTTCTTACTTCTTATTGTGTTGTGAGTCCCTTGATGTTGTGGAATTGATATTTCCCTACGAATTAAGGGGAGTACTTGTATCCTTGTAGTGTTATGATGTGGGTTTGATTGACCTAGAAGTTATCTTACTTCAATGTTGAAAGAAAAGAAAGAGTCCATAAGGCTAATTATCCTCTATTGTTTCCCCTAATGACGTATGACCTTGGTATCTATTGTATTGTTTGAAAACCTTATGTGGTTAAATGGTATGACCTAACTTGAAAATTGTAGGATAGTTTGCCTAAAATAATAAGTTTTAGAATACATTAGTTTGCCTATGTTAACTTACTGTAAATTCCTTCTAAAGTTTTAACCACTTTTAAGTGATGAAAATGAAGGTTATTTAGTTAAGATCCTCTTAAGGTTGGGTTAAGTTGTTCTAAATTGGGTTTACCGTAACTGGGGATGGTGATGAAGTAGTAAGGTTGTAGATATTATTCTACCTTGTCCATCTATTTTACTTGAGCTTGAAACTAATAAATTCTTAGTAAGCTTGTTCATGAATATAGTCTTACATAAAGTATGAATTGCATGACCTTATATGTTTGGTATGTATTGATTGACAATACCTTAAATATATTATGAATGTTCCAAAGTGTATGAAAGAAAATTTTTGATGAAATCCATATTTTGTAATGTCGATTTGCATCTTGATATGCTACTTGTGCATTTGACTTCATGAGGTAAATTAAGAAATATGGTAATAGTCACTTGTGAGGTGTAATGTTTAGCTTTATAATGAAAAGTTGAGTCCCTTTAAAATTAAATGTGTTGAGTCTCATAAGAATTATGTGACTAGTATGATTTGGAATGAATAATTGTAGGTTCACTCTTTAAAAGTTAAAACATGTTTAGCTAAGTGTTCATGTGTGTGCCTATGATTTATATAGTGTTCCCTAAATGATGTTTACTGTGAAGGTGAGTACTACATTAGAAACTGACAGTTTATTAAATGTTTTACTCTTTGTAGTGATGTACTTGGTGTGACTTACCATTTAGACTTCTCTAGGAAGGAAACATGAGCATGCCTTAGTTTAAAAGTTGAGAATTTCTCATTTTAAGAGGAAATTGACCTTGTACTTTGCTTAGATGTGAACTCATGCTACATGAGTGTGTTGAGGAGAAGGGCATTCCTCCATGGACACCATTAAGCATGGTATGGTTGAGTATGACCTTCATAGCACTAGGTATAACTAGTAAAGATCTTTGTTGATACAATTAACTCAAGTCTATGTGCATTGAAATATGTGTGCCTAATTGTTTCTTGAGTGTTGTTGAAATCTGCCTAACTGTGACTTAAAGAATAGTTGCAAGATTAGTTCTTAAAGAATTGAAGTGTAATGACCATGTTATGATTAGGAGAAGGATGTTCCTCGTATGAACATGATAAGAGCCTTTGGGGTTGATGTGTTAAAGAGTGAGTGAATAGATGTTTTACTTGCTTGTGTGCATTTAGTGCTAAAATGATTTAATGATGTTATCAATATTATGAGCTGCTCTATGATGCATTGAAGTCCTTGTTGTTATTAAAGTATTCTAAGTGTCATCCGAGGATGAATATTCCCAAGTGGGGGATATTGTATGACCCAAAAATGAGTTAGGGTGTCTGGAGGATAATGTGTTTGTCTTAAGGTTATAAGGTCCTAAAATAAACTATAATATATTTTAGAGGCAGTGTGTAAAATTTGAGGTGATATGGAAGTCAAATGTCAAGGGACGACCAACATGTTCGACGACTAGTCACCTATGTGCCTCACGAGTATATGTGTGCTTATATATTGTATGTAATGAGATATGAATACTTTAAATGAGTTATATTGATATTTCAAGATGGTTTATGGAGTTTTGAAAAGTTTGGAGGTCAAACATCCAAGAACGTCCAAGATGTTCGAAAAATAGTCCTTAAGACGCTTAAGTGTGTCTTGATGGGGCCTAGCCTGTTTGGACTAGTTTTGAATGTTTGTTTTGGGTGAACCACATGTGGGAGGTCTAATACTTGTTAAGTATTGTCTTTACATTGGAAATGTACGGGTACGACCTCTAAAGGGCCCCAAAAAAGGGCCCACAAGAAGGACACAAGGCTGGTCAAGACACTGTCTTGGCAGTGTCAATCGACGGACGAAAGGACAGCCAGTCGGTTGACCAACGGCCCGTTGGTGGGTACATTCGATTGACAATTCTCTTAGAAAGTGTCAACCAAACACAAGGCCAAAGACCAATTGACGGAAGGCACAGATGGCCCTTTGATTGACCTACGGTAAGTCGATGGTGGCTTGCAACTGGTGCCTTGCAAACTATTTCATTAACGGGTGAATGGGAAATTCACCCCACGTCCTAACCTGACTCTAATTGATTTATTTACCTATTTTTTGGTGCATATAAGAAATCTAATACATGACCAACCCATTCCTAATCCCATTCACTCAAATTGAACCTTCCCTAAAAAAATACTCTCTAGAAACCTCCGTTGTTCTTGAAGCTCAAGAACAGCTTGGATCTTTGATTGTAATTATTTCTTCACCAAGATTTAGAGGTTTTCGGGTAGATTAAGGTATGGTGATCCTTCATATGTAGTTATCCTTTTATCTAGAGAGTTAATCTCAATGTTTTCAATGAGAAAATATTATCAAATATCTTCTTCTTCAATCTATCCATAGGTTATTTCTAAAAACATTTTTAATGATTAAATCATGATAAATGATGTTAATGTATTTGTTTGAACGTGATTTTTATCCAATTGCATGATGAACCCATGTTCCCTCTCTAAATTTATTTATTCCTTCCAAGGAGTTTGCGATCTTGACTTGTTATCTATTGCATTCTAATTCTATTACATTGAAGTGGTTATATCTACTGTTATTTACGTGTATTGATGTCGGATTGATGATGAATAATCCATGTGGATCAATATATGAAGGTTTGAACATGCCTAGCCTAGTCTTCATTGTGATCACTGTAATGTGGGTCCTTAATTGGTTAAAAAGTGGATTTCGATTATGTTGTGGTTCTTTTAGCTACTGTTTAAGGTTAATATTATGATTGAATTGTAAGTATAAATTGTGTATGATCAAGGTAAACAATGATTAATATGAGTTAATCTAAGTTCTTCTAGTCTATGAAATTGTAAGTTGTAATCTTGACGTTAGGTTAGTTGTTATATGAATCGATCTAGATTAATGGTCCATAACTAATTGATCTAATGTGGATCAATGCATTATAGTTTAATAGGATTAACCTACGTAGACTTACCTTCCATGAATTCCTAATATGAAGCATGCTTACACTGAATTCGACCTTATTGGCAATTTTAGTAGTGTGTCGTTTAGGCTATGAATTCTTTGAATACTTCTCTTCATGTACATTATTGATTAATATTTATTAATAAAAAATACTAAGGAAATTGATTGATGATCTATGCCTATATGTTCCCTAGAACAATGGTAATGTTTTGCACTAGTTGTATCATGATATTGCAACGAGTTGTACATGGTTTCTTCGCTTCTTAACGTACATTTATCTGCTTCCCTATATACGAATTTTTGATAAAGAAGGTCTATTGATCAATAGTGATCATCGAGTGCGAAATTTGTAAGAATGGCTCATCCCATTACTTTTCTATATTAATGTAGTTGAGGGAGCCTTGTATGGTATTGTGTGGTATGGTCCACTTATGGTGGAGGTGTTTACTTTATGTGATTATATATGTGTTGACCATAGCCTTGAAGGAAAATTCATGAACATATGAATGAGTGACTATGATGATCTAGATAATTGAGGGTCCTTTAAAGGTGTGCCCAAGAATACTCTAAACTAGATAGGTGCTTGAATATGCTATAAGCATATGAGGAATGAATATCCTAAGCCTATGTTTATGAAAAATATAATAATGTATTTTCAATAAAAGGAACTTAGCCTAGCACTGCGTGAACTTGACATTGAGAGGTGTTGACTTCCCTGGAGGAAGATTCACAATTTGTCCCTTAAAGAGTGTTGACTTCCCTTAGAGGAATACTCACCTATTGATCCATATGAAGTGATGTATTCCCTTTGAGGATGACTCGCCCATGAATTCTCATGAGAGAAGGCCCTAATTACCAAGGGTATGAAGAGGGAAGACCTATCTCTTAGTTCCATAAACTATGCTCGCCACATAGGATCTAGCAAAGTGATTCACTTAGGATTCTAGGAGGTTTGTTAATGTTCTACCTTGGATAGGTAGGAACACCTTCCCAATTGTGTAAGGCTCTAAAACACCAAATTCCACGTTTGGCATCCATGGTCTTAGTGTCGGTTAAGGCTATAGTTTCCCTAAAGAAAAATTGACAATAGAAGTAAATGAATAGCATCCTAACTAGAAGGACTTAAGGGAAGTTACTTAGGATACATGGAAGTAATGAACCCATCTATACATTGCACAATTAGCTCTTTAGGAAGTCCTATAAAGGTGACCTAATATGTATGATTATGTTTATGTCCATATGCATGACTTTGTACTATTGGTCTACTTGTTGTGTAGATGTGCATGGTATGAATCTATATGATGTGGTCTTATCCTTATATGCACTATGTTGGTCTAAATGACTATATGATGAAAGTCTTGTATTGATACGAATGAAGGTTCCTTCACTTACTTGTTGAGGTATGAATTGAATGTTAAGGTTTGTTGTCTCATGAATGGTTAACTAAGAATGTGTGGGGTTATGGGGATTCATATGGTCATTGTACTAGTACAAAAAGATTGGGGTCATGAACAAGGTCTTATAATGATGTATATGAAATAAAGTGAAAACATGTACAAATGGAAGTAGCTTACTCTAAAGCTAAAGGAATTCTTGACTTAAATGTGTCTTTGATATATTATTCTTATGTGATGATACGTGTTGGATTATGTGGGTTATATTTATGTTTTCCTTGTGTACTTATGGTGATACATTGCACCAAGTATGACTAGGGAGTTACGTAGGAGATTAATGAATAAAAGAAAAGAATGCTCACTGTTAAGGGAAATTAGATCATTGTAAAGTGATTTAAAAAATGTCATAAATTCTATATGTAGTCTTATGTATTTGGCCTTTGAATATATTTATATGAAGCATTTGAATGATATCAATTCTATTTTATTAAGGTTTATGAATATTTACTCAAAAAGGCATGAAATATTCAAGAAAATGTCCCTTTTAAAGGCCTGTTTTTGCATGGTTGTCATACTTAGTGCATTCTTGTAGTGATCCCATTCTTCTCTACTTTTCACACAAAGTGTAGTTTGTGGATTCTTAGAGGATTTCTTGAATGATAAAGAGCTTAATAGATGATCCCCAAGCTCAATGAAAAAATCCTTAAGTTCAAGGATCTCCTACTTATGTCTTTACTGTAAAGTGTATAAGGTTGTACTTCTATTTATGTTTTAAGGGTCGTGTCCCTAATGTAGTCTATATAGTTAAGTCTAAGATGCAAAAGAGACTTAAGTTCTAAATATGTATTATATTTTATATATATAAAGTAAAGTTTCTACCATATGATGTGCCAGGAAAAGTTTTAAATTTTCCACTAAATTTAGTATGTCAATGCGATGAATGATAACAATAGGCTTGTGTAAGACCTCCGAGAGGTCAAGTACGCCATGTTACTTCTATGGGGTTCTCCCCAGATGTGAAAACAAGGTAAAACACTATGTTTAGTATCAAACAATCCGTGTAAAACCTTCCCAAGGATCACCCTAGGGGTCCTTGAGAACGACCCAAACTTTGGGGCACAAAGCTGCAATTTTCAGCAGCCATTGACAAGGCCCATTGACGGGACGTCAATGGGGTAACATGCGAGGGTGGATTCGTGATTTGAGACATAGTCACCACACCACAGACTTCACTTGTACCACTCTTTGAACAAAACGACTCCCATGCAGTACATGTCGTCAATTGGTTAAGGAGGACGTCAATGTGGTCCGTCAAATGGCGCTAAGGGTCGACCATTAGTTTTTCGTTAGGGGCCACGGATCGAGATAGTTATTCAGTTAGGGTTTAAAGGGGTTGGTTGGTGAGTTAGCAATCTAACTAAACCTAAGTATAAGACCAATATCCTATTACCCCAAGTCATTCTAACTCAACACATTAAACAAGAACATAAACTCTCTCCAAACTCTCTCAACTTAATACTACATTGTAGAAGTACGACAAAAATTAACTAGGGCTTCAAGAACTAAACTTTTTTCCATGGTAGAAACGCTCGAGTATGACTCCCCAAGGACCATCAAAAGGTCCTTGAGGAGGACCCCAGCAGTTTGATGCAGCACAGCCTGGCAGTGTGCATCGACGGGATAGACGACGACCCGTGTGTGGATCGATGAGGCGTCAATGCCACCATATTCCCACACATAGAATGGTGGAGAAGATCCCTTCACCTACAAAGTCCCTGGAATCATAGACGGAATGCAGAAGTGCAGGCTACGGTCCGTGAGTGGATCAATAGTGCGTAGATGCCACCGTCGTCCCACACTTAGAAAATTGGAGAAAAGCATATCCTGCACCATTCTTTGACTGAACTTACGGATGTGCAGCACGGACCTTCGGTGGAACAACGGTCCGTCAATCCAGGTCTTGTCGATGGGGTTGGCAAATTCCTGCACTTTTTAAATTAAGTTCACTTAATTAATTAAGTTGTTAAGGGGTTAGTTGGGGATTAAATAGAGACTAATTAATTTGATTAATTCCTACTATAAATACCCTCAACCCTTGATAATAATTACACAACTCTCAGTTAAACCCTCTTCCTTCTCTCTTCTTTCTCTCTCTAATTGCAAGACTCCATAGAAACTTAGCTTGGAAGGTGAATTGGGGGCTGGAAAAGGGTTAATTCTTCATATAATTATTGAGAAACATTAATTTATGGGTTCTTTTCACCTTTGAGATCCTTTCCTCGAATGGTTCCTTCAAAAGAGATTTCAAAAAGTGGAGTTTTCTTATGGGTTTCATTCAATTACGAAATTGAAGTTATTGATTGAGTTGTTAATGAATTATTAGGGTTATATTGAGTAGATTAACATGTAATTTAACTTTTTAAAGGTAATGATTGAGGGTTTGGTTTAAATTAAAGAATATGATCCTCTATCCCTAACCCTAGGTAGTGATCTTGACCTATATTGTATTGTGATCATTCAATTGAGTTGGTTGTTGATTTGATTTCTATACTATGGTGTTACTATGATTAAATTAAGATGAATTATAGGCCTATCATTCTATTCATTGAGATGTGATTTAGGTTATGAATTATTATGTGAAATTAGCCTATGTACCTTGTCTCAAGTTGTGATCAAAAGATGAATTGTGTTATAGAGGTGCAATTGGCTTTATTATTCTATTGGTTATCATTGTATGAAAATGTTACTCCCCAAGTAGGGTTGAGTTATTGGTTGATGGTAAGACCTTTATGATTGACTATGAGGAAGACTTGGTAAGTCTTAGAATCTCGATTTTTACTTCCAATTGTGATTAGTTGTTGTTAAGTCATGATATTACATTTGGAGTATGCCTTATACTAGGATTATAGGGTGGTATAATGTTGAATTGAAACGTCTTGACTTTGTTGTGAGGTTTATTAAGGTTTATCTTCTATAAGGATTGTGAAAACTATCAATGTGCCTTAATATGTTATAAAATGCTTAAGTGTTAACCTCACTTATATGAACTATGATGGAAGGACTTATACTCATACAATTCTTATTGAGTTATTGATGATGATGATGATACATGGGGTAGAACCTATGTCCTAAATTAAGTTATGACTGATAATTAAAGGCTTAAAGACATTTGAATAAACGGACAACTTAGCACCTAGTGAAGTTGACAATGTGGGTGATGGCTTTCCATAGAGGAAGTCTTACCCTATAGGTCTATAAGTGATGCTGACTCCCCTTTGACGGATGCTCATCCAATGATTCCCATGATGTGAGGCACCATTACAAAATGGTATGTAGAGGGAATACGTATCTCTTAGTTCCTTAAACTATGTTGCCACCATTGGATACTAGCTAGTGGATCCACCAAGAAAGTTATGTTTATATGAGGTTTTACCTGTGTCGGTAGACCACCTTGCATTGGTGTAAGATCTTATGAAACTAGATTCTACATTTACCTCATGTGGTTAATGTCGGTTAAAGTGAGTGTTACCTAAACTACAATTAAAGAATGAAGTATAGACTAACTAAGTGATCTGAGGGGTTTAACGTATCCTATGTAGGGGTATGGGACTCTACCTATGCCTCACACTAGTTTGCCTTGATAAGAGCTTTGGAAGTTAATATTATGTAAATGGATGGTGTCAAATTTAAATGTTTTTATATTATGATTATGATTCTTAGGAACATGAAAATGTCCTTAACGGTCTTAATTACTATAGATATGAATTTATGAATATATGAGGTTTTATTGTATGGAGTATGATACTAATTATAGTTCTTGTTTATGACTTCATTAAGTAAGGTTATGGGGCTTTACTTCGTCATTGAACTTTTTGACTATATGGGAATGTAAGATTTGTTGCCTTAGTTTGCTATTTATGCGATTACTCTTATTCATGCTTGTGATGATATTGCTTGGTGTAGAGTATACGATATTATGGGTTCAAGCGTGTTGATATATATTTGACTTCCTTAACTATTGGTTGTGCACAAGTTCTTAAAGGAGTAAACTGGCATGATTTAATTAAAAGTTCCCTTTTTGCATAATTTTGTTGTATATGTGCATAAGATCTCATACTTAGTATATGTTTAGTACTAAACACATTTTCTTCCCTTTTCCCCAAACATTTTAGCTTCCGGTCATTGAAAAGTTTTTGGAGCATTGTTGAAGACTTGGATTCTTCCTTTCATCCAATTGGGGTAGGTCCTCAACATTCGAGGGCAATGTCATCTTCTAGCATTCGATTTTGTTATGAGCTTAATTACTCTATCGTTTCTTTCCTTGTTATTTGAATATCGTACTTTCGTATGACCTATACATGGTCTTGTTTAATTGATGTAAGGTCTATTTCCATATTTTGATATTCCGTTTAGATGATATGAAATAAGACAATCATTGAAACTGTTTCTACATTCTTATATGTGTATGTGTAATAAAGGTAGAAGCCTATGTAACCTTCCTATATGAAGGGTCTATGTATACTCGATATGAATATATATTACGTTTATGTAGAGGTCTATGTAAACCTCCAAGTAGTAATAGTAAAAGTTTTAAAATTTTCCGCACTTTTCAACCTATGAATGTAATGACATGAAACTAAGAGGCTAGTATTAGTACTTCAAAAGGACAACGACGCCTGTTACGTCTAGGGGGTAAAGCAAGATGTGTACAACTTGGTATTAGAGCATGAGATTTAATATCATTAAGTTGTGTCTCTCTCACTACCACGTGTATGTAGGTTCGTATTCATAATTGTGAAGTGCGCCACATTTATGAGTAGGAACCTATATGATGCTTAGGAAATGCTCTCTTTCTTGGAAATTTTATATCGTGCCAATAGAGTATCCTTATGGTGTGATTTTGCATCTAATCCTATTTTTGTGCTTATAGGAAGCATGAACACTCGAAGGAATGAGGTCTGAAGACTTGATGAAGAAGTTGCTAATGCGGGAGCTCCTCCCCATGATGAGCAAGTTCCTCCACTTGAGGAGAGTGATAATGTTGATCAAGCCCCGGCTAACCCTCCACCTATGACGGAGGCGGAGATAAGGACTATTCTTGATCAAATGTCCCAAGCCATGAATACTCAAGCACAAGCCACGACGGTTCAAGCCCAAGATATGACGGCCCAAGCCAATCGGGATATTTCTCCTCATCCTTACCAACAAGTAACTACTATGGCTTCCCGTCTAAGGGACATATCTCTAATGAATCCTCCTACTTTCTATGGGTCTAAGGTTGATGAAGACCCCCAAGAATTCATTGATGATGTCTACAATATAGTATATGCTATGGGGGTGTCTTCAAGTGAGAAGGCCGAGTTGGCCACATATCAACTCAAGGATGTGGCTCAAACTTTGTAAGTGCAATGGAGGGATAATAGGCCTGGAGGGGTGGTCCAGTGACTTGGGAGATTTTTAAGGCGGCTTTTCTAGATCGTTTCTTCCCTAGAGAGCTGAGGGAGGAGAAAGTGGTGGAATTCATTATCCTCCGCCAAGGGGGTAAAAGTGTTCATGATTACTCCTTGAAGTTCATCCAATTGGCTAAATATGCTCCTTCCTTGGTCTCCAATCATAGAGACGGGATGAGTCAATTTGTTACGGGTGTATAGGATGACTTAAAAGAAGAATTTCATTCGCTGATGTTTCATGACAATATGAACATTTCCCGTCTTATGGTGCATACTATGAGGGTGGAGGAGGATAGTGCTAAGAGGAAGAATAGAGATTCAAAAAGGAAAAGGTCACTTGAAGGTGGAGCTACAAAGAATAGACTTGAGATTCAAGACAAGCCTAAATTCAAGAAGATTTTCTCAAATCAAGTGCCATCCAAATTTCCTATGGCTAGGGATGACAAATACCCTAGGCTTAAAGTCCAAAAGGGGAAGATTGGGAGTTCGTCCAATGTGAAACCTACTTATGCCAAATGTGGAAAGGGTCATTTTGATGAATGCTTGATAGGAACGGGGATTTGCTTTAGTTGTGGAAAAAATGGCCACAAGATGAGAGATTGTCCTAATTCTAAGGTGCAAGAGAATATTGGATAGCCAAGTGGTTCTAATGATGCTCCAAAGAAGAAACGCTTCTATACTCTTCGTCCTAGGGGTGAGCAAGACACCTCTCCTGACGTGGTGACATGTATGTTAAAAATCTTTACTCTTGATGTGTATGCTTTACTTTATCCGGGTGCTACATTGTCCTTTGTTACACATCTAGTATCTAAAATGTTTGATACCTTACTCGATATTTTGCATGATCCTTTCCTACTGTCTACTCCGATGGGAGAGTCGGTTGTTGCTAAAAGATTCTATTGAATTTTTCTTATTTCATTGCCCAATAGAGTTTCTTATGTTGACCTAGTAGAACTCGATATGATTGATTTTGATATTATATTTTGTATGGATTAGTTGCATACATGTTTTGCATCCATTTATTGTAGGACAAGAGTGCTGAGGTGTAACTTCCCAAATTAACACGTTATTAAGTGGAAGGGGGGAATTCTATTCCTAGAAGTCGCATCATATCTTTTCTAAAAGCATGTACAATGATCTCTCAAAGGGTTGTCTCTATCACATAGAAAGAGTCAAAGATTTGGATTTCGACATTCCTCCTATTGAGTCGGTCCCCGTAGTGAGTGATTTTCGAAGGTTTTTCCTAATGAACTTCCCGAGATTCCTCCTAAATGGGAAATTGATTTTTTTGGTATCAATTTACTACCGGAAGGAAATCTCATTTAAATCCCTCCATATCGGATGGCTCTGGTCGAATTGAAGGAGTTGAAGGCTCAACTCGAAGATTTGCTTGACAAATGCTTTATAAGGCCTAGTATATCTCCATGGGGTTATCCGGTGTTATTTGTCTAAAAGAAGGATGGGTCTTTGAGAATGTGTATTTATGACCGCCAACTCAACAAGGTCACCATTAAAAATAAGTACCCTCTCCCTCGGATTGATGACTTATTTGACCAACCTCAAGGGGCAGGTTACTTTTGAAAGATAGACTGGAGGTCGGGGTATCATCAACTTAGGGTGAGGGGGGAGGATATACCAAAGACGGACTTTCGTACTAGGTATAGGCATTATAAGTTCTTGGTCATGTCTTTCGGTCACACTAATGCTCCGACGACATTTATGGACCTAATGAATAGAGCATTTCGATATTACCTAGATTCATTTGTCATTGTATTCATTGACAATATCTTGGTATATTCGAAAAATGAGGATGATCATATAGGTCATTTAAGGGTAGTATTGCAAACCCTTAAAGAACATCAATTGTATGACAAATATAGTATGTGTGATTTCTGGTTGAGGTTGGTGACTTTTCTTGGGCACATCATTTCTAGTGAGGTAAATGAAGTAGACCCAAGGAAAATGGAAGCGGTGAAAAACTTGCCTAGACCATTGACTCGGACTGACATTAGGAGTTTCTTGGGTTTAGCGGGTTACTATCGGAGGTTTGTGGATGGTTTCGCGTCCATTGTGTCTCCTTTGACTACTTTGACACAAAAGAGTAAAAAGTTTGAGTGGTCGGAGGCATGTGAGAAGAGCTTCGAATTGTTAAAAGATAGACTTACTTTCACACAAGTGTTGACCTTACCTAAGGGTACAGAGGCTTTTGTGGTGTATTGTGACGCATCGCGAGTGGGTTTGGGGTGTGTTCTTATGCAAAATGGGAAGGTACTAGCCTATGCCTCTAGGCAACTAAAGGTACATGAGAGAAATTACCCCACTCATTACCTTGAATTAGCAGCCGTGGTATTTGCTTTGATAATTTGGAGGCATTACTTGTATGGGGTTCATGTTGATGTTTTGACCAATCATAAGAGTCTACAATATGTGTTTACCCAAAAGGAGTTGAATCTCAGACAACGAAGGTGGCTTGAGTTATTGAAATATTATGATATCACTGTCCTTTATCACCCCAACAAGGATAATGTAGTTTCGGATGCCCTAATTCGGATGACTATGGGTAGTGTCTCCCATCTTGATGAAGCCAAAAAGGGCCTAGAAAGGGAAATACATAGGTTGGCTAGGTTTGGGGTGACGTTGGAGAGTTCTCTAGACAGGGGTGCTATAGTTCATTATTACTCCGAGTCATCTTTAGTGGTTGAGGTGAAGTCCAAACAACACCTTGATTTAGCCTTAATGGAATTGAAAGGATTGGTTCTTGGCAAGTTTAATGAATCATTCTCCGTAGGGGGGGGGGTGCTGTATTAAAATACCAATGGAGACTACATGTTCCAAATGTAGATGGGTTAAGGGATCGGATCTTAGAAGAAGCACATGGGTCCCGCTACTCAATTCATCCGGGTTCGACAAAAATGTACCATGACTTAAGGGAAATATATAAGTGGGAAGGTCTAAAGAGGAACATAGCGGAATTTATCGCTAAGTGTCTGAATTGCCAGCTGTAAAGGCCGAACACCTAAAGCCGCGTGGTTTACTATAAGAGATCCAAATTCCTTCTTGGAAGTGGGAATACATCAATATGGACTTTGTAGTAGGTTTACCTCGGACCCAAAAGTCCTATGATTCCATATGGCTGGTTGTGGATCGATTGACTAAGTCTTCCCTCTTTATTGCCGTCAAATCTTTGTATTCGGAGGATGATTATGCAAGAATCTTCCTAGATGAGATTGTGTGCCACCATGGTATTCCGTTATCTATCATATAAGATCGGGGATCACAATTCATATCTAGATGTTGAAGGTCATTGAAAAAAGGTTTAGGTACTATGGTGAAGTTGAGCATGATTTCTCATCCCCAAATGGATGGTCAAGCGGAGAATACGGTACAAACCTTGAAGATACACTTAGGGCATGCATCATTGATTTTCATGGGAGTTGGGATAGACACTTACCTTTGGTGGAGTTTCCCTACAACAATAGTTTTCATTCATCCATTTCCATGGCTCCCTATGAAGCCTTGTATGGTAGGACGTGTAGGTATCCTATTGGATTGTTTGAAGTGGGTGAGCCATCACTTCTTGGTCCCTAGTTGATTTATATGACTTTGGAAAAGGTTCATATCTTAAGAAACTGGTTGCAAACGGCCTATAGTCGGCAAAAGTCTTATGCCGATCATAGGAGAAGGGATTTAGAGTTTAAAGAAGGTGATAAGGTGTATTTGAAAATTTCACCAATGAAAGGGGTGGTTAGATTTGGCAAGAAAGGGAAATTTAGTCCTCGTTATGTGGGCCCCTATAAAATCATGCAATGGGTTGGTAAGGTTGCCTATGAATTGAAACTTCCTAGTGAATTGGATTCAGTTCATCCGGTTTTCCATGTTTCTAAGTTGAAAAAGTGTATCAGTGACCCCAAGTCCATTATTCCTTTTGAGGGTCTTGGGGTCGAGGATAACCTCTATTATGAGAATGTTTTGGTTCAAATTCTTGATAGGCAAGTCAAGAGGTTAAGGAATAAGTAGGTTCTATCTGTATAAGTGTTATGGAGAAATCAATTAGTTGAAGGTGCTATATGGGAGGCCGAGGACGATATGAAGTCCCGTTATCCTCATCTTTTTGTGAATTAAGGTTAGCCATTCTTTTTAATCATATAATTATGACAAGGTTATGTGGTTTCTTGATTTCTTGGTGAAGTTTTGCACATTATGCATTTTAAAAGAAACTTACTGTGAATTACTTTAGTGTGCTATTAAAAAACTTGAAATTTTGCTTTTTTCTTGATTTGAGTTATGTTGTGCATTTTGATATGGTAAGTCTTCATGAAATGATAGGTAGCATGTTGTTAAGTTGAACTTTGTGCTAATTGACTCATGAAATGTATGTTTAGATCATAAGTGTTGTGATAAGGAAATGCCTCGTGGTAAAGTGTTTTCAGCCTTATGTATGGTAATATGAGTTTTGATATTTTTCTTATTGATATGACACGTTTTATGTTGAATTGATATTTTTGATTGGTTGGGCTGCTAGTCTTGCGTCTACTCCTTCCTTCAAAAGAATTTTAGTGTCATTCGGGGACGAATGTTTCTAATAGGGGGATAATGTTACACCTTCAAAATCAAAGAATTATTGTAAAGCCTTAAATAGGTGTCATAAAGTCTAAACACTGTTTCCAAGTCCATCTTAAATAAATATAGGCCTTATAGGAGGTTAAAGAAAAAAAACGTCCAAAATGTCCGGGAAGTTGGTCCAAAGGGATCTTAGTGTGCCTAAGCATTTTTGATTTACTTTTAGGAGTTGGAAATGTATGAAAAAGGGTGCATAGGTAGCTAATGGGTGTTAGAGTTGTTCTATGGTTGAAACGCCCGGGTATGACTCCCCAAGGACCAACAAAGGGCCCTTGAGGGGGACCCCTGCATGTTGATGCAGCACTGCCTGGCAGTGTGCATCGACGCAACAGACGACGGCCCGTGTGTGGATCGACGGGGCGTCGATGCCACCGTCTCCCACACTTAGGCTGGTTGTGAGGTCCCTTCAGCTGCACAGTCCCTAGAATTATAGACGGAATGCAGAAGTGCAGGCTATTGTCCGTGTGTGGATCGACGGGGCGTTGATGCCACCGGCGTCCCGCATTTAAAAATTTGAAGAAAAGCCTTGCCTGCACCAGTCTCTGACCAAACTTATGGATGTGCAGCACGGACCGTTGGTGGACCAACAGTCCGTCGATCGAGGTCTCGTCGATAGGTTTTGCAAATTCCTGCACGTTTTAAATTAAGTTCATTTAATTAATTTAGTGGTTTAGGGGTTAGTTGGGGATTAATGAGATATTAATTAAGTTGATAAAATCCTACTATAAATACCCTCAACCCTCATTAATCAAAACATAACTCTCAAATAAACACTCTTCCTTCTCTCTTCTTTCTCTCACTAATTGGAAGACTCCATAGAACCTTAGCTTGGAAGGTGAATTTGGGACTGGAAAAGGGTGGATTCTTAATCAAATTATTGAGAAAACTTAAGTTATTAGTTCTTTTCACCTTTGAGATCCTTTCCTCAAAGGGTTCCTTCAAAATAGATTTTAAAAAGTGGAGTTTTCTTTTGGGTTTCATTAAATTATGAAATTCAAGGTATTGATTGACTTGTTAATGATTTATTAAGGTTATATTGAGTATATTAATATGTAATTCAACTTGTTTATGGAATTATTTATGGTTTGGTTTAAATTGAAGAATATGATCCTCTATCCTTAACCCTAGGTAGTGATCTTGACCTATATTATATTGTGATCATTTAATTGAGTTGGTTGTTGATTTGATTACTATACTATTGTGTTATTATTATTAAATTAAGATGAATTATAGGCCTATCATGCTAGTTCTTGAGATGTGACTTAGGTTATGAATTATAATGTCAAATCATCCTATGTACCTCGTCTCAAGTTGTGATCTACAGATGAATTGTGTTATAGAGGTGCAAATTCGCCTTGTTATTCTATTGGCTATCATTGTGTGATGATGTTACTCCCCAAGTTGCGTTGATGGTATGATGATTGACTATGTTGAAGACTTGGTAAGTCGTACAATCTCTATTCTTATGTCCATTTGTGATTAATTGTTGTTAAGTCATGATACTACATTTGGAGTATGCCTTATTCTAGAATTATAGGGTGGTATGATGTTAAATTGAAATGTCCTGGCTATGTTGTTAGGTTGATTAAGGTGTATTTGCTATAAGGATGGTGAAAACTATCAATATGTCTTAATATGTTTATAAAATGCTAAAGTGTTAACCTCACTTATATCCACAATGATGAAAGGACTTGTACTCATACAATTCTTATTGAGTTTTTGATGATGATGAGTATACAAGGGCTAGAACCTATGGCCTAAATCAATTGATGATTTATAATTAAAGGCTTAAAGACATTTCAATAAAGGGACATATCTTAGCACCGAATGAACATGACAATGGGAGGTGATGGCTTTCCATAGAGGTTGTGTTACCCTATAGGTCTATAAGTGATGTTGACTTCCCTTTGAGGGATACTCAACCAATGATTCCCATGAGGTGAGGGACCAAATACTAAATGGTATGTAGAGGGCATACATATATCTTAGTTCCTTAAACCATGTTGCCACCATAGGATACTAGCTAGTGGATCCACCTAGAAAGTTATGTTTATATGAGGTTTTACCTTTGCCGGTGGACCACCTTCCATCGGTGTAAGGTCTTATGACACGGATTCCACATTTAGGTGATGTGGTCTATGTCGGTTAAAGAGAGTGTTCCCTAAACTAAAATGAATTAATGAAGTATAGATTAACTAAAGTGATAGGAGGTGTTTGACTTATCCTAGATAGGGGTATGGGACTATACATAAGCCTTGCACTAGTTTGCCTTTATAAGAGCTTTGGGAAGTTAATATTATGTATATGGATGTTCCTAAATGTAAATTATTTTATATGATGATTATGATGCTTATGAACATGCAAATGGCTTTAATGGTCTTAATTACTAGAGATATGAATTTATGAATATATGAGGTTATATTGTGTGGAGTATGATACTTATTATACCTCTTGTTGGATGACTTGATTAAGTAGGGTTATGGGGCTTTACTTTGTCATTGCACTTTTTGACTCTATTGGAATTTATGATTTGTTATATTACTTTGCTATTTATGTGATTACTCTTATTCATGAGTGTGATGATATTACTTGGTGATAGAGTATATGATATTATGGGTTCAAGCGTGTTGATATACATTTGACTTCCTTAACTATTGGTTGTGAACAAGTTCCTAAGGAGTAAAATGGCATGATTTAATTAAAATCTCCCTTTTTGCATAATTTGCTTATATATGTGCATAAGATATCATACTTTAGTATATGTGGAGTACTAACCCCATTTTCTTCCCTTTTCCCCAAACATTTTAGGTTCTGATCGTTGACGAGTTTTGGGAGGCATCATTGTTGAAGGCTTGGATTCTTCCTTTCATCCAAGTGGCGTAGGTCCTCAACTTTCGAGGCCAATTCCATCATCTACTTTGGATTTTTTCTTATGAGCTTATGACTCTATCATTTCTTTCCTTAATATTTGAATATTGTACTTTCATATGACCTATACATGGTCTTGTTGAATTGATGTAAGGGCTATGCCCATATTGGGATATTCCGTTTAGATAGTATGAGATGAGACAATCATTGAGACTATTTCTATATTCTTATAGATGTATGTATAATAAAAGTAGAAGGATATATAACCTTCGTATATGAAGGGTCTATGTATACTCGATATGAATATATAATACGTATGTAGAGGTCTATGTAAAACTCCAAGTAGTAAAAATAAAAGTTTTAAATTTTTCCGCACTTTTAAACCTATGATTGTAATGACATGAAACTAAGAGGCTAGTCTTAGTTCTTCAAAAGGACGACGACGCCGGTTACGTGTAAGGGGTAAACAAGGATGTGACATTCTTACACTTGGGTTTCCTTCTTAAACAAATTTTATGTATTAATTATGCTTTATTATAATTTGTTAGGGTTTATTATTCATATAAAGAAGAGTAATAGTTTATTTCACTAGAAATTCCTTTAGACCCATATTCTTCCAAAATTTCCTAAATCTTGGATTTGATATTGTGGATTGCTTGAAGATGATGAGTATATGTTTATAGTACTTATGCTATTACTTCATTAATAACCCTATATCATGTGTTGATTATTCATTGTTGGGTTTATTGAAGTATCAAGTCCCTTGAAGGGCAAAAAGGTATGAAGGTTTGTTCTCCATGGAACTTATGTATGAAACATAAATCGCTTACAAAGTAACAATATTAGATCTATTGTGTTTTTGTGGTTTATATTGATGACAAGGTTTTTTCATCCTAAAACCAATACACTTTTAGTAGCAATGAATTATGTATATGTGCTATGATAAGAACGTTATATGATTGAAAGGTAGTTGTCATATTATAATCTAATGATAAAGTGAAAGGTTTATCACTTACTAGTGTTTCTTTAGGGAAAGAATCATTCTCACTTATGGACACCTATGAGCTATTATGATAAGAAATTGCCATGTGTATCTAAGTAAAGACTAATGTGAACATATGTAATCATTAAAGATGACTTCTACAGGGAATAAATGTGTAGCATTGAGATTACATGAAAATGAGATTGGAGCTTTTACACTTAACAACTCTAGCTCCCCACATGGGTTCTTTATACGTTAGTAAGTTTGGGTTCCCAGAGATATGCGTTGTTTCATATGATGGGAACCTTCTACGTTAGTAACTCCGGGTTTCTAACAGCAATCTCCTTGTCCCTTTTCTATGTGCCCACATAGGATGATGACTTAGTTTATCAACTAAGATAGCTAGTATCTTAGGCAAGAGCAAACCCTCTATTTTTTGTGAGGGAGTATAATACTGGATTCCATGTAGATCACATTGTCTATGTCAGTTATTCAACCTTCCTCCAAATGTGAAAGTAGCATGAAAGAATGAACAAAATGATATGGACTCCCACTAGGACTTAGTTAAGGAGTTCTACATAGTGGAAGGGAGGGTATGTGACTTCTCTTGCACATTTCACATGAATGATTCTAATATGTGGTTTTAGTAGGGTTGTTTTATGATTAATATGATTATGGACTATGCATTGTATGATATGTATGAATAACATGAACATGATTGATACTTTCTTATGGAATGCTTCTAATGGATATGATTTTATGACATATGAATGCATTAGAAGGCTTATAGTTGAAACTTAGCTTTTTAAGGGGTGGTGGGATCCAGTCATTGGCATTGCACTATTGTTGCTTAGGTTTCTTATATGTTGGGTTACTACATATAGTGTTGATTTAGCTCATGTTCCCTATCATGTACGCATGTAGGGTTTTACTTGATAAAGGGCATGCTTTCAACTAACGTATCCTTTTGTGCATATTTCAAATGTTTTATGTGCATGGCACCATACGTAGTAGATATGTTGTACTAATCCATATTGTTTCCTTTTTTTTCCCACATGTAGGTTTTGGCTGTTGAGGTAATTCGAGGCCATTTCAAGATACTTGGAATTGCTTTCTCCAAGTTGGTGAGTCCTCAAGTCCGAGGACACTACACCTATGATTATAACTTTAGTTATTTTCTCAATTGAGAGACTATGTTCTATTTCACTTTCTAGACTTTCTATTTGATGTAATGGCAAAGCACCAAACTTGATATTATTATGTCTACATGGTATGTGGAGAAAATGTTAGTTGCTATTTTGATATATAGAAGAAGTTGACTTCTAAATTGTAAAAGTTTAAATAATTTCATATTTTTCAATGACTATATGTGATGATGAATGCTAAGGTCCTGTCATAGAAATCTTAGAGGTCGACGACGATGGTTACAACTAATAGGTGCTCTCGGGTCGTGATAGTACTAGGTAGAGATCTACATGCTACGCCCCCCCTCGTATGATGGATTGCATATTGCTCAATCCTTTGACAATCTTAATGGGTAGCTGGAACCTTTGATTTCTAATACCACCACGAGGTGGATTGAAGGGGGCGTGCCCATTGAGAAGAGAGTTCTTACCATTGCTGCCACGTTCTTATTTTGCTTTATTAGCAGCACCATAATTCCATCCCAGAACGAGTCAATCTTGAGACATCATAAGATATCTTGTCTTGGTTACATTATTTCTTGGAGGCGCGTCGACTTATGATTGCTTATTTCACTTAAGATAGCCGTGAGCGCAAATCAAGGAAATACTTCTCTGCATTTTCAAGTACTAGTCACTTAGGTGTGCCAACGTTTTGGGTACCCCAAATACTATGAGAGATATTGAGGTCACCCCTTCTTACTCAACTAACATTTGACAGTTTGATTCCAACTACACTTGATAGGAGGCTAAGCGAAGGAGAGCAGATCTACCAGATGCTTCTCCTGAGGTTGTTATTAATCGTAACCTACTGATGCATCTTTTCCTAATCCAGCCTCGGCATCTTCAGGTATATCCACTCCTTCCTCTTATTTGTAGGCCCCACGTACTTTGTCTTCTTCATAGCCTGTCAGGATTACTCAGGTTGTGACGCTAAACATGGGCATTTGTCCCAACAAGCTAATGCATGGGTGTCCTGACTTGAGAGATCAATTCTAGGGATGATTAGAGTAATATACATTCTGCACTTACCCCCGTTTCCTAATTTCTGTTTATGATTTTATCGTACGAGTTACAACTTGTGAGAGAAAATAGGGGGAGGCCTCCAAGGTTACTGCTTTTAAAGTCGAGGTTCTAGATTTGAGGAAGGATGTAGCCTGTTTGAAGTGTACATACTTCTCTTCCTTGTTAAAGGCTACAGATCTGTATACCACCGAAGAAGTATATAGTGGGCTCATGTAGTTAATCTATATGATTCTGAGACCGATGAGGAAGAGATAGTGATTCGGGAAGAGAGCATCTTCATATATAAGCCTGAACTTAGGGATGTTGAGAGAGCTTCATATGGACACCTTTTTGTGACTAAGAAAACAATAATTGACGTTGGTGTGCAGGGTTATTAGAAGCTACACCTTTAGTTGTTCCTAGTGGAGCTGGCCTTTTTTAGAAGACTTTGGGCACTGAAGCTCAAGTCCATATGACTTGGGGCACTAAAGCTCAGATTTTGAGTGAGGCATCACCCACTGAGACCTAAACAGATGGAGTGACGGACTGGACATGATCATCTCCTTACTTCCCTCTTTGTCTTACTTTTGGATATTTTGATTTCATTTTCATTTGATGACAAATACTTCTCTTTGTGTGTGTATGGTGGGGGTGATTTTACCTTTCGTTTATTATTCGTGACTTGTATTTTGTGTATATGTTTGGGTTGTTATGCATTTAAAAAAATTTAAACTATTTTCGGTGGATATTTGATCTTGTGGCTACTTTTATTTTAAATTATAAATGATTATACCAGCCTGAATATTTTCAGCCACCTCTACAGTTTAACATGGAAGTTCCTTTTGCCAATTTGAGTATCAGTTCTTGATTAATAACGATGATTTCAATAGTGCTTTCAATCGAACAAACATCAGTGTGAGGCAATAATGAGGCCAAATGAAAATATATAGACAATATATGAAATACGTCCATCTCATTGTGACTAGCTGTCTATCGAATTAAGTCTCTTGCAATGAACATTGCACACTAGCGAAAGTGTGGAGCCTTTCCTGTCATTGGTGCCAACGCCTTGTTTGATGAGCTTACTGTGAACCATGCATGATAACGCCTAGAATTTCCCCCATTTGTCCGAGTAACAAGGTGATGTGAACTCTTGATATGATCTTAGGAAATTTTAAAGAGTGTGAACCAATTTGACTTATACCTCTTTTGTGGCCTTCCTTGTGAGTGTCTGAACCACTTCTGAAACCTTTTGAGCCTTAAACTTTACATAGAAGAAACATTATTAAATACATGACCTTTATTTATCGATTATCCATAACCTCATGACTTGGGATTTGTTTTAAGATCCAACTTAGGCCAAAAGCCTAAGTTCGGGTATGGTTAAAAGAGAAGCTTAATCAAGAAATGCCATAAAGTTCCAATTTGACCCATGGTGTTGAGAAAAATTGAACCCCTCCATATAAAAAAAAGAGAAATAAAAGAAAGAACAAGAAAAATAATGAAAAAGATATGGATTAAAGTTCATAATGTAAAAGGGAAATGGGGATCCAATAGTCCTTGGGAAGTGAATAATGGGACAACTTATAAGCACTAATTAATATGATGAAGAAAAGGAAAGAAAATTATGTTCACACCATAGTCACGAGGATTATAGCCACCAAGCCTACAAGACCATACCTCTACACTCAGCCTTATTACAATCCTGGAAAAGACCTTTGTAATCTTTAGTAAGCTGAAATAGTTATTGATTGGAAAATATGGACAAGCATATGGGTGAAGTAACGCATTGTGTTCATATTTGTGAGTGTGAGTGTGACATTTGATTACAAAGCTTTAATGTTTGGACCATTGTGTGTAGATATGGAATCATCTTTTGTGTGAGGACATTTGAATATCTTCGATGAGCTTCAACTTGCATTAGAAGCAAGTATTGTGAGCTTGATGATTCTTTGATAATGGCGAGTCACAATTTGAATATTTGAGTGCTTAACTCATCTTTGCATGAGTAAATTAAGTCTTGTTGTGTGCATTCATGATTGAATCTTGTGTAGCACTGCTCAAGACATAATATTTGGCAACTAAACATGACTTTTATTGAGGACTAGCAAATGTTTATGTTGCGGGGTTTATGAGTCCACAATTTGGACACATTTAGGACTTTATCTTAATAGAATTAGTGTCATCAAATGTACAATTATGTCTCGGAAATTGATTAAAACCTTGAGTTTTGGGTATTTTGAATTTAGAGACACAACATGGAATCTACGTAGAAAAAAGGAACAAGTCAGTCAAAAGATTAAAAAAACACAACCTGATGATCCCCTAAACCATTAGGTGAGTCACTAAATGACCTTAACCTCGCCTAATAATCTATTATGTGGAGTTCTGAATGAAAAGATCAAGTCGGGGGTGAAAAGGTGCAGTCGTCGTATCACCGAATGGTTATGCGGGGCAGCAATACATCATCCAAAGTTACAGATTGTGAAGATGTTGAAGGCAAAAATGAGATGGCGATGAACTACACCAAAGGGCATATAGCGGAGTTTATCGGAGATCCCGACTAACTAAGTTGAGTGGCCCTTCGCTGATCATATTTCTGAAAACTAAAAATACTAGTTTAAACTTTTATTTTAAGTATAACCTTTTAGAAACTTTCTTTTAAGCAACATTATATACCTTTTCTCTTTTCATTGAAGTTCTTAGTTTTGGAGACATTTTACCATTTAGGTTGAAGACATAAAGACCTCCAACTCAAAGAAATTTGAAATGGGTATGCTAGATTATTCTTATTAAATTGGTTTTAAGTGAATATAAATCATACCCAGTTTATGTTACATCGATTTGGTATCATTTCCTTCCCATTTTCTATGTGTAGTTAAACCCCCAATTCTTGGGGTGTTATAATAGGAATTCTTTGTTTAGTTAGTTAAAGCATATTATGTATTGATAGCTTATTTGTTGTTTAAGGGTGATATTGTTTAGTGATTGCGGTGGAATTTAATCGAGTTGTACTTGTGAATTCAACTCAACCTTAGTATCATTGACTTTCGATAGAGAGAGATTTTAAGATAAAATTCACTTAATTGATGACCTGAGGTTAGTGGGTTGACATAGGTTCAGCTCGAGAGAGTTAATCCTAAAACCTATACCTAAAATTCAACTTTATAGACTTATTAAGCTAAGGAAGAGACCCATTTGTATTGAATGGTTATTGATGCTCGAGAGGAACCATACAACATGGAAGCTGGCTTCTAGTATGAGGACATCAAAGCTCAATAGATGATTTTTCATCTCATCATTAGTATTAAGTGAGTTAATCTCAATACTTTTATTAGAGTGTTGATAGAGACTGGTCTCTTCATTAACTTTACACTCTCATAGGTACGTACATTTGGGTAACATTTACTTAGGCTCATTTTAGATTGCTCTCATCTTTTACATTAGCCTCATATAATGTTGTCACCACATTCATTATCATTAGCACATTTGCTCTTCATAGTTACTCACCCCTTTTTACGTGAATGTTCATTTCATCATATGCCAATGCACTCTGCCATTTGGTGTGTTTCATACTCTTACTTAACCCTTCTAGGGTTTCGTCATTTCACTATTCATTCATCATTTCATTGGTCATTTCATCATATGCCAATGCACTTGGACATTTGGTGTATTTTACACTCGTACGTAACCCTTCTAGGGTTTCATCATTTCATTACATATATCTTAGGTTCACTTACTTTTAAACGTATGCTAGACTTATGGGTCTATACATACAAGCAATGAGGCTTCATTCATAGTTCGTTTAAGTGGCTCATATCTTCTTAAGATTATGTAGTACAAGACTTATACATCTTGTAAATATTCCAAGATCTCGATTTTGATCTAAGTAGGCAGCATTATTCTTGAACATTTAATTCACGTATGACTTATGTATCAATACAGAATTTGGGCAAGGGTACCCGACTTTCAAATCTCTTGAAAAATACATACATTTTTTTATTCATTTTGGTTTGATCCATACGGCTTGGAGACCCAAGTTCGAGCCCCAATGCCTTCATTTTATTTTTTCCTTTATTTTTCTCTTTATTTTTCGCTTAATGGAACTAAGAGGATGTGGGATCAAACCCCCACAACTTGATTTACTTTTTATTTTCATTGCCTTTAAAATTGTCTCCTTTGGCCGAGGGGTTGTGGGTTCGAACCCCCACTGCCCCTCTTTAATTTCTTTTAATTTTTCTCCTTAAATCTGCCTAGGAGGTTGTGGGTTCGATTCCCACGCCTCACATCTCTTTTGTTTCATTTCCTTTCACTCTCCTTCACTTCCTAGAGATCGTGGGTTCGATTTCCACGCCTCACATTTTTTTTTCTTTTACTCTTCCTTATATTTGATTGAGAGGTGGTGGGTTCGAATCCCACTCCTCTCATTTCTTATTTTTTCTTTTAGGTTATATTTTCAGCCAATACCATGGTTCGAATTCCCTTCACCACATTTCTTTTTACTTCTTTATTTTCATGGTTTTTTACATGGTGAGATCACGAGTTCAATCCTCCATGACCTTACTTGTTTTAATTCATTTTTTTAAACCTTTTTAACCCTCTTTAGTGACCGAAATTCATCACTAGAAGCTGGAAATTTTCTTTTAGTTTTTTTAGCATCCTTTCATCAAGTTACACATTAGTTCTTAGTGGAATTTTTTAGTGCATTTTGAACGTTTCAGGTGCGTTTTTATGGATTCGTTTAGACAATAGATTATCCGTCAAATCATCAAAATTTCAACTCATGTGAACATAACATTTACATCAACATGTGTACATGAAATATAAAGAACTATCATGCCATTTCAAGTCCTAAACCATGAACAATAGCCATGGCAACAAACACATACTTTTGGAAACATCAACATAAGTCACATAATTCCATACATAAATATAAACATATAATCATCACGAAAACATGTTTCATCCCTAGGTTTCTACCAGCAAACATAACCTACCTATGATTCAATGGGATCTAGTGATAGGGACATGCAATGGGGAACAATCCTAGTTTTTGGAATGAATATTCTTAATCATAAGGGGTCTCTTGGTAAAGGGACCAAGAGAGAAGAGAATCCATACCTTTTTTATTTTTAAACCTTGAATTTTTGCCCCAAGAAACCCCCCAAACACATGTCCAAATCCAAGAGCTTCAATTCAAACTTGACGGAAAGACCCTCTATTTGCCTAACGTGTTTGATTATTTGTTTATTTATAATTTTTTTTGTGAGTTCTTCAAGTGTGAAGAACTTTGGTTTACCTACTGTTTTTGTACTTTATTTGGTAGAGAAAAACGTGAGTGAGAGTGATAGAGACGTGAGAGAGAGAGATGAGCGTGGGAGAGAAGAGGTTTCTTAGGCTTAGGAGTCTAGTTTAGGACTTAATCAAATAAGGTTTTATTTAATTTTTAAAAATCTGATTTCCTTTTATTTTAAATCATCTAATAACTAATGAATATAAATTAATGACATTAATTTACCAACTTAAATTAAAAACAATTTAATTCATTGCTTCCACCTAGGTTCAAACCTGGGTGGAGCAAGACTTTACTTCAAGAGCCCAATTTCGGCACTCTCTCCCCAAAATGCCCCTCCACCTTATTGATCAAATAATTAATTTTATATTTAGGGTAATTACAATACTACCCATAGCCTGGAAAAATACCATTTTACCACTAGACCCTCCAAACCTAAGATTACCTCTTTTTAAATCCGATAAAGACTTCTTCGAGTAAATCTTGGTATTCGAGAGCCCTGCATGGTTAGACGGACCCAACCTTTTCTAGATCAACTAACTCCCAAAATTAGTTGGCTTAGATATAGCAAGGGTTTCGAGGTCTGGTCTTTCGCGCATTAATCCGTGTGAACCCGGTCTAGTCGTTGTCATTCTAGACACATTAAGTATTACTTAGCATATCCATTTTTAGGGTTGTTACACTAACCACTTCGATTTTCAATATTTTCATATAGGGATGCATATTCTTCAGACTAATTGTATATGAAGGGGCTGAAATTGCAGGTTTACCTCTCTTTTTTGTAGCCACTTACCTCTAATATAGTGAATCAATTTACTATTCTAGTGTAATTACATTGTTTAAAATAGTTTTACTGTGTCTAACTTTTATTGTCGGAACTTCCTCATGGATGAACATGTTAGTTTTTTCTGCATGGATTGTCTCTGATTATGATTCTTTTGACAAATTGCATATATTATTATATGCCTTGTGTTGGAATATTTAATCGACTCTAGGATTTCAAGTACTCACTTGTTGTTTTATCATTTTCTTTTATATATATACATTACTGACATCATAGTTATAGTGTTTATTTCCATTGGTATCTCTAATATAGAAAAATAGTTCCCCGACTCTACTCCCTACATAGTTGCTCCTCTTTTAAAAAATACTCAAGTTCCTCTCTGTCCATATGACATTTATTGCTTCCGTGAAAGCCATTCTAAAAATCTTGGCCGTGTGTAATCTCCCTTTTGGATTATGAGTTGCCCAATCTAAATGTACTTCCCAGGTTTTGGAACTAACCATTCGTCTTTTAATCCATTCTATGACTCATGCCAATATGTTCAAATTTTAACTGCATGAGAAGAATAAATGGTCTTTGTTGGCCGCACTCTGGCTCCACATTAATTCTCCATTTGATCAATCGATCAGAAGTTAGCATCCTCCGATGAAAGTGAACCATGTGGTAAATTAGGTTTTGGCTTTGCATCATTCTGGAACATCATGCATTTCAACTTTAGTGTTTCGGTTATGTTTAGTAATTGAAAAGTTATTAGACCAATGACTCTTATGCCTCGTCTTCTGTCTACATGGCCATCTTAAAGTATAATTTTGGTACCAATCATTCGTTTGGACATTTCAAATTTCCTACTTAGTGATGGATATTGTTAGGATATGTTATATAGTATGAGTGAACCCATCTAATCTTAGTTGATCATACTTGTTGGCATATGATATACCGTGGTTTCACGGTATTATTAATACTTTTTCCTGATGTTTAGTGCGTCCAAAAGTCTTTTTCTGCTAATTTTTATATAAGTTTTTCCTTATTTGCAGGAAATCTGTCCAAAGATGAATGCGGAGGTTTTTGAGCGAAGAAATGCAGAAGAGACCACCTACGGAGCTTGTGACGGTCCGTCATGCTCGTGACGGTCCGTAGGTGGCAGCGTAGTGACGCTGCTGAAGGAAGATGGGGAAGTCTGACCAAGTGTGGGGTTACGGAAAGCGTGACGGTCCGTCCTGCAGGTTCGTCATGAAGATCAGAGAAGTAGTCCCAGTACCCATATTCCAAGAGTTGAAGTGTTTTGGAATAGAGACCCTCGACGGACCGTTGTGCCTGTGACGTTCCGTCATACCTGCCGTCGAGGGTAATGAAGAGAGCAACAGATTAATTTGCAAAGTATGGGACGACGGAGTCCATGACGGCCCGTCGTGACCACGACGTCCCGTCGCGAGGTCCGTCGACCCAGCCGCGTTTTGACAGATTTCCAGCAAATAGAGTCCTTGTTTAATTAGGTTTTTATCTTTTATAAATAGTTCAAAAACCTCGTTTTTGAGGTTAGACTCTGAATTATTAGGTGAGACTCTGGATCATTGTTAGACCTTTGAATGTTGTGAGACTCTTGATTATTTTGTAGACTCTTTGAGAGACTATTGATTATCTTGAGACTTTTATCATTGAATGTTGGTGACTTTTGCTGATTAATCAAGTGAACTTTCGGATTTTACTCTTTCTCATCGAAGTAAGTGCATGAATTCTTATATAACATATTTGAATATTGTAATTATGACTATGGGTAACTAAACTCCATAACTAGGGTTGTGGGAACAAAAGGCTAATAATGAGGTAAAACCTAACTAAAATAACCAATTCTAGAATAGTGTCTTGTATGTATTGATAATTCTTTCGCTTAGAAGTTTTTTTAACGGATGGCCAACGTTAGAACTCGCCTTAATGCTACTTGCCGGACCAAGGAGGTAGATAATAGGAAAAGAATTATCAACATAGATTTAGTGTATACTATCTAATAGGCTAGTATTGATTGGTACGAGGTAATAACTTAGTCAAATATCGAATACGATGCTTAATATGAGGTAAAGATAAGGGTTAGGATAGCAACACACGTAGCCGGACCAAGGTGCGGAGTGAAATTTTCTAGATGCCGGACCAAGGATTTAGAAATACATAACTTATCACTTTGCATGCAAGATACTAGGAAAGAATTGTTATAGTTAGACTTATCAAGTTATGAACCTGTGGGGAACACGTATACCCTAGTTACCTTTATTAATTGATTAAAACTCCAACATTTGAAGCTGTTAAGTGTCTCTTTCAATTTCGCTAGTTATTTTCATTTATTTAGAAATAGAAAACCCCCCCTTTTATCATTTTTGCTTTCCAAGGAAGTAATTGACTGAACAATAGTAGTAATAGATTGAAGTTAAGTCTAAACTATTTTTCTCGTGGGAACGATCCCAACCTTACTAGTTGGGTTATTTACTTGACACGACCACTTTACTTCTTATTTAAGAAGTAAGTTTGAGCGTATCAAATTTTGGCGCCGCTGCCAGGGATAGTAGCTTTTAGATTAACTTAAACTTATTACTATAGTTTAGTTGATATTTTCTTGATTTTACTTTGTTTTATTGTTTTTGATTCGTGCAGAACCACCCTCCTTGTATGCCAAATACATGGAGAGGAAGAGAACCCTTGTTTCCCTACGATCACAAATTAGAGCGTACAGTACGCAACACGAATAGAAACATGGGAATTAATGATGATGATCCAAACCAGAACATCCCAGCTCCGGTTGATGTTCATGGTTAGTTGTTACCCGATGATCCGGGTGAACACCAATAGTGGGGACAAAATCCCGCTCCACGGCCCCAAGCATAGTACAGAGGCTATGACAACATAGCAGACTCCGATAGGCCACTTGTATTGCCTCCTCTACCACCAGGCCACACCTTCGTGGTAACTAGTAGCCTGATGCAAATGCCACTGCCAGAGGTTTGTTTTCAGGGCTACCTTCTGAGGATCCACATGCCCATATAGCTAAGGTAAGGGCAATGTGTAAAAGCTGTGTAGGGAGGCCTGACTTGGACTTGGATGTAATAGGGCTTAGAGTGTTTCCTCTCTCACTGACAGAAGAGGCTGCTATGTGGTTCACTGAGCTCTCNCCAAGGCTCAAATAAGGATAATTGGCGCC
Organism: Solanum pennellii; assembly: GCF_001406875.1. Lineage (NCBI taxonomy): Eukaryota > Viridiplantae > Streptophyta > Magnoliopsida > Solanales > Solanaceae > Solanum > Solanum pennellii. The sequence goes on along the minus strand of NC_028647.1, from coordinate 56,684,185 downwards.
AAGGTCAAGGGAACCAAGGTCGGAACTATGGTAAATATAACCGTGAGGGTCATTATGTCGAGATGGAAACTACAACCGCGACAACAACTTCAACAGGGGTAACTACGGTAAAAGAAATGATAGGAATGGGCCCTATGTCCCTCCTCAAAATCGTGAATTTACTCCTAGGGATGGTGGAGATAGTATGGTGCGAGTTGAGGATGTGTTGCACAAAATGATGAGGAGGTTCGATGCTCGTGATGAGCACATTAAATAGTTAAGGTGTGATTTAGCATTATTGGGCAAAAAGTCGATACACATGCAATATCGATTAAGAAGATCGAGTTGCAAATGGCCCAATTATCTGCGTCAGTGAACACACGGCAACCGGGCACTCTTCCTAGCAACACTATCCAAAATTTGAAAAATGATGCGCACTGTATGGCAATCACTACTCGGGGTGGTAAGCAAACCATTGACCCACCTATGCCGTCTAATGAGAAAAAGGTGAGAAAGGATGATGATAAGGTGGTAAAGGGTAGTGTTGAAGCAGAAGAGAGCACTGGAAAAGATGCAGAAGTCCCTATGAAGGTAATTCCCATGCCTAGACCACCACCACCCTTCCCTCAGAGATTAGTGAAAAAGACCGAGGATGGTAAATATCGGCGTTTTATAACAATGCTGAAGCAGCTTTCTATCAATGTCCCTTTGGTAGAAGCTCTAGAACAAATGCCCGGTTATGCCAAGTTTATGAAAGATCTGGTTACAAAGAAAAGATCAGTCACTTTCGAGGATAATGATAGACTGCAGCATTGTAGTGCTATTGCTACGAGATCTCTCATACAAAAGAAAGAAGATCCGGGTGCGTTCACTATTCCTTGTACAGTCGGGTCATTACATTTTGCGAAAACATTATGTGATCTAGGGGAAAGCATAAATCTCATTCCCCTCTCGATTTAGAAGAAGTTGGGTTTGGGTGACCCAAAACCTACTGTGATGTGGCTACTGATGGCTGATCGAACAGTGAAAAGGCATATAGGGATACTCCATGATGTTCTAGTAAAAGTGGAGTCATTCATATTTCTTGCAGATTTTGTTATTCTTGATTGTGAAGTCGATTTTGAAGTGCCTATTATTCTTGGGAGGCCATTAGTTGCTACAGATAGAGCCTTAGTTGATATGGAAAAGGGTCAGATGAAATTTTGGTTGAACAATGAAGAAGCGACCATCAACATTTGTAGGACCATGAGGCAGAGTGGTGAGCTCCAATCGTTATCCGCCATATCCCACAAAGAAAAGATGAAGAATGAGAATGAACAAAAAAGTGCAAAACAAGAGTTTATGGTTGGGGATTTGGTGCTTTTAGACAGTTCTGGGTTGCCTTGTCTTCCGGGTAAGCTCAAGTCCAAACGGATTGGCCTTACTTGATTACCCAAGTATTCCCTCATGGAGCAGTTGAGTTAAAAATCAAGGAGGGAGTGCGGTTTATGGTGAATAGAGAACGAATAAAACTCTATTTTGGGTATACTGCATCGGTGAATGAAGTGATAGAGGCATACCATCTTGATGAAGGCTGAGTAATCAAGTGTCCTCAGTCGTGCCGCGACGTTAAATCAGGTGCTTGTTGGGAGGCAACCCAATACTTATAGTTTTTTTTTCTAGTAATGGTAGCATTTTCTACTAATGGGTTTTAAAGTTGCAGGCACATCACTAGGAAATTCTGCAGAAAATTACTCTGCAGCAGTCACTGACGGATACAGCGACGGACCGTTGCTCCTGCGACAGACCGTCGCATGAATCCGTCGTGCCAGGTATGTCTTTTTGTTATTTTCAAACTAGGGTACACGCGACGGAAGAAACGACGAACCGTCACAACTGAGATGGACCATCGTTGGGGAATCGTCGCGTCTTTAATGAAGCGTACCCGACCCGACCCGGCTGGGGGTTTTTAAAAATTTATCATTTATAACCCCCACCCCTTCATTTCACCCTATTCTTTCACTCTTTCTCCCATTTCCCTCCCTTTTAAACTTTCAAATCTCTCATTTTCCCCAACTTCTCCAAATTCCTCAAAATTTATCATCTACTAGTCGGAGAGCTGCTGCTGTGGGTGTCTACTTAATCACCAAGTACCTTTCCCTCTTGTGTTCCTCAAATTTTCAGGTATGTGTCTCTAATTTCTACTCATTTATATTGCATTTTTGTTTATCAATTAGTATTAGCCTAATTCTTGTTCATTCTTTATCAAATTTTGTCTGACCTAGGTTAAAATCCTCCAAAATTGTCGTGTTAAAACCCTAGAAATAGGTGCATTAGCATTGCTAGTTTACTAGGTATTTGGGTTAGACAAATGTAGGTTAAAACACTATCAATTCGATTTGGGTCGTAGGGGATGAATGGGGCATCCCCAGTTCTGTCACTTAGTTACAGAACGAGACCCCGATGACGGACCGTCGTACCCATGACGGACCGTCATTGGGTCCGTTCCAGCAGCCCTAACACCCCACTGTCCGATTTTCTCCAAGTGTCCACCAACGATCACATGCGACGGACCGTCGTTCCCACGACGGTCCGTCCTGCACAACCGTTCTGATTGTCAGAGACCCTATTCCTAAGGGTCTCTCACTTTTTTTAAGTGTCCTCCAACGGACACATGCGACGGACCGTCGTCCCTACGATGGTCTGTCCACCCCATCCCGTACTGCACGTGCTGCCAGAGCCACACCCAAAAAGGTGGCATCCGGCGTAGTCACTGCCTCCCAGTCTGATGAGGAGCGCACATTGACCGGCACACCTTCTGGGTCAGCCAGTAATGAAGAAGGAGCGTCTGGCTCCTTAGGAGTTTCGTGGTCGGAGGAAGCCTCCGGATCTGCTGAGGTTCCCGCACCCGCAACCGCTGCAGCGTCGGCCTCGTCTGATGAGGCTGACTGTTAGAAATACACACCCGGTTCACCAGCTCGTGCTCTCACCCCGGTTACTGACCAGCCCGACCGGTGGTGTGTCGACGGGCAGTTTCAATTATATTCCAATGCAAAGTTCCTGAATGACAAAGGAGTTATGACTCGGACACTTACTTTGGAGCAGCGGGTCCTTACGGGAAGTCTCCCGACGATGCCTAAGATCCACAATCTCTTCACCAGACATCGACTGGAGTGGACAGCACGTCAGTTGGGACGTTATAGTGAAGATCTGGTCCGAGAGTTCTACGCATCCTACGTAGCGACTCTTCGATCACAGATTGATACGCGGGCTGCCCCCGCCAAACAGGCCCCACTGGAGCAGGTCCGAGTACGTGGCGTTCAGGTTGATATCTCCCTGCCTGCCATCCGCCGATTTCTATACGGCGAGGATGTTGATGCTAATCGAACTCCTCTCACTGCCGAGTTTGACTACCAATGGCAGATTGTTAAAGATGGCCAATTCCTGCGTGAGCCATCGCTGAGAGAGACCACCAAGAGGTGGATGGCCCTACACTTGTCCGTTGATGGAGAGGGTGCCGACTGGGTGACCGAGCCGAAGGGGGACATCAAGAAGGCCAACCTGACTTTCACGGCGAAGTTTTTGTGGTTGATTGTCCGCCACTGCCTTTCCCCCACAGTCGCTGATAATATCGTCACATGGGATAGAGCAGTATTGATGGAGGCGATGATAGCCGGGTTTGAGGTGGATTTTGCATGGCTTCTACAGGCGGTCATGCACGAGAGGGCTTTTAAGGTCACAACTACTTACCCTTTCCCGTGCATGATATATTCTCTATGCAGGTCTTCCGGTGTGCCTATATGGCACGTTGATCAGCTCAAGACCCCGCTGGGCATAGTTGATATCAGCCTCATCAGGGATGAGGCCAATGAGTTGTCTCCACGCAGAGGGCCCCGTCCAGAGTCGCCTCCTCTTGGTGACAATCTGGCTGAGACGGTAGCACAGGCCCGCACGGCTACGCAGGCGTCTTCCACTTACACTACCCCGTTTGAGTCTATCCCGGGTAGTAGCACAGCCCCGAGCTCCTCTCGCTCAGCCCCTTTCTCCGCTCTGGTCCCACTTGCTAGGGTCCAGAAATTAGAGGCACAGATGGCCACACTTTTGCATCACATCCAGCCTTGGATGTAGAAGTCTATTGCTGAGACAGAAGAGCGGTTGGAGCGGAGAATGGTCCAGCACACAGAGCGGAAGATCGCTGAGGTGCATCAGCGCTTGGACGCTTTTGAGTTGCGGGTGTTAGCCCTTCCAGCCCCTCCGGTGGATGTGTCGACCCTTCAGGCTGCAGTCGACAATCTTCGCGCAGATATTGATATGATCTTAGAGGCTAGGGTGCCTGAGTCTGAGGCCCCTTCTGCAGAGCCTGTTGAAGACATAGTGATGGCGGCCCTATTCACCATTTCATAGATTCCACCACCTCCCCCTCGAGAGAATGCCAAGAGGCGTAGGGGTCGAGAGGAGGATGAGGTGCGAGCACGGAAGAAGGAGCGCAGTGAGATGGAGGCTGCGAGGAGAGCCTCGCTTTCTGAGGAGGAGGCGCGTCAGATGAGAGCAGGAGAGTTAGCTGCTGGGGCGTCTAGCTCCAGAACTGTGGAGATAGCGGGAAGCACTGCTGATAGTGTTGTTGATGCTGAGGATACCACTAAGGGTGTCCAAATTACAGAGGTAATGGGTTCCGGGGAACCGGACCCACCAGCGTGCTGATCGTCGGCGCTTTGCACCCCAGGTTTGCTTCACTTACCACTCTAGTATTTCAGTTTTTTTATGCATTGGGGACAATTGCATGTCTTTTTGTTGGGGGTGGGGTAAATGGAAAGTGAGTGCTAGGGTGAAGTCTGAGTAACCCAATTCACTATCCTCTTTTGGGGTTTTCTTGCCCGTGTTCTTTTTCCCCAAGAGACTGATTACTTTTTCTGTTGAACCGGCATGTCAATATCTTGAGTACATAGTTTAATTCTAGAGCATGATGGCTAAAATGATATCCTGATAAAATGAAAATGATGCATGACTAGGCATAGTAATTGATAAATGTGTAACTCTAGGCATGACATAGAGTTACACCACTGCATGACCCTAAGTCTAAAATTCGAACTAGGTGTCTGATAATCTATTAGAGTGATGAGATGTCATGTGAGTGTGAGGAAGATTTGAATAGTCCACTATTTGTACTGAGCTAGAACTTGCCTGGTTAGTCCTGCTAAAAGTAAGTTGTAATAGACATTTAGGAAAGGATCATAGGCACTAATTCAATATAGCCCATTGTTTAGCCTAAATAAAAGAAAACCAAATGAAATTTATCCTTCTTTGATCCAAATGATTTGAGCTTAAACTAGACCTTTCTTTTTCACCCTAATTGATCTTTTCTGAGAAAAATGTGTTGGCCCTGGTCCCTCCTTGGACATGTGCACCTCAGCTTATGCCAAAAGCATAAGTTGAGGGTGGCTAATGCAGTAAACAACCTTTTTATGGCCCTGACCCAACTTTGGGTACTGTGTACTTTGACTCATGGCAAAGCCATGAGTTGAGGGTGGCTATTATGAGGAATGCTCTGGAAAGTGGGGTTGAAAGAACAAAGAGAGAGAAATAACAAAAGTTAAGTGACTCAAGAATTAGTTGAAAGAAAAGTAAATAAAAAGAAAAATATACAAGAAATACATGCAAGAAAAGAAGAGAGTCACTTACACATATGAAGAAAGAAGGGAAAATAGCAAGGTGAAAGAATATGAGAAACTGGGCGAGATAAAATGATAGAAAATGGTATGTTTAGCCGATATGTCAAGGAGGGCAAAAAGTCACTAAAGTATACCTAAATATACCCTGCCTGACCCTGAGCCTATGTTACAAGCTAAGAATGTCCTATCGTGATCCTAAGGTTGTATAGCGAACTTAAAGCAGTGAAAATAAGGGCAAGCTTATGGCAATAGTATAAATGAGTGTGAATTTGTTCTGAGAGTGAGTGTTGAAAAGTAATCCTTATACTCAAACTGAAATCATTGTGTGAAAAATGAGGATTTTGTTTTGAAGTGAGGACACTAGTTGCAATACTGAAAATATTAGCACCTCGGTGAGAAATTGAAGAGGATAGGTGTTAGTGCATGGTGAGTCTGTGTCATAGTCTGATTCCACATAATTCAAACCTATTAGTGATAGCATGTATAAATATGAGATTAATCGGGATTGATAGCCAAATGATTGCAAAGGATAAAACATGGATACTATTGTACAAAGATTTTGTATTGAGTCATAGTGCGTCGCTTGAGGACAAACAACGAATTTAAGTTGAGGGCACGGTATTATTAATACTTTTTCCTTAAGTTTAGTGTGGCCAAAAGCCTTTTTGTGCTAATTTTTATATAAGTATCTCCTTATTTGCAGGAAATCTGTCTAAAGATGAATGCGGAGGTTTTTGAGCGAAGAAATGCAGAAGAGACCACCTACGGAGCTTGTGACGGTCCGTCATGCTCGTGACGGTCCGTAGGTGGCAGCATAGTGAAGCTGCTGAAGGAAGATGGGGAAGTCTGACCAAGTGTGGGGTTACGGAAAGCGTGATGGACCGTCGTAGCCATGACGGTCCGTCCTGCAGGATCGTCATGAAGATCAGAGAAGTAGTCCAGTACCCATATTCCAAGAGTTCAAGTGTTTTGGAACGGAGACCCTCGACGGACCGTTGTGCCTGTGACGTTCCATCATACCTGCCGTCGAGGGTAATGAAGAGAGCAGAAGAAGAATTTGCAAAGTATGGGACGACGGAGTCCATGACGGCCCGTCGTGACCACGACGTCCCGTTGCGAGGTCCGTCGACCCAGCTGCGTTTTGAAAGATTTCCAGCAAATAGAGTCCTTGTTTAATTAGATTTTTATTTTTTATAAATAGTTCGAAAAACCTTGTTTTTGAGGTTAGACTCTGAATTATTAGGTGAGACTCTGGATCATTGTTAGACCTTTGAATATTGTGAGACTCTTGATTATTTTGTAGACTCTTTGAGAGATTATTGATTATCTTGTGACTTTTATCATTGATTGTTGGTGACTTTTGCTGATTAATCAAGTGAACTTTCGGATTTTACTCTTTTTCATCGAAGTAAGTGCATGAATTCTTATATCACATATTTGAATATTGTAATTATGACTATGGGTAACTAAACTCCATAACAAGGGTTGTGGGAACCATAGGCTAATAATGAGGTAAAACCTAACTAAACTAACAATTCTAGAACAGTGTCTTGCATGTATCGATAATTCTTTCGCTAAGAAGTCTTTTTAACGGATGGCCGACGTTAGAACTCGCCTTAATGCTACTTGCCGGACCAAGGAGGTAGATAATAGGAAAAGAATTATCAACATAGATTTAGTGTATACTATCTAATAGGCTAGTATTGATTGGTACGAGGTAATAACTGAGTCAAATATCGAATATGATGCTTAATATGAGGTAAAGATAAGGGTTAGTATCCCAACACACGTAGCCGGACCAAGGTGCAGAGTGAAATTTTCTAGATGCCGGACCAAGGATTTAGAAATAAATAACTTATCACGCATGCAAGATACTAGGAAAGAATTGTTATAGTTAGACTTATCAAGTTATGAACCTGTGGGGAACACGTAAACCCTAGTTACCTTCATTAACTGATTAAAACTCCAACATTTGAAGCTGTTGTGTGTCTCTTTCAATCTCGCTAGTTATTTTAATTTATTTAGAAATAGAAAACCCCCCTTTTATCATTTTTGCTTTCCAAGGAAGTAATTGACTGAACAATAGTAGTAACAGATTGAAGTTAAGTCTAAACTATTTTCCTCGTGGGAACGATCCCAACCTCACTAGTTGGGTTATTTACTTGACACGACCGCTTTACTTCTTATTTGAGAAGTAAGGTTGAGTGTATCAGCATATTCCCAACACTTTGTAGCAATTGCACCCTTATTACACAATGATAGGCTAGTAAGATTGAGTCAACAACACACCTTAAGTTAGCATACCTTCTCAAGACACTAAATCTTTTTTGGTCATCTTATTTGTCTCTAACACACATAGCTCCTACAATAGGCATCAACAACTTTCGTAATTCATTTTTGTGGGATACAGAGATGTGTCCAATGGTGTCAGTACAGAAGGAATTTTCATACTCTTAGATTTTGTAGGGTTTTTTCTCATAACATATTTGTCTAATACTTGTAATACAACGTATACTAAACCCACAAGACTCTTGTAAAAATCTATAATTTATGTTTGTATTTCTCTAGGTCCTTTTCCTTCATAAAAGCAGAGATATACTTGGTGTTGGAATATCCATGTTTAATCAATCTTGTTGTACATTTTTACTTCAATATGTTGTAACCACTTCTCTAGATTCTGGAGGAATGTCTTTGTTGCATTGATCATTCGATCACTACATTTCATTGTCAATTTGTTACATCATATTCCTAAATTCTTTGCTATTCAAACTTTTGGAGTTCTCCTAGCTTAAGTCATACATTCTTCATACTTCGTTTATCTACTCGTTGTCTTAATTGACTCTAGGGAAAACATATTCATCACTAACTAAAACATTGATGAATCAAAACATAGTCTTGTAAATCTGGGGTGCTGCTAGTAATATTAAGAACTATGAGGTAATGGTGATGGGAGATCATTGGATATTCAGTAATCCTTAGCAAAGAGATAGTTCATAAGTAAATTTTATCAATTTTCTCACCCAATTTTTAATTGAGTTATGCTTATGTGAAACAAACAAGACCTATGATTGTTACCATTTCAAAAAAAGGGTGTTTATTCATTACTTTCTTTAATTATTATAAATTAAGCATTTGTGGTTAGTTGTGAATAGTTATTGAGCTACGCCTAAATCCCATCTATATTTTGTTACAGATATCACAAGTGAAGTAAATGAGTCTTTCTTTAGGTAGAGTGCACGAGTTGAGAAGTTGGATGATGCGTTATGGGCATAAAGGAATGCATACAAGGCACCTATAGGGACTTTTCCCTACAACATTGTATTTGGAGAAGCATGTCACCTTCTGGCTGAATTAGAGCACCAAAGTTATTGGGCTATAAAGAAGTTGAACTTAGACCCATAGCTAGCCGGTAAAAAGAGAGTCAATCAACTGCATTACCTTGAAGCGTGTAAGCTTCACGCCTATGAGAATGCGAAGATTTATAAAGAGAAAACAAAAAGGTGGCATGACAATCACATAGCAGCGCGTTCCTTCAAACCTGGCAATGAGGTATTACTCTTCAATTCGCGACTAAAGTAGTTCCCAGGAAAACTCATGCCGTAATTTCATGACCCTTCTGATGTGATGGAGATGACGCACCATGGTGCAATTGAATTACAAGGTGAAACTGCCCCCTTGTTCTTATTCAATGGGAAAAGAGTGAAGCACTACTTAGTGATGATTTAGATCGCGATCGGGAGGCTCTTGATCTAAACAATGAATAATTCAAGATGTGTCGTGCTGCATCGTTAAATCAAGCGCTACATGGGAGACAACCCATGACTACTATGTAATAAATAGGAAGTTGTTTTTAAATTTTAATATTTAGAGTATAGGTAGTAACGTAACTTTTTCGTTACTTAAACCTTAGTATGTAATAGTTTAAAAAAGAGTTGAATGTTGGCGCCCGTTGTTAGGGGCGCGTGCCCCTATCGCGCCAACTCTGGCGCACTAGAAAGCGCATCGCGCCGCACCTTTATTTTGCCAAGCCAGTGCGGCGCCAAGGCATGGCGTACTGAGGCACTTCTCAGGTGCGCTGGCTTGCACGTTGCACCACTATTGCGCCAAGCATGGTGCCCTGGCAAGTGCGTCGCGCCAAGTCAGGGAGTACAAAGGTACTTCTCAGGCGCGGCGCGCCTCTATCGCGCAAACACACGGGTTTTCAAACATTTCTAGTTTTACCTAGAATTGACTCAACCCACCTTTCATAAAGCCCCCCAACTACCCCATTCAACCCCTTTTCCTACAACTCCAACTCCCCATAACCACCAAATTCCCTTCTTTTTCTTCCACAAAATCTTCCCCTTTTCCCATTAACAACCTTTAACTTCCCCCATTAACTTGTAACCACCTCTTTCTCTCCCTCCATCACTACATAATATTCTATTCTCCCCTTTCTTTCCTATATTCCATAACCTATATTTTCTTCTTTTTCCCACATTCCATCCGACCCCCTCCACATTTATAACTTTTCTTGTTTTTTCCTTTGTTCCACGTATTGGGATGGCACCTAAGATGAAAAATGTGACTGGGTATGCTTGTGGTTGGGAACCGGTGCAAAATTTTTGGAAGAAGGCTGTTGAGCAGTATGGTTGGCAGTGGTTCGAATGCCAGAGGGAAGCTAAGTACATGGGCGATGAGTACGTCAATGAGGTAAGGCTTCAATCTCAATTTCTGCTAATATATCAAAATGTCTATGAATTTGATTTGAGATTTATTTATGACAACCCCAGAGATCGAATTTGACTTTGATGTGCGAAATTAATGCTAATTGGTTGGCTGAAACTAAGTATAAGACTGCACGGGTTAGGGGGAAGGATACTTGATTTTCTACCGGATTATAAATGATGTGTTGGGACCCCACATTGTAATGTTGACTTGATAAATGAATTGAAGGATAAACCCTTGTATAGGGATGTCCGACACACTCTATGTAGGGTTGAGCTAGCTCTAGGTGGTAGAGAAGTAAAGATATCGGGAGGCGTAATACCCTCCACTTAGCAAATTTTAATCAAGTTGCTTTGGTCTGGTTGAAAATAGTGTGTACCGTGTTACTTCCTGCTAAACACTTGAGTGACGTAACTCGGGATAGGTTGGTGTTAGTATATATGCTGATGAAGGTGATGCCAATTAATGTATGGGCAATTTCACGCTAACATATGATGATATTTAGGAACAACTTGCGGTGGCAATTTTTTTATGGGGGGTTAATCACTCGGTTTCTGCGGAATCATGCCATTGAAGAAGTGGAGTTGGACATGACTGTTGAGAGGCACCCGGATCTGAAGGGTAAGTTAGTGGATGTCACGCGTACAAATTCGCTTGACACATCTCATGGGTAAATTTTGTCTGCTTCAGATAGGCAAATCAGGGATGATAGTGTTATGCCCCGCATGTTTGGGATGGACGAGTTGCAGCTATGCATTTGGGGCCTCCCAGTTACTAATGATGATATGGAGACTCTAGCGGAGCTCTATCCCTTGATCGATAGTGCTGCATATTTGTGTAAGACTGGCCCACCATTTTCTGAGCTGGTGGATAATGATGAGCCTATTACTAATGCAGCCATGGATGATTAGGAGGAAGAGGATGACGGTGATGAGGCGAATGCCTTAATCGTTTTCGACCAAGGCCGCGACGAGGCTTAGAGGCTTCAGGAGTACTCTTACCCTTTCACTTTTTTTATTCTTACACTGAGGACAGTGTTTATCTTTTAGTGTGGGGTAGGGGTATATTTTACACGTATATAGTTCTTTACCGCTTTATCGAGTATTTAGTTAATTGTTTTTCTATATGGTTCCTCAGAGTTTGTTTTTGGCACTTTTACTGAGGATTGTCCCTTTGAACTGTATAGGACTAGTTTATCGCTTTATCAAGTCTTAGAGTCATTATAGGAGTGACCGTTCCCAATTATAGATGGATGACGACTATCTTAAGGGAAAATTAGTCACATAGATAATTAAGATTAACAAAACAAACCTTGGTCTTGGAAGATATATCCTAATAACTTAGTCAAACTTCATAGGTAGTTATACTTGGAATAAATGCAATGAATTGTTGACCTTCTAATTAGCATATGTTCTTAAGTTTGACTTAACTAAATTATGTGCTTAATTGAGTAACAATACCTTAATGGAAGTTGTATGAGCATGTTTATGATATATTTGTATATGTGTCATGATGCCAGGTGTGGTGAGAATTGATTAGTTCTTTTCTTGACTGAGTATGTAGAACTTGCCTTGTGTGCGTTAAATGAGTAGTAAGTAGGTCTTAAGGAATGTTATTGAGGCAATTCTTTTAAATAGCTAATTATTGACTCTAATTGTATGTGTACCCAGAAATTGTCCCTTTGTAAAGCCCCATTAAGCTTTTAAGCCTTGTTCATTTGTTTATCCACATGATAAGCCAACCGCTTTGTTGATACCAAATGTTTTGATCCTCGAGAAAAACCTTAATGCACTATGTTAAGTAAAAAAGGTTGAACTAACTAACGGAAATTGGTACATTGTAGAGGAAAAGAAAATCCTGTGTTGGCCCTGGTCTTTAGGGACAATGTTCACCTCAACTAAAATTGAGGGTGGCTAATCTAGGATAATGCTCGAAACATAGTCCCAGATCCTAGAAGGGATAATGTGAACCTTATGCAGATGAAAATCTAGAGTTTGGATGGCTAGTGCAAAAGAAGTAAAAAGAAATAATAATAATAAGGGCAATTATGGATCAAAACAAGGCACTTAATCATGAAGGTGTATTAGAGGAAAGGATTAGTTGAAGGAAGGTGTGTGTTAAAGGAGAACATGTGCATTAGGGAGGAGCAGTCACTATAATGAATTTTTAATAATCCCTCAATTAGCTAAAACTGACATTACAACCAAATAAAAGTCCTCTTGATTCCTTGAGAAGTACATTGTGAAAGTTAAAATACACTAGGGGCAAGCTTATGACATATTGAGGAAAGTAACAACTTCACTTGTTAGTGTGAGCTGATGGTTTTGAAAGAAACTGGCCTTGAGTTGGAGATATGATTTGAGAGAAAGGCTTTACTAGAAATATAAACAAGAGAGGGAATTCATGACATATAGAATGTTATCTATCAATGTGTTGGTATGAGTTTGCATTAGCCTATAGAAGAGTCATTCTTTGAGCATGTGTTGTACTTAATATGTTTTGTGAAAAAAATTGTTGCATCCAAAGTATACTACACGATCATGATTAAAAAAACTTGGTTGAATGTAGGAAAAGCAATAAAAGCCATAATAACTAATAATTCATCACTTGAAAAAGATGATGATAGCGGGACTCCATGTCGGTCTCGATCTCCCATGTTGCACCCTCAACAAGATGGCTTCTGCATTGAACTTTATCATAGACAAACTCTTTATTCCTCAAAATTTTGACTTGACGATCTAGGATCTCCACTGGAACCTCTTCAGAAGAAAGATTCTCATCCACCCCCAACCCTTCAATAGGAAGAATATAAACCGGGTCATATATTCATTTCTTGAGCATGGAAGCATGAAATTTTGGATGAACCATAGATAGATAACTTTGTGTTTCAACTCATAAGCAACCTTTCTGACCCGTTGCAATATTTCATAAGAAATCACATACTAGGGACTTAGCTGCCCTTTTTACTGAATTTCTTCACACCTTTCACGGGTGAAATCTTGAAGTACACCAAATCACCTTCTTAATATTCAAGGTCTCTCCTTCTATTGTCGGCATAAGACTTTTGCCGACTATAGGCTATTTTCAACCTATCTCTGCTCACCCAAACTTTTTCCAATGATTCATAGACTGTCTCGAGACCAAGGAGTTAGAACTCAGCTACCTCAAACCACCCAATTAGAGACCTACATCTTTACCTTAAAGTTCTTCAAAATTAGCCATGGAATACTCGAATGGTAGTTATTACTGTAACAATACTCAATCAATGGTACGTGATTATCCCAATTTCCCTTGAAATCAATCACACAATATCGTAACATATCTTCTAGGGTTTGAATGTTACGCTCCACTTGAACATCCGTTTAAGGATGAGAAGTAGTGCGAAGCTTCACTTCAGTACCCAACCCTTTTTAAAAAGACCTCTAAAAATGACAGGTGATTTGAGCACCTCTATCCGATATGATGGTCAAAGGGATTCCATGTAGACTCACAATATTGTTAATGTATATTCTAGCATACTCTTCTGCCGAATAAGCAGACTAAACGGGGTTAAACTGAGCGGACATCAACCCATCCACAACCCATATTGGGTCATTTTGCCTTTGTGTCCAAACAAAACCCACTACGAAGTCCATATTAATGTCTTCCCACTTCCAAGTAGGAACATTTATTACTTGAGTCAAACCACCATTTATTTTATGCTCGTCCTTTACTTGTTAACTATAAGGGCACCTGTCACAAACTTGGCTATGTCCATTTTCAAAATATCACACCAATAGATCTCTTGAAGATCACGATGCATTTTGGTGATACCCGGATGAATAGAATATCAGGAACCATGAGTTTCCTCCAAAATTCTCTTTCTCAAATCATCAACATCCGGCACACAAAACCTACCTTGGTACCTAAGCACCCCATCCCTCCTTGGGAGAATGACTCATTAAGCTTACGAAGAACTGATTCCTTCAACTCCATCAATAATGGATCAAGATGTTGCTTAGAATTCATCTTTAAAAACTGAAGATAATTTGGAGTTATGATGGGTCGTAAAACCACCGTTTGGAGAATCTTCCAACCAAACACTTAACAGAGCCAACCTATTGTCAAGACCCTTAAAATGTACTATGGTGTATAGAGCCTCACATGTGCCTAAAGTAGTTAGTACATGTTAATTAAGTGTCTTAGAGCTTATATATTTTATTTGAAGTGGTTTGGAGGTCAAATACCCAAGAATGTCCAAGACATTCAAAAGTTGGTCTTTAGACATACTAGTATGTTCTAGTGCGCCTTTGTATGTCTTATGTGTTGTTTGGGGTCCAAATTTATAGGGGAGGATCCTAATTCGTATATGTATTCATTTAGGTTCCAAACAACCGGGAACGACTCCTCAAGTACAACACAAAGGGTCCTTGAGAAGGACCCAAAAGCTGTCAGTGGACTGCCGAGGTAGTGCCCAAACTACGCCCAAGCATCGATGACTCGTGCCTTGTTTGATGCCCCATAGATTGTGGGTGTTGTTAAACACATATAACTGTGAGATAAGCCCCCAAAAATGGAGACTCATTCCCCATTGATGGACATGCAACATGGTACAGTCGTTTCATAGACGGTTTATTGCCATGCATGTCGATTGGACCGCAGCTTTCCTGCTGCACGCTGCCATGCTAGGGGTGAATTGCGAAATTCACCACACGTCCTAATTAAACTATGTGCGGTTAATTAAAGATTTTTAAGGTAATATAAGTTAGTTTATAGATTTAACTCTATTTAGAATTCATTCTTCAAATCTAATTTTCCCTTTCAAATAAAACTCTCCCAAAACCCCCCATGGAAGACCACACTCAAGAACAAGCTATGGAGATGGATTATTCGAGACTTCTTCACATATTTTAGCGGGCTTTCTTATGAAAGAGGTATTATAATCCTTACATTTTATATAACCATTTATGTAAGGATTCCTTTCAATGCTTTTTTAAACATGATTCTAAGTCAAAATCTTATCTTTCAATCTAATCATGGGTTCATTGTTAAAGTAATTTCAAAAGAACTATAATGATGATAATATGATTAATATATTGTTTAATCATGATTTTAAATCTAATTTCATTAAGAATTCATGATCTCCTTAACCTCTTAAATTATAAATATGTTATGGGTCTTGTGATCTTGATTACATTATGACTCGATTGTTATTAGATTACAGTATATTTATTAATCCTAGTCTTTTATATATAAATTGATATGAATTATGGGGAATTGATCAATTATGATCGTTATCTTGTAGATTTGGTAAGTTGACCTCTTTCTTCTAATTATCTTAGAATGTGCATTGAATTGTGTTGATTGGTATGATGCACTTATGGTGGCAGTGTTTACATTCTTGTACATATTTATGTGTTATGATCATGGACTTGAAGGAATTATATGCAATATAAATTTATATAATGATTCCATATTTAGGAAGTTAAAGGATTTTTCCTTGATTCTGATATCATATTTTAAGTGAATTGATGTTATATGAAGTATATGAGTAGTGTTCCACACTAGTTGCGTGATTTAGGTTTGTGGATGATTTTATGTATATTTGTAATGATTATGTTAGGGTTAGGTGTGGTCTAATATGGCTTATGTTTATGAGTACTCTTATAGTATGACCCCGACCTATATAAACCCTATATGAATGTGTAATCGAAGTATGCTAAGAGTCTTCTATTATAATGATTTACTATGTTCTTGTATCCTATGATATGAATTGATATGGTTATTCCATGTTTTGGAAGTTTAAGGATGCAGACTTGATTCTAGTATCATCTCTAAGTGAATTGATTTTATGTGAAGTTATATGTACAGTCTTCCACCCTAGTTGCATGAGCTAGATGTGTGGATAATGTTGTGTGTATGTGATGATCGTGTTAGGGTTCGGTGTGGTATATATGGCTAATGATGATCAATACTATTGTGCCATGACCACTACGGATATGAACCCTATATGAATGTGTGATAAAAGTATGCTAGGATTCTTCTATTCTAATGTTGAACATGTTATATCCTATGATATAATGTGAGTGTGTGTAGTCTATAGGCCTTAATACTCTATTATGTGTTTGAATTGAGACTAGAGGAAAGTTGTACATGTGTTGATCTTTACAGGGTGGCTTCATCAATACTATGGTATATCTATGATGTAATCATGTTGACCAATGTACACACATTTTATGCATGTTTATGAGTAGGGTAGATTCATGATGACTAAGGAAAGGAGAGTGCTCATATGCAACATTACCTATACTATGCATGTATGTATGTGATTAATCATGTTATGAACGTGTGGGTACTAGAGGTGTTCATGTGAAGGTAGATCTCACATACGTGTGCACCCACACAAGATTATATGAATAGTAGGCTTATGCGAAAGGACGTTCTCACATGAAGCATACTCTATGATGTAAGGACATTCTCATCTTAGAAACCTTTGAGCTATATGACGCATGAAGGAGCAAGCTCCTAAACCACACCTCATGAACTAATGCAATAAAGTCTTAAATACATTTAAAAGGTATTTTTAGTTAGCATTTATTGAACATGAAGAATTAGAATGGGAGCTTCACGTCTAGTAAGTCCGGCTTCCCATAAGATAACTTTCACGTCTAGAATTTCCAGGTTCCTAACATAGATGTTTTCTCATGAGATGAAAACATCCACGTCTATCAACTCATGGTTTCTAGTATCAATCTCCATGTGCCATAACTACGTGCCCTCGTAGGTTTTAGTTATACGAATCGGCCTAGATAGTTATGTATGAATGGTTACACTTTAGGCAAGTGTTAACCCTCTCCTTTTAGCGTGGCAAGAGAACACCGGATTCCATATAGCTCACAAGGTCTATGTCGGTTATGGATATGTCTCCTGAATGTTAAGAAATGAACTAAGATAAAAATATAAAATCTACTTGTAACTACTTCAGAAGTTTACTTAGTATAGTTAGGACTATGGACCCTACACATGCATTGCACTAGTGGACTTCAAGAAAGGATAGGATTGGAGCCCTTATGAAATAAAAACTTAGGTTTTGTTTGATTTTTATTAATTCATGTTTAGTGACATTGTTATGTTAAGACAAAAATTATGAATATGCATGGGAATTACTCTTATGGCATCTAAATGAGTTTACTTAGTATATGTGGGTGCGTAGGACTCCATGTGTCATTGCACAAGTAAGCTTGTGAAGGGGTTGTGAGGTGGATTACTTATGATATGATTATATGTGTTATGATTAAGGTTGTAGAAAAGGAATGAGTCCTTATATGATGCTATAAAGTATGTGCCTTATGTCCAGTGATAAAAGACGGTGTTATGACTTGTGGATTATGATGTGCCTATTCTAGGATGACTTCTTAGGAAGACTTGGTGTATGTAGTAGTATGGGATACTACTTACGTGTTGCACTAGTGTTCCTTGGGGGTTGTCTTAGGTGGTGGTTCTTATGTGAAGTTTGTATCTATGATGTGCTTATGACTTTGTGAATACTATATTATGTGACCTCAATGTGATACGTTGTACTACGTACACTATAAGGTTGTTTAAGGGAAAAATTTAAGGTAAAAGAGAAGTAATGAGATGTATGTAATGAACGTTACTCAAATGTGATAAATGTCTTTATGTGCTATTATGAGTAGTGTACATGTCTAGTTTGTGTATGTGAACCATATTATGGTTATACGTGTCAATGTTCATGAAGTTTACTAAAAAGACATGATGTATGATTTCTAACTAAATGTCCTCTTTAAATGCAAGTTTTTGCATTGTTTCCGTACTTAGCGCATTCTTGTACTTATACCATTCTTCTTCATTTTTTTAGACAAAGTGTAGGTTGTGATGGCTAGAGGATGTTTCCTAAAGCTTGGATAGATCTTTCAAGTTCAATGAAAAGGATCCTTATGTTTCAAGGATTTCCTATGTCAAGTTCTTATTCAATTTATGTAATAGTTAGGTACTATTTTATGTTGTTAAGGGTTGTATCCCTATTCTACTCTAATGGTGTTGAGTCTAAGATGGTAAAAGAGACGTAGAGTCTAGATATGTATTAAGATATTTTATATATATGATATGATCATACTAGCATATCATGTGGTATGAAAAATTTTAAATTATCCATTTTTTTACAATTATGTGATGAATGAATGCTAAGTGAATTATATTAGACCTCTAAGAGGTTGACGACGCCTTTTTACTTTAGGGAGTGTTCATGGATTGTGACAAACTTGACATCAGAGCATAATTTTATAGAAAATGGTGTTTAGGGTCTAAAGTCTCATATTGCCACGTCTAGTAGAGTCTCATTCATTAATGGTTAGTCGCGACACATCTATGACTAAGACGCTATAGTACGATAGAGTTTTCCTTCTTCACTATTCATATTCCGTGCCATAAAACTTAATTCTAATGATCTCCCTCTTATGTTTCCTTGTCTGGTGGTCTTTTATATGTTATTTTGTTGGGAATGATTATATCTTAAAGCTTGAGGGAGAAAAGGAAAATTTTGATTCTTACTTTTGTTTGTGGCTTGATGAGTAAGTATAAAGGTGAAATTTGATATGTATTTATGTAATGCAATTTATTGCTATGTATGTGATTTATGAGAATTGAGATATTATGTTGAGAAGCTATGATATGAGATTGTTCTAGCTTGAGGTTAAAGTTAAATGGTTTGGAATGATGGGTGGTATATAGTCATTCATGATGATAGTGTGAAGTTATGAAATAGGCTTGAAATGTCTTGAAAAGGGGTAAATTGTAAAATAATGATATTGCCTTGTTACTTGAGAAATGCCCCATAGTTTCCATTGTGTGGATTAAAGTATTTGGTGTAGACTTTCTCCTAAGAAGGTGAGGTAGTGTGCTTACCTTGTAAGGTGATCGTGAAGTATCTTAGTTAAAGGGAGAACCCTTATGACTAGTTGATTATTTCCCTTATGAACCTATTCTAAGAGTTGGAAAAAGGGAAGAAAAAGGTTTTATTCCATGAGATGGAATTATGCTTTGCCCTATGGTTGACTTAGATGGATGTGTGTACTCCTTAGTTCATGGGGGGAAGAAGAGAATTAGTGTTGACCTACTCTAAAGTGGTTAGTTGCGTTATAAGTTTGATCTTAAGTATAGTAATCTAAAGAAGGTGTTTAGATGATACCTAGGCATGATTGGTTGGATGTTTCTTCCAAAGGTTATGATGTAGGTTAAAATGACCTGGGAGTTACCTTTCCTAGTGTGGAAAGAAAAGAAAGAGGATTTCATGACCAAATTCACTATTTTATTCCACTAAGGTTTTACCTAAAGAGGATGGTTACCCTAAATCTTTAGAAAAGATGATAGTGGATCTTAAGAGTCCCAACATATGTTTTATGTTCTCATGAAATGATAGAGTTACCTTTGGTAGCCTTGCTGTAGTTAAGGAATAATATGCTTGGGTAGAATGACCTAGTTTGATTGTTATGAGTTTCTTTTAGGTCTTGATCTTAGAGTAATGATGATTCTTGAGGTAGTACCTCTTGATTATTGAGTTAGTAGGCTCCTTCATATTATATTAGGAGTGAACTTTTGGTGATGTTAAACATTCTTATGTGAGAAAGGTGTAGGTTTGGTTTTGACTTGCCTTGACTTTTGTATTGAAGGGCATGATAGAATGATTAGGCTTACCCTAAGTGGGGGATAATGTGCCTAGATGGTAAGGTTAAGAATTCCCTTAATGTCCCTAATTAGAGCCTTGAACTTCCCTATGTTATGAATTACTTGGGGTGATGGTTATGGAGTGGAGTAAGTTAGTTTCTCATGTGTGAACTCTTGGATTGCTCACCTTGTGGAGTGCGAGCGAATATCAAGGGGGAAACGGTTCCTTCTTGTGATATTGAAGTAGGTGATGTTAAGAAGGGTTTCCATAAGCTTGATCCCAAGAGGGTGATGTTGTGCTTTACTAGAAGGATATGTTTGTCAAAGTTTCCTTGAATGAGATAAGTTTCTCTTAAATAGGTTTACCCCAAATGGGTATGATGATGTGAGTATTAAGGTTGTAGATAACTCTATATTTTCCTTCTATTCCTACTCAATCTTAAAACCAAAGAGTTCCTAAGTAGCTTGTTATGATGGGAGTCTTGCATATGAGTATAAGTTGCATGTTCTCCATATGTTATGCATGTATTAAACAACATTATGTTATGCATGTTATGAAACATCATTATTACATGAAAAAGGTATTTGGATCTCATGTTTTTATGCCTCTAAATATGATAAATGTTCATTTAACTTCATGAGATAGCTATATGAACATGCTTGATAACGCTTTTTCTATGAGGGTGTTTTGGCCCAATAAGGAGGTATTGAATTTTCCTAAAATGAGAAATGATGAGTCCCTTGAAAAATGTATGAATTTTATGAATTCGGAAGTGTTGTTGTAGGCTCACTCTAGAGAAGTGATGGTATGTCTAGCCAATGTCATCAATGTGTGCCTATAAATTATAACAATTTTCCTAAATGATGTATGTTTATGAAAGCTAATGTCATGCTAGAATTTGAAATTGTATGAATTGACTTCCCATTGTTGTGATGTGTGTGGAGTGATCTGCCATTTAAACTTCATTAGGAAGAGAGGTTGAGCTTGCTTTGGTTTAAAGTGCAGAAATCCTCCTTAATGTGAATTGACCCTTGTGCCGTTGCTTTTATGTGAACTCTATGATGCCCTGTGTGTATGTTGTGACTAGGAGAAGGTTGTTCCTCCTCGATAAAAAACTTTAACATGGTAATTTTATGTTTGACCTTGATGGTATTAGGTCTAAGTTATAAGATTATAGTTGACCCACATGATTCATAATTTTGTGCAACTAATTTAAATTGCTTAATTTCTCATGAGTTGAAGAGTCGATTATGCCTATGTGTGCAAGTGAAATCCATTATATGCCTAACCTTATGATGGAATAATGAGAATTCCTAAAGTTAGAAAAGTTAGTTCCTCCAAATGGCAATGAATATGAACAAGTATGTAATAATGGAACAAAAATGTAAGAGTAATCCATGTCTAATTATGTTTCCTTAGTTGCACGATACTATGAAGTTGGTGTTCCTTGTAAGTTTGGTGCATTGACTCTAATCTTGTAACATGGATAATGTTGTGAGATGATCTATGGTTCATTGAGTCCTCGAAAGTGTGGTAAATGTTTTGAAGTGTCTTCCGAGGATGAATGTTCCCATGTGGGCGATATTGTCAAGACCCTCAAAATGAACTATGGTGTCTAGAGCCTCACGTGTGCCTAAACTAGTTAATAACATATTAATGAAGTGTTTTAGAGCTTTCATAGTTGATTTGAAGTGATTTGGAGGTCAAATATCCTAGATATTTGAAAGTTGGTCTTTAGACGTACTAGGGTGTTCTAGTATGCCTTTGTATGTTTTATGTGTTGTTTGGCGAAAAATTGATAGGGGGGATCCTAACTCGTATGGACATATTTCTGTTTGAAACGTCCCGGAACGACTCCCCAAGTACCACTCGAAGGGTCTTTAAGGAGGACCCAAAAGCTGGCAGTGGACTACCTAAGTAGGGTCTAAACTACGCCCAAGCATCGATGGCTCGTGCCTTGATCCACGCCCCATTGATTAGGGGCGTTTATCAACCTTAGAAGTGTGAGATCATCCCCCCAATATGTATCCTCATTAAACATCAAAGGACGTGAAGCATGGCACCGTCGTTCCATCAACAATCCATTGCCAAGCACATCGATTGGACCTGCAGCTTTACTGCTGCACGCTGCCATGCTAGAGGTGAATTGGGAGATTCACCTCACGTCCTAATTAATATCTAGGCGGTTAATCAAGGAGTTTTTTTGGTATTTTAAGTTTGTATATCAGTCTTAACTCTGATTTAAAACTCATTCTTTAAATCTAATCTTCCCTCTCAAATCAACCTCTCCCAAAAAAACCCCAATGAAGACCAAGTTGAAGAACAAGCTATCGACGTGGATTCTTGGATCTTTCCTCATACATTTTTGTGAGCTTTCTTATGAAAAAGGTATGGTAATCCTTCATTTTTCGGTAACCATTTATAAAGGAGTCCTTTCAAAGTTTTTTCAAACATGATTCTATGTCAAAAATCCTATCTTTCAGTCTAGACATGGGTTCATTGTTAGTGATTTTAAAAGCATTTCAATGATGATTATATGATTCATATATGGTATAAACATTAGTTTCAATCCAATTTCATGAATAATTCATGATCTCCTAGACCTCTTAAACTATCATATGTTATGGGTCTTATGATCTTGATTATATTATGATTCAACTTCTATTAGATTATAGTATATCGATTAATCCTAGTCTTATCTATGCCAATTGATTATGAATTATGGGGTATTGATCAATAATGATAATTTACTTGGATATTTGATGAGTTGACCTAAGTTTTCTAATTAGCTTAGAATTTCCATTGAGTTGTGTTGATTGGTATTGTCCACTTATGGTGGCGGTGTTTAAAATCTTGTACATGCTTATGTGTTATGATAATTGCCTTAAAGGCATTTTATATGATGATTCCATGTTTAGAAAGTTTAAGGTTGTATCCTTTATTATAGTATCATGTCTGAGTAAATTGATGTTAAGTGAAGTTATATATATAGTTTTCCACTCTAGTTGCATGACCTAGGTGTATGGATAGTGTTGTGTGTATTTGATGATCATGTTAGGGTTAGGTATGGTATATATGGCTAATGATGATGAATACTCTTGTAGCATGACCCGTACCTTTATGAACCTTAAATGAATGTGTGATAAAAGTATGCTAGTAGTCTTTTATTCTAATGTAGAACATGATCTTGTCTCCTAGGCTGTAATGTGAGTGAATGTAGTCTATTGTCCTTAATACTCTATTATGTGTATGACTTGAGACTTGAGGAAGGTTGTGCATGTGTTGGTATTTAGATGGTGGCTTCCTCAATACTATGTTATAGCCATTATGTGATCATGTTGACCAATGTACACACACTTCATGCATGTCTATGAGTAGGGTATGTGCATGATGATTAAGGAAAGGATAGTGCTCCAATGCATCATTAAATATACTATGCATGTAATTATATGATTAATGACGTTATGAACATGTGTGTCCTAGACGTGTTCATCAGAAGGTAGCTCTCATATATGTCTGCACCCACACATGATTATATGAATCGTAGACTTATGTGAAAGGACATTCTCACATGAAGTAGGTTCCATGGTGAATGGATATTCTAATCTTAGAAACCTTTCATCAATATGATATATGAAGGATCAGACTCCTATAGCACACCTTATGATCAAATGCTATGAAGGCTAAAATATGTTTTAAAGGGGTGTTTTAGCTTCGCACCAAGTGAACATGAAAAATTAGAGTGGGAGCTTCACGTCTAGTAAGTCCGGCTTCCTACGAGAGAACCTGTATGTCTAGCGACTCTAGGTTCTCCACATAGATGTTGTCTCATGAGATGGAAACCTCCACGTCTAGCAAGTCATGGTTTCTAGTACCAATCTCCATGCTCCATAACTACATGCCCTCGTAGGTTTTAGATATATGGATCCACCTAAATAGCTATGTATGAACGGTTACACCTTAGCCAGGTGTTAATCCTCTCTTTTTTGTGTGAGAGGAGAACACCAAATTCCATGTAGCTCACATGGTCTTTGTTGATTATGGATATGTCTCCCAAAAGTTAAGAAATGAACTAATATAAGAATATGAACACTACTTGTAACTCAATTAGAAGTTTAATTAATATAGGTAGGACTATGGACCCTACTCATACATTGCACTATTGGACTTCAAGAAGGAATACGATTGGAGCCCCTTATAAACTAAAGATTTAGTTTATGTATGATTTATATGAATGCATGTTTCAGTGACTTTTTTATGTTAAGACATGAATTATGACTATGAATGGGAATTACTCTTATGACTTCTAAATGAGTTTACTTAGTTATGTGGGGGTATGGGACTCAATGTGTACATTGCACAAGTAAGCTTGTGAAGGGGTTATGAGGGTGGATTATTTATGTTATGGCTAAGGTTGTACTAAAGGATGAGTCCTTATATGATGCTATGATGTATGTGCTTTATGTCTAGTGATAAAAGAAGGTGTTATTACTTGTTGAGTATAATGTGCCTATTATAGGGTGACATCTTAGGAACACTTGGTGTAAGTAGTAGTATGGGATGCTACTTACACATTGCACTAATGTGACTTGGGGGTTTTCTTAGGTTGTGGTTCTTAAGTGAAGTTTGTATCTATGATGTGCTTATCACTTTTTGAATATATATATGGTTGTGTTTATGAAGCATAACTATAAAAAACTAACTATGTGACCTCAATGTGATACATTGTACTAGGTACACTTGAGGGTTGTTTAAGGGAAGAAGTTAAGGTAAAAGAGAAGTAAAGAGTTGTATGTAATGAATGTGCCTCAAAAGTCAGAAATGGCTTTATGTTCTATTATGAGTAGTGTACATGTCTACTTTATGTATGTGAACTATATTGTGGTTATATGGGACAATGGTCATGAAGTTCACTAAAAGGACATGATGTCTGCTTTCTAACTAAATGTCCTCTTTAAATGCATGTTTTTGCATGATTTCCATACTCAATGCATTCTTGTAATAACATCATTCATCTTCATCATTTTACAGAAAATGTAGGTGGTGATGGATAGAGGATGTCTCCTAAATGAAGAGCTTGGATAAAACTCCCAAGTTCAAAGGAAAGGGAACCTTATGTTTCAAGGATTTCCTATGCATGTCAATTTCTTATTAAATTTATGTAATAGTTTAGATATTATTTTATGTTGTTAAGGGTTGTGTCCCTATTCTACTCTAATGATATTAAGTCTAAGATGGAAAAAGAGGCTTAGAGTCTAGCTATGTATTAAGATATTTTAAATGTATGATGTGATGATTCTAGAATATGATGTGCTATGAAAATTTTAAAATTTCTACAACTTTCACGATTATGCGATCAATGAATGCTAAGAGGCTTGTCCTAGACCTCGGAGAGTTTGACGATGACGTGTTAATTCTAGGGGGTGCTCCCCGATCGTGACACCTATGATCATCTTTCACTAGGTGTTCCTTACCTTCTTCTATATAAGACACACTACCATAGTCATATGACTTAGAGCATCCGCAACTACATTAGCCTTGCCGGGATAGTATCGAAAAATCATGTTGTAATCCTTCAATAATTTCAACAATATTCTTTGTCGGAGATTCAACTCTTTTTGAGTATACACATATTAAAGACTCTTGTGGTCAGTAAATACGTTAACATGTACCCATAAAGATAATGTCTACATATTTTCTAGGCAAACACCACGGCCTCCAATTCAAGATAATGAGTTGGATAGTTCCTCTCATGCACCTTGAGTTGTCTAGAGGCATAATCTATCACCTTACCATGTTTCTAGTGTATAAGAATGGCAACATCAACATCACAACCACGCATTAGACATAAGAGTATTACTATCTAAGCAACTCATATTTCATAATTGAATTCATGAAAAATCGATATCCGTACCTTCTTTCCCTTTCATTGCCTTCATACTTCAATTACCAAAGAATACATAACCATAAACAAGGTAAATTCAAGAGGTAATACAAATCAATTAAAATTCTACATAATCCAATAGTCATCATCTTCCACAATTACAATAGAATTGCAAGACAAAATGGGTTTAGGGAAGAACAAGGGTTCAAGGGGAAATCTCTAGTGATTACCAACAATTAACCATCAATACTTAGTTAAAAAATGATATAAGACCATAAATCATCATAATTCAATAACAATTTCGTTTTTAAAAAGAACCCATGTCTAGATTGAAAACCTAGTCTTTGAAAGTTTAAAAATCATTTTGGAGAAGCCTCTTGGGGAAAGGATCAAAAGAGTAAAAGAAATCATACCTTTGTGATGATATTGCTGCGAAATTTAGATTAAATCCTTTGTGAATTTGTGCTAATCTTGGATCTCTTGTGTTTCTTCAATGGAGGTTTGAGTTTGGTGAGAGAGAAGCTAGAGATAAGTTGTAGATAAGTGGGTTAGGGGAAATAATGAGGTTTAGGTTATTTAATGAGTTGGAAATATTTTTATTGTCCCTGAATAACTTATTTAACAACCCCTAAAGCCCTAATCAATTACCTAATGAATTTACTAACTATACTCACTTAATTAAAAACTTGGCAGTGAAGTTGGGTTCCAAATGATGGTACCTCGTCTACCGTCCGTAGACAAAACCACAACACCATACTTGTGCTCCGTGGTTTTGTTTAGAGGGGGTCAATTTTTTTGAGATTTTGGTGGATTGATTAAGCTTCAGGATACGAGCCACAACGATGGAGTGTAGTTCAAATGATGGTTCGGCGTTTATGCTCGTGGTTGCACACTCTCAATTGGGAAGTTTTAGGGTCAATTGATGGGTCCTCCTTAAAGACCTTAGGTTGGTCCTTGGGGAGTGGTACCCAGAAGTTTTGACCCTGAAAACACTCTAACACATGTGTCATACCTTTCAACTCATAAAACCCCTCGAAACATCCAAAGGCACACTAGTCTTAATTTAACTAGTCTCCGGACGTCATGGTTGTTTCTTGACGTTTTGACTTTAACACTTCGTAATTAGTTCCAATACTTTACTTTATTACAAAAACAGTTTTTTAAGTCTTATATCATTTGGTGAGGCTCTAGAATATGTCATAAACTTCCAGAGTGTTACACTCTCGTGGTTTGGCTTGCTGGTTTTTTTTACAACTTTTGTTCAATTGTTCTTAGGGGGTTGCACCTTGACTTTTTGATCCTAAAAATATTATTTTACATATTTAAGGAATTTTTACAATATTTACCCTTCATAAGACACTCTGAATCCGTCAAATGATCTAGAAACACTTACTAGTTTACTTTCACTAGTTTCTGGACGTCTTGGTCATTTATTGACGTTTAGGATCTAATACCTCCTAATCAAGTTCCTTACATTAACTTACGTCTGGAAACACACTTGAATTATTATTCATTATGTGAAACTCTATCATAAATCATTGAATTTCCTAGGTATAGTAGTGGGCAAGATGTTGTATCACCACTTAGGTTCATAGTAGTGGTTGTCAGTTAGCGAATCTTCCATAGAGACCGTTACTTCATTATATGAGTAAAGTTGAGTTTGTTATTGAATTTTCTTTAATGGACTAAGTTGTTTCAAATTTTTTACAAGATTTATATATATTGCATATGTCTTATTGGTTTATATTAAGTTAAGTTATTCATAAGTTAAGAAGAGACTAGGTGAGTGTTTACTTCATATCCTTTGAAGCTTAATATGTATTTAGAATTCCAACTCGCATACTCATGCATTCAATTTACTGATACTAGTTTCCCTGCATCGTCTTCTAACGCAGACAAAGGTAACTAGGATCGGCATTCGGCGTACCGTTCATCTAGTGAGAAACTCAGACTTCTTTTGTGAGCTTTCTTACATTCCGGAGGACATCTTTTATCTATTTATTTTAGTTTTTCAGTTGTTAATATGATTGGGGGTCCTGTCCCAACATCCCTATTAGTGTTGAGACTTCATAGATAGATAGCATAGTCCTTTAGTCATAATAATTTTAGTTCTAAACATATAAGAGATGAGTTTCCACTTTGGATAAGTATTACTTAAAGTTATTTCATAAGTAATCTCTTGCGTTAAGCTTTCCATTAATTAAGTTAGCCAGGACAAGGGTCCATCGAGGCCAGCAATGGTCTTTGAGTGTTAGCCACGCCCAGGGTGTAGGCTTGGGGCATGACAAACTTGGTATTAAAGCACAAATTTCAAGAGTCTAGAGAGTCTATGAAGTCGTGTTTGTAGAGTCCTAGTTATCGTTATGAAGCCCACCACATCTATATAAGAGGATACAACACTTAGGAAATCATCTAACTTTTTACACACTTTGCATGCGTTAGAGTTTATCTATAAAAAGTTTCCATCTAATACATGCTTTCGCGTGTTTCAAATAACCATGCCTTCACGAAGAGCAGTTAGAGATCGTCCAGTGAGGAGAAATATTGAACCACTAGATTAAGGGGTATCTACTGCAAAAAACTTTAAATCCCAAGGAGAAGTCGCCAATGTTTAATTCCCTGAGCCAATTTGGATGCTAAACCAAGTTGTGACTCTCTAAGTTGGGCGACAACGAGGAGCTCAATAAGAAGAGGCTGACACTTCAAGGATTCGTGATTTTTTGAGGATGAACCCTCCAAGTTTCACTAGTTCAAGCACTATTGATACTGAGAACTTCATTGAGGAACTTAAAAAGGTGTTTGATGTGATATATGCCCTACTAGAATTTTTGTCTACAACAACAGTTCCATATGTGTTGCAATAGAACCTAGAACTGTTGTCAGAGTGCTACAGCAACGGTTTTGAAACCGTCTCATCTACTCGCGTTACCATAGCTCTATTGCAACATTTAATGTCACGTTCCTGAAAGTGTTGCTATAGAAACCTATAATTACAACGGATTTCCCTCCATCTATAGGCACTATAATATTCAATTGTTGTAACTGTTTACAACTATTGCATCAGGGGTTGTGGTAACTGTTAGCAACCGTTGCAATAGAGTATGTTGCAATAGATTGTTCTTATGGCAACGCTTTTTAAATATTATGGCAACAATTTTAATTGATATTGCAATATTTTTATTTTCAATTGTACCCATCTATATAAATCTTAAGTTTTTCCTAATATGTGGCAATACTTCAGGTTTCTTGAGAATTATATATATATATATATATATATATATATATATATAT
>NC_028647.1:56579101-56654978 GCF_001406875.1 Solanum pennellii | reverse complement strand
TATATATATATATATATATATATATATATATATATATATCAACAACAATTCATAAAAAAATCTCTTAATCAAATCATGTAAGAAAGCGACTAATTATATATAGCCGATTCACATATATATTTTGAAATATCGTAGTCATCACAGTATCCATAAATGTAAATTATATATACCAAAACAAATGTTTTTAATAGTTTGCAAAAGTTTCATACTAGTAGAAATTAAAACAAAATATTGTAGCTTGACAAAAGTTTCAAAGTATCAAAAAGCAAAATAGTCGATATAAAACAAACAGTTTCTACATCTTTCAAACAAATTAGATCATGCAAGGTCTTCATCACTTCTTTCATCATCCCCTTGGTTATTTTCTCCCCCTATAAAAGTCCAGAAAAGATAAAAGATTATTGAGAGAAAATGTTGAAGAAAGATAGTTCAAGTTTACGCAATTAATTTTTTTTCTCAATCTACTCCACATCTATGTAATTGAAATAATAAAACATTTCATTTGCTCAATAAACTATCCATGAAGAAAAAAAAATAATGGAATGGAAGGTAAGTTTATTCAAGTATCAATGCAGTTGATACTGAAAGAATGGCTACAAGTAAGAAGCAATCTCAGTTTATCCTTATCAGAGAATTCACCCAAACAAACAACACAATCAAAGGGCTTTTAGGATCAACAATCTCTTTGTAAAAAAAGACAACTAACACATCAATAAATGCTTGGTTTAAACTACAATCATGCAAATGGAATAACTATTGTAACTGTTTTTGCAAAGAATCTGAAGAAGAAAGGTGATTGATAAGAAATCTAACTAGCAAATGGAGCAGACCAACTATGAAAAACAGGACAACCAATATAACTATAGTGAAAATAACAACTGGAATCATCTTGTTTACAAATGGGCATGAAGAAAATTAGTTTGGTTTCTTGTTAAAAATTAAAGTTCAATCAAATGAAGGAACACATCGTCTCAAAAACACATTCCAAAAAATACCAGGCTTTGGACAAATCATCTCAGAAACTTCATTCTCGTTTAGACATCGATGTGGTCATTCCTGTTGGTATTGTGCTGCTTCAGACAAAGTTGTGAAGTAGGACATTGCGGTATTATGTCCTAGTTTTCTTTTCATTCTGGAGTTTTATCGTATTCTATTTTCTCATCCATGAAAGTCCTATGTTTTGAGGGAGTTTTGGTATAACTTTGTACATTCTTCAACTAGAGAAAACATTCTGCTTCTAGTTTTGGAGGATATGGGGAGGAATTTTTTATAAGTTACCAATGTTTGATATAATTATGTGAATGAATGTTGAAGAATTTGAACAATTTATGGTGGGTACCATGTTCCAACTTATGCTATAGCAAAATATTCAAGAAGTTGATATGAGCGAACTCTAGGTATAACCTGTGAGATTAATCCTAGGACAGGTATTCAATTTCAAGGTGCACTTAATGTTTTGCCTTGATATTTAAGCGGATAGGAGTAGAGGGATGGACCATTACTTATTGAGTTTATAATTTAAAGGGCCTCACATCAGTTTTTGTTTCAGTCACACAATAAGCACTTTCAACTTGTATTCTCCAGACGAAAACAAATCATCTGCTACTTGTGTATTAACAGGGTATAAATTTTCTTTTTGGATACGAGGGAAACAGAGGAGGAGATATGTAAAAGACATTCCTGTCTTATGACTCAACTTCACCAAATGAACAAATCATCTCAAAAATATATTCGAAAAAAGCAGTTTAGTGATAGAGAAAATAACAAGAGACAGTGAAACCAAATAGAAAATGTGAAAGACAGAATCTTTACCTGTCTTCGTTTCCACATAGTCACAATTACACAGAAAAACAATACTATAATAATCCATTTGAATAATGAATCACGTATGACTTATCGAACATATGTAAAGTGTCAAAAGTGTAAAATTTTTAATATTAAGTTACCTTTAGTTAGTTAAACAATTTTACCGACATGCCTTTTAGTATTTGGCACAAACATTTTACTATTTTTTTGCTTGCTACAAAATGCAAGTTGTATCAAGCAACCTGAAATGTCTCAGATTGAAACTGTTTTTATTTTAGGGGGTGCAGGGCTGGTTTTGCAATACAAATGGTTCATAATTGGTAATATAGCTTTTTATTGAAAGATAGAGACATTAAAAAAACACATTCAAGGGGAATATATAATAAAAATAAACATGACACTCAAATATAGAAACATAAGCAGTGTACCAAAGTATACCATAATATCTCAAAGAAAAAATTCAACAGAAGGAATTTTAAAAACAAATATGAAGGGACAGAATGCTAAGACTTTATTCAAACCCTTCCAATTCCCCATAACTAGTTAAATTCAAGATATGCAAGTTATCAATGTTGACCAAAACCAACAAATGAATAGTCCGAAATAGGCCTTCACCGACATGAAGAACCAATATCCTCCATAGAACCAATCCAAGATAACATTGTGTAATGATGCTCATCTAATATTTCGTAAGTAAACAGATTGAACATTACTACCTATGCCAATTCTACTAGTTAACCATGACAAAATATTCATATGCATCTTAAATCACACACACACCCCAAGCACACAAGTTACAAAGAAGGAAATGCGCTTGCAAATTATGTAGCCAGCATGGCTTTTAAAATTTCGGGTGTGTTTGGTATGGAGGAAAATGTTTTCCATGGAAAATATTTTCCTAGAAAATGTTTTCCTGGAAAACAAGTAGATTTTGAACTTATTTTCTCATGTTGGGTTGGTGAGTAGAAAATATTTTCCGGAAATGATTTTTAGTGTTTGATTTATTAAAGAAATTTGTTTTTGAGAGACATCTTTTATTTTTACTTAAGTAAAAAATAATTTATGACATTGAAAATATTTTTTTAAATTGAAGCTTTTCCAAAAAAAAAATGTAATTTGAAATTGGAGGAGAGCTATGGAAAATGGTTTCATTAATTTTTGAAGGGAAGTCATCTTCCTTAATTTTGAGGAAAATGAGTCGATTTGGAAAACATTTTCCAAAACTTTTGTCCCAACCAAACATGGGAAAATTGGAAAACATTTTCTGGAAAATGATTTCCTTCGTACCAAACACACTCTTCAGGCAGGCTTGAGATTCATGGTCTTTCAGACCTGCCAAGTCAAGCGAGGATGATCCTTAATTTAAACTAACAAAACGTTAGTAATCATCGCATAAGAACCAACATCAGCATAGATACACACACAAATTGACTACAAACTAGGACTTACAACAACAGTTTATGTATGTCAACAATAGGCCAGCCCTTTAATGCTAAATATTTACCGTTTTCAATCGTTGAACAATTTCACTAACAAATAAGAGCCACAATAATTTCACAATTGAAGATGGAAAATTAATGAGAGAACAATGATTCAAAGACTAACATTTTCAAAACCAAAACATTTAGAAAAGGAAAAGAATAGTCCAAGGTTTTCTTCCTACTTTACCGTAAAATACTCATAACAGGGTCCTGATCGAGATAATGTTGTATACAAAAAGTGAGTAGAGAACTCAACATTCAATTGGAACGGCTATAATTGAAGATGGATGAAATAATTAAGTGAAGAAGAAGAAAAAGAATAAATGACATTCCTTGATTGTTTTTGCTAGAAGATGGACGATTCAACGGTTGCAAAGCTTCTTGTGGTGATTGAGTACCTACAGATTTTTTTTAATAAGAAATCATGGGTTTATGTTGGTCGATTTGCAGGTTTAAGCTTAGAAAGATAGAATCTAAATCAAGTGCTAGAAACATGGTGGACAACACTGATAGGTCATAAGCTTCAACAAATTATGATGGTTATGCCTGCAATAATACTATGAGGAATTTGGAATAGAAGAAGTATCATTGGACATAGGGAAACATGATATATAATAGAGTTGTTTATCAGGTTACTCTAAATATATGACAATTTGTAATGAAATTTTTTCCAAGTTTGAAACAATTCCCCAATAATTGGTAAGACATGGTATAATTCTTAGAGGATTACAAGACAGATTAATTATAAGAGGATCATTGGAAGCCCCCAAATGCAAATAACATCAAGTGTAACATAGATGGTGCAAGTAAATGTAATCCAGGCAGGAGTTCTTATGCTTATTGGCTTAGAGATCAAGAATGTAACCTCATCTATCCACAAGCACAAGAGATATCCGAAAAATATACTACAAGAAAAAAGAGAGATACCCTTGAATATTAAAGTTATTGTGGAAGACTCTCTAGCTCTTATGAAAGACACGACAGTTAACATTGAGCACATATATAGGGAAGGGACTTCATTATCTTATTGTATAGCTAATCATGCATTTGAGGTGGAAGGATGGAAACAACATAGTACATTTCGAGAGTTACCATCACAGGGAAGGAATTTTCTCAGTTAGGACAAACTGGAAGTACCAAATTTGAAAATCAAGAGAAAGATAACAAGGTGAATAATTGTTTTATAATTCATGAGCAGATACAAGTCCATTTCAAGAAGAAATCATCAAAGGATCAACTATAGAGAATTCACCACACATGCTACATGCTATTATAACAGAAAATAGACCTAAAATAATGTGAAACAATAGCACTTTTATACTTTAATGGAGAAAAAATAAGAGGTACTTCAACAATTTAAAAAAATTAGTAAAGAAGAGAGGAGGAAATAAGAAGTATGATGATGATATCCAACAAATTATCCACCCATGGAACTTCACAAAAACTTATATACATCGATAAATCGGAAAGAATCCAACTGACAAATGAAAAAAACATGTGGAACATTTACATGTTACAGCCATGGCTATAGCTCAAGCGACCATGTAGACTGGGGCGGAGGCAGGAAGTGCTGGCGGAGTAGATGGTGCAGTGCTCTAAATGGTGATGATTGATAGAGACAATTCACTTTACGAACCACTAGCAAATTTTAGTTTATTCCATTTTCATGTTAATTTATCTCTTGTTTATTGTGGCTTTAACATAAATCTCCAACACTAAAAAAGTGATATTTTTACATCCTACTCAAGTGAGAGGTGAAACCAATGACATAAGGTTATTCAAACCCAGTTGAATAACTCACGATCAAGAAATACAACATCAATGTCAAGTTAAATACAGTCTAGAGAAGTCAATTTCACCATAACTCCAACAAAATATTAAACCTACAATAGCTAAAACTTAATGGAAAAAACTCTCAAAATCAAATAAATACATAAATACGCTTACCACACCCATACATTAAATACAAAACAAAGAGATTCAAAAAGAAAACCTCAAAATCTCAAACCTGTAGTTTTTTCAACTAAAAGATCAAAGAACAGAACCTCCAACAGTTGAAGATCAAAACCTCCATTTACTTAGAGTTTACAAGAAAATATGCAATCCTCCATTTCATTAGATTTCACAAGAGGTTTGAAGAGGGAAATAGGCTTAGATTCGGAAACAAAATGGGATTATGTTTGCCCTAAAGTGACAGATATGAAGAACTTACCATAAAACTAATATCCCTGCCAAGCTCCACATCTTCTGTCTTCTCTCGATCTACTCTGTTTTCTACTTCATCTTCTCCAAAAATTTATTAAAAATTAGGTCAAAAAGAATAAGAGTGACAACTTTTATGTTATGTTTGTCGAAGAGAGGGGAAAGGAGTGTTGTTTGCCTCTTTTGTATGTATATCTGATAACGAGAAAAAGTAAATTGTATTTACAAAATTAATTTTTTTTTAAATAGAATGAAAAGATTTTGGCGGGTTCAACCAAAATAAGAGTGGGAAATTATGGAGGAATTCAATAATTGTTCCAATTGAAAAATATTTGCATTAAGTGTTGCCATAGATAACTTTATGGCAACAGTTATCATAACCGTTGCAATGTGTAGATCTATTGCCACGAATTTTACACAATGGCAACGGATTTATTACTTAGTTGTATCAATAATATCCAATACTTTTGGCAACGGCTCAAAATATTGCAATAGACCCTCTATAGTAAAAGTTTCTTAAGCGTTGCTAAAAAATCTATTTCCGTAGGCCTTATTTCTAGTAGTGATATCGAAGATTCTAGGAGAGTTGATCCAATTGTGTATCAACTGAAAATTTTGTAGGACTTGGTTTGTTAGTGGAAGGAGGGTAGAGATTAGTATGCACCACATCCGAGTTGGGCCTGTTTTGAAAAAGCTTTCCTCGGGCGTTTCTTTCCTAGCAGGATTCTCTAAGTGTGCATACGTATGGGTTGAAGTTCATCCAACTATCTTGATATGCTCCTAAAATTGTTAAGGACACAAGGAGTAAAATGAGTTTGCTTGTTGCTAGATTGGGTCGTTCTGTAAGTAAAGAGGGCAGGGCAGTGATGTTGATCGGTGACATGGACATATCAAGGTTTATGGTCTACATAATACAGGTTGAGGAAGAGAAGTTGAGGGACAGGGAAAAGTTCATAGAAATAACAAAACTAAGACAAGGATTGAGTCTTTACAGCAGTATGGTAGTGTGAATCGTTCATCTTTTTAGTAAACACAAGGTACCACACCATCATCTTCTACTGCACCTGCACCCAAAAATAAATGTGGGCGTTATTGCCAGAATTCGCAAAACATCAGAGCCAGACCAGCACAATCTCAAGATAGTGTAGAACAAGGAGGTATTTGGCTTCCTGTATGTGCTAAGTGTGGCAGAGTGCACCCACGTAAATGTAGTGAT
This sequence comes from Solanum pennellii, assembly GCF_001406875.1. NCBI lineage: Eukaryota > Viridiplantae > Streptophyta > Magnoliopsida > Solanales > Solanaceae > Solanum > Solanum pennellii. Next base: position 56,648,273 of record NC_028647.1, on the reverse strand, counting down.
GGAAAAATGGGTTATTTCAAGTGTGGGAAAGAGGGTCACTTAAAAACAAGCAAGGTAGTGAAATATAGTTAATAGAGTCCAATCTTCATCATTTGATCCACAAGATAGGGTTGCACCTTGAGGAGCTACTTCTAGTAATCGGGAAGGAACAAACTGTCTCTTCGCGATCACTAGTTGCTAAGAGAAAAAGAACTCCCCTGATGTTGTCACTTGTATTCTCAAAGTCTTTACTTTTGATGTTTATGCTTTGCTAGACCAAAGAGAAAGTTTATATTTTGTAACCCCTTATGTTGAAAATAAGTTTGATATCTTCTATCAGAAATTTTGTGAACCTCTACACCAGTTGGAAAGTCTATTCTAGCAGAAAGAATATCGTGATTGTCCTATTTCCATTAATCACAAGATCAGTATGGTTGATTTAGTTTAGTTAAATATGGATTGACTTAATGTATGTTATGCATCAAAAGATCATAGAACTTGAGTTATCACGTTTCCAATTCCCAATGAGCGAGTTGTAGGGTGGAGTAGTAGTTCAGCAATGTCTACATATCATTTCATTTCGTACCAGAAGGCGAGAAAATTAGCTTTAAAGTGTTGTATTTATCACTTAGTCTGATTTAATGGCTCAAGTGTTGAGGTACCTCCATTCAGTCAGTTCCTATATTAAAAGAGTTTCCAGAAGTCTTTCCTTATGATCTACCCAGTGTCCCTCGTAAGAGAGAAATAGACTTCAGAATAGACATCATTCAGTATACTTATCCTATATCTATTTATCCATATAGAATGGGACAAACATAGTTGAAAGAGTTGAAAAAACAACTCAAAGATCTGTTAGATAAGGGCTTCATTCGACCAAGTGTCTCACCATGGGACTCTCAGGTCTTGTTTGTAATTAAAAAGATGGTTCCTTAGGATGTGTATAGATTCACCCCACATCCTAATTAATCTTTAGGCGGTTAATAAAGGAGTTTTTTTGTATTGTAAGTTAGTATAACTCAAATTTAGAACTCATTCTTCAAATCTAATCTTCCCTCTCAAATCAAACTCTTCCCAAAAAACCCCATTGAAGACCAATCTCAAGAACAACTATCGAGGTGGATTCTTGGAGCTTTCTTCAAAGATTTTCGTGGGCGTTCTTATGAAAAATGTATGGTAATCCTTCATATTTATATAACTATTTATTAAGGAGTCCGTTCAAAGATTTTTCAAACATGATTCTATGTCAAAAATCTTATCTTCCAATATAGCCATGGGTTCATTGTTATAATGATTTCAAAAGTATTTTAATGATGATTATATGATTCATATATGGTTTAACCATTATTTTAAAACCTATTAAAATATGATATGTTATGGGTCTTGTGATCTTGATTAGATTATGATTTGACTTCTATTAGATTATAGTATATCGATTAATCCTAGTCTTATCTATGCCAATTGATTATGAATTATGGGGTATTGATAAATAATGATCATTATCTTTGATATTTTATGAGTTGACATAATTTTTCTAATTAGCTTGGAATTTTCATTGAATTGTGTTGATTGGTACTGTCCACTTATGGTGGCAGTATTTACAATCTTGTACATGCTTATGTGTTATGATAATGGATTTGAAGGAATTTGATATGATGATTCCATGTTTAGGAAGTTTAAGGATGTATCCTTGATTCTAGTATCATGTCTAAGTGAATTGATGTTATGTGAAGCTATATGTATAGTCTTCCACACTAGTTGCATGACCTAGGTGTATGGATAGTGTTGTGTGTATGTGATGATCATGTTAGGGTTAGATGTGGTATATATGGCTAATGATGATGAACACTCTTATAGCATGACCCGTACCTGTATGAACCTTAAATGAATGTGTGATAAAAGTATGCTAGTAGTCTTCTATTCTAATGTAGAACATGCTATTGTCTCCTAGGATGTAATGTGAGTGTGTGTATTCTATAGTCCTTGATACTCTATTATGTGTATGACTTGAGATTTGAGGAAGGTTGTACATGTGTTGATATTTAGAGTGTGGCTTCTTCAATACTATGTTATATCCATTATGTGATCTTGTTGACCAATGTACACACACTTCATGCATGTCTATGAGTAGGGTATATTCATGATGACTAAGGAAAGGATAGTGATCAAATGCATCATTAGCTATACTATGCATGTAAGTAAATGATTAATGAAGTAATGAACATTTGTGTCCTAGAGGTGTTCATCTGAGGGTATATCTCACATCTGCCTGCACCCACACATGATTATATGAATAGTAGACTTATGTGAAAGGACATTCTCACATGAAGTACGTTCCATGATTAAAGGATATTCTCATCTTAAAAACCTTTGACTAATATGATGTATGAAGGAGAAAACTCTCAAAGCACACCTTATGGAAAAATTTATAAAGGCTAAAATATGTTTAAAAAGGGTGTTTTAGCTTGGCACCGAGTGAACATGAAAAATGAGAGTGGGAGCTTCACGTCTAGTTATTCCAACTTCCTACAAGAGAACCTTTACGTCTAGCAACTCCAGGTACTCGACATAGATGTTGTCTCATGCGATAGAAACCTACACGTCTAGCAAGTCTAGTTTCTAGTACCAATCTCCATGTTCCATAACTACATGCCCTCGTAGGTTTTACCTATATGGATCCACCTAGATAGCTATGTATATATGGTTTCACCTTAGGCAAGTGTTAATCCTCTCTTTTCTGTGTGAGAGGAGAACTCCGGATTCCATGTAGCTCACATTTTATTTGTTGATTATGGCTATGTCTCCCAAAAGTTAAGAAATGAACTAATATAAGAATATGAACTCTACTTGTAACTCTTTGAGAAGTTTACATAGTATAGGTAGGACTATCGACCCTACCCATGCATTGCACTATTGGACTTCAAGAAGGAATAGGATTGGATCCCCTTATAAAGTAAAGACTTAGTTTATGTATGATTTGTATGAATGCATGTTGAAGTGACTTTTTAAGTTAAGAAATGAATTATTACTATGCATGGGAATTACTCTTATGACTTCTAAATGAGTTTACTTAGTATATGATGGGGTATGGGACTCCATATGTACATTGCACAAGTAAGCTTGTGAAAGGGTTGTGAGGGTGGATTACTAAAGGAATAAGTCCTTATATGATGCTATGACGTATGTGCCTTATGTCTAGTGATAAAAGAAGGTGTTATGACTTGTTGATTATGATGTGCCTATTATAGGGTGACATCTTAGGAACACTTTGTGTAAGTAGTCGTATGGGATGCAACATACGCATTGCACTAATGTGACTTGGGGGTTGTCTTAGGGTGTGGTTCTTATGTGATGTTTGTATGTATGATGTGATTTTTACTTTGTGAATATATATGGTTGTGTTTATGAAGCATAATTTTAAATTTAACTTATGTGAGCTCAATGTGATGAACGTGCCTCAAATGTCATAAATGGCTTTATGTTCTATTTTGAGTAGTGTACGTGTCTACTTTATGTATTTGAACTATATTGTGGTTATATGGGAAAATATTAATGAAGTTTACTAAAAGGACATGATGTTTGATATCTAACTAAATGTCCTCTTTAAATGCATGGTTGTCATACTTAATGCATTCTTGTAATAACATCATTCTTCTTCATATTTTTGCAGAAAGTGTAGGTGGTGATGGCTAGAGGAAGTCTCCTAAGTGAAGTGATTTGATAAATCTCCCATGTTCAAGCAAAGGGATCCTTATGTTTCAAGGATTTCCTATGCATTTCAAGTTCCTATTCAATTTATGTAATAATATAGATATTATTTTATGTTGTTAACGGTTTTGTCCCTATTCTAATCTAATGATGTTGACTCTAAGATGGAAAAAGAGGGTTAGAGTCTAGATATTTATTAAGATATTTTATATGCATGATGTGCTATGAAAAATTTAAAATTTTTGCTATTTTTACAACTATGCGATCAATGAATACTAAGAGGCTTGTCTTAAACCTCTGAGAGTTCGACGACGCCGTGTTAATTCTAGGGGGTGCTCCCCGGTCGTGACATCTATGAACATCTTTCACTAGGTGTTTCTTACCTCCTTCCACACACTACACAGTACCATATTCATATGACTTAGATCATCCGCAAACACACTGGCTTTGCCGGGGTAGTATCCGACACTCATGTCATAATCCTTCAGTAATTCCAACAATATTATTTGTCGGAGATTCAACTCCTTTTGAGTATATATATATATATATTAAAGACTCTTGTCGTCAGTGAATATGTACACATGTACCCCATAAAGATAATATCTACATAATTTTGGTAGGCAAACACCACGGCCGCCAATTCAAGATAATGAGTTTGAGAGTTCTTCTCATGCACCTTGAGTTTTCTAGAGGCGTAAGCTACCACCTTACCATGTTGCTAGAGTAGAAGAATGGTAGCATCAACATCCCAACCACGCATTAGATATAAGAGTATTACTATCTAAACAACTAATATTTCATAATTGTATTCATGAAAAATCAATATCCGTACCTTCTTGCCCTTTCATTGCCTTCATACTTCAATTACAAAAGAATACATAACCATAAACAAGGTAAAAATTCAAGAGGTAATACATATCAATTAAAATTATATATAATCATATAGTCATTATCTTCCACAATTACAATACAATTTCAAGACATAATGGGTTTAGGGAAGAACAAGGTTTTAAGGGGACATCTCTAGTGGTTACCAACAATTAACCATCAATACTTAGTTAAACAATGATATAAGACCATAAATCATCATAATTCAATAACAATTTCGTTTTATGAAAGAACCCATGACTAGATTGAAAACATACTCTTCGAAAGTTTGAAAATCATGTTGAAGGGGCCCCTTGGGGAACGGATCCTAAGAGTAAAAGAAATCATACATTCATGATAATATTTCCATGAATTTAAGATTAAATCCTTTGTGAACTCGTCCTAATCTTGGATCTCTTGTGTTTCTTCAATGGAGGTTTGAGTTTGGGGAGAGAGAAGTTGGAGATAAGTGGTTTTAGGGAAATAATAAGGTTTAGGTTAGTTAATGAGTTGGAACCCTTTTTATTGTCCCTAAATAACTTTATTAACCACCCCTAATCGCCTAATTAATTACCTAATGAATTTACTAAATATCCTAACTTAATTAAAATTCTGGCAGCGAAGTGGGGTTCCAAACGACGGAACCCCGTCTATGGTCGGTAGACAAAACCACGACACCGTACTGGTGCTCCGTGGTTTTTTTAGCGAGGGTCATTTTTTGGGATTTTGGTGGAATGACTAAGCGTCAAGATACGAGCCACAACGACGGAGTGTCATTCAAATGATGGTTCCGCGTAACTGCTCATGGTTGCACACTGTCAATTGGGCAGTTTTGGGGTCAATTGGTGGGTCCTCTTCAAGGACCCTTAGGGTGGTCCTTGGGGAGTGGTACCTAGAAGTTTTGAACCTAAAAACACTTTAACACACGTGTCATACCTTTTAACCAAATTTTAATAATTTGGACTCATAAAACCCCTCGAAACATGCAAAGGCACACTTGTCTCAATTTCACTAGTCTCCTGACGTCATGGTCGTTTCTTGATGTTTTGACTTTAACACTTGCTAATTAGTTCCAATACATTACTTTAGTCCTTAAAAAAGTGTTTTAAGTCTTATATCATTTGGTGAGCCTCTAGACTATGTCATAAACTTCCAGAGTGTTACACTCTCGTGGTTAGCCTTGCTTGTTTTTTACAGTTGTTGGTCAATTGTCCTTGGGGGGTCAAACCTGGATGTTTTGATCCTAAAATTATTATTTTACCTATTTAAAGTATTTTTAAAATATTTACCCTTCATAAGACACTCTCAATCCGTCAATTGATCCAAAAACACTTACTAGTTTACTTCCACTAGTTTCCAAACGTCTTGGTCGTTTCTTGACATTTAGGATCTAATACTTCCTATTCAAGTTCTGTACTTTAAATAACGTCTAGAAACAAATTTTAATTATTATTCATTATGTGATACTCTATCATAGGTCATTGGATCTCCTAGTTATAGCAGTGGTCAAGATGTTGTATCACCACTTAGGTTCATAGTAGTGGTTGTCGGTTAGAGAATCTCCCTAGAGACTGTTACTTCATTATATAATTAAAGTTGAGTTTGTTATTGAATTTTCTTTAATTGACTAAGTTGTTTCAAACCTTTCACAAGATTTATATATATTGTATGTGTCTTATTGGTTTATCTTGAGTTTAGTTATTCATGAGTTAATAAGAGACAACGTGAGTGTTTACTTCATATACTTTGAAGCTTAAGGTGTGTTTAGAATTCAAACTCGCATACTCATGCATTAAATTTACTGATACCAGTTTGCCTGCATCGTCTTCGAACACAGACAAAGGTAACTAGGATCAGCATTCAGCGTACCGTTGATCTAGTGAGCAACTCAGACTCATTTTCTGAGCTTTCTCACATTCCGGAGGACATCTTTTATCTATTATTTTCATTTTTAGTTGTTAATATGATTGGGGGTCCTGTCCCAACATCCCTATTTGTGTTGAGACTTCATATATAGATAGCATAGTCATTTAGTCTTACTAATTTCAGTTGTAATGGTATAAGACATGAGTTTCCACCTTGGTTAAGTATTACTTTTAAGTTATTTCATGAGTTATCTCTTGTGTTTAAGCTTTCCATTGATTATGTAAGCCAGTACAAGGGTCTGTCGAAGCCAGTAATGGTATTTGAGTGTCGGCCACGCCTAGGGTGTAGGCTCAAAGCATGACAAGATTGGTATCAAAGCACAAACTTCAAGATTCTAGAGAGTCTATGAAGTCGTGTTTTTAGAGTCCTAGTTATCGGTGTGAAGCCCACCATATCAAAATTTAAGAGGACACAATAATTAGGAAATCATCTAACTTTTTTCACACTCTTTTCATAGGTTAGAGATTATCTTTAAAAAGTTTCCTTCTAAAACATACTTTCGCGTGTTTTAGATAACCATGCCTTCACAAAAAGCAGTTAGAGATCGTCCAGCGATGAGAAATATTGAACCACTAGATCAAGGGGTATCTAGTGCAGAAAACTTGCAATCTCAAGGAAAAGTCACCAATGTCAAATACCGTGAGCCAATTTTGATGCTAAACCAAGTGTTGACTAACCAAGTCAGGCGACAACGAGGAGCTCAATAAGAAAAGGCTGACACTTTAAGGATTCGTGATTTTTTTAGGATGAACCCTCTAAGTTTCACCGGTTCAAGCACTACTGATACTAAGAAGTTCCTTGGGAAACTTAAAAAGGTGTTTGAGGTGATAAATGTCGATGATTCTGGAAGAGTTGAGCCAACTGTATATCAACTGAAAATGTTGCTAGGACTTGGCTTGATTAGTGGAAGGAGTGTAGAGATGAGGATGCACCACATCCGAGTTGGTCCAGTTTTGAAGAATCTTTCCTGGGCATTTCTTTCCTAGCAGGATTCTTTAGGTGTGCATAAGTATGGGTTGAAGTTCACCCAACTATATCGATATGCTCCGAAAATGGTTAAGGACACAAGGAGTAAAATGAGTTTTCTTGTTGCTTGATTGGGTCGTTATGCAAGTAAAGAGGGTAGGACAGTGATGTTTATAGGTGACATGGACATATCAAGGTTTAGGGTCTACGTAAAACAGGTTAAGGAAGAGAAGTTGCAGGATAGGGAAAAGTTCACAGAAATAAAGAAGCTAAGACAAGGATTTAGTCTGGGCAGCAGTATGATAGTGTGAATCGTTCATCTTTTTAGAAAAGACAAGGTACCTACACCATCATCTTCTACTTCACCTGCACCCAAAAATAAATGTGAGCATTATTGCAAAATTTGTAGAACATCAAAGCGAGACCAGCGTAATCTCAAGGTAGTGTGGACCAAGGAGGTAGATGGGCTTCTGCATGTGCTAAGTGTGGCAGAGTCCACTAACGTAAATGTAGTGATGGCAAAACGGGTTGTTTCAAGTGTTGGGAAGAGGGTCACTATATAAAAGAGTCCCTTAAGAATAAGCAAGGTAGTGAAATCTGGGTAATACAGTCCAATCTTCATCATTTGCTCCACAATATAGGGTTGCCCTTGAGGAGCTACTTCTAGTACTAAGGAAGAACCAAATTGTCTCTTCGTGATCACTAGTTGCCAAGAGAAAAAGAACTCCCCTGATGTTTTCACTGCTATGCTCAAAGTCTTTACTTTTGATGTCTATGCTTTGCTAGACCAAGGAGAAGGTTATCGTTTGTAACCCCTTATGTTGAAAATAATTTTGATATCTTCTATGAGAAAGTTTTTGAACCTCTACACCGGTTGGAAAGACTATTCTAGCAGAAAGAGTATCGTGATTGTTCCCATTTCCATTAGTGACAACAACACTATGGTTGATTTAGTTGATTTAAACATGGTGAATTTCCACTAGGTATGGATTGACTTAATGCCTGTTATGCATCAATAGATTGTACAACTTGATTTTTCAAGTTTCAAATTCCTAATGAGCGAGTTTTAGGGTGGAGTAGCAGTTCAGCAGTGCCTACAGGTCATTTCATTTCGTATCAGAAGGTGAGAAAGTTAGGTTTGAAGTTTTGTATCTATAACTTAGTCTGATTTAATGACTCTAGTGTTGAGGTACCTCCATTCAGTCAGTTCCTATATTAAAAGAGTTTCCAGAAGTCTTTCCTTATGATTTACCCAGATTCCCTCCTAAGAGAGAAATAGACTTCAAAATAGACATCATTCAGTATACTCATCCTATCCCTTTTTATCCATATAGAATGGCACCAACAGAGTTAAAAGAGTTGATGTAAGGAAAAAGATGGTTTCTCAGGATGTGTATAGATTACCGTCAATTGAACAAGGTTACCATCAAGAGTAAATATCCTCTTCCAAGGATTATTGATCTTTTCGATTAGCTTCAGGGTGCCATATATTATTCTAAGATAGTTCTGCGATTTGTCTACCATCAACTAAGAGTAAGGGAATGTGTTATTCCATAGACAAATTTAAGAACCTAATATGGGCTTTATGACTTTTTGGTCATGTCCTTTGGGTTAACCAATGCTCTTACAAGATTCATGAACCTTATGAATAGAGTCTACAAACCTTTTTTATATATGTTTTTTATCATCTTCATTGATAACATACTAATATATTCAAGGAATGAAGAAGATCATGATTTTCATCTCAGAATAGTTCTTTAGACATTGATGGTTAAAGTGTTGTATTTAAAGTTCTCTAAGTGTGAGTGTTTGATTGAGTCTATGGCATTCTGAGGTCACATTATTTCTGGTGATGGTATTAGAGTTCATACCCAAAAAATTAAGGTACTGTAGAATTGACCTAGACCCATATCTCAAACTGATATTAGGAGTTTCTTCGGTTTATTAGCTACTATAGAAGGTGTCTAGAGGATTTTTTTATCTATTTCATCTTCTTTGACCAAGTTGACTCATAAGAAAGTTATGTTTCCATGGTTTGAAGCTTGTGATAAAAGTTTTGAGTAATTGAAAAAGATGTTGACTACTGCCCCATTTTTAACTTTACCAAAAGTTACTCAAGGCTGTGTGGTATATTATGATGCATCCAGAGTTGGTTTGGGTTGTGTTCCAATGCAGAATGGCAAAGTTATAACTTATTCCGCCAGACAGTTGAAAGTTCATGAAAAGAATCACCCATCCCACTAATTAGAATTGGATGTCGTAGTTATCGCTTTGAAGATATGACGTGACTATTTCTATGATGTTCATGTGAATATATTCACTAATCAAAAGAGCCTAAAGTATGTATTCACCTAGAAGGAGCTTAATCTTAGACAAAGACAGTTGTTAGAATTACATAAGTATTATAATATTAGTATTCTTCACAAACCAAATAAGCCTAATGTTATTCTTGATTCCTTACCAAAGGTTTTGCATGCGCAGCACCCGAATGTTGAGGAAGAAAAGAGAGAGTTAGCAAAAGACGTGCATAGGCTTGCTCGCCAGGGATTCAAACTTATGGATTCCACAGAAGGAGGAATAGTGGTAACAAGCGGGGATGGATCATTCTTAGTATCAGAAGTGAAAGAAAATCAAGACCAGGATCCCATTTTTCTTGAATTGAAGGCAAATGTTCATAAGCAAAAGGTATTAGCTTTTGAACAAAGGGAGATGGTGTATTGCGATATAAAGGTATTAGTTTTTGAACAAGAGCATTGCCAAATTTGTCGCTAAATGTCCATATTGAAATCAAGTTAATGAAGAGCACCAAAGGCTCGATAGTTTAGCTCAAAATACAGAATTCCAAAATTGAAGTGGAAGATGATTAATATAGATTACATAACAGGTTTATTAAAGTCTCGCAGGAAGCATAATTCTATTTGGATGATTGTCGACAGAAAGACAAAATTAGCCAACTGTTTGCCAGTAAAGAGTACCCATTCGGCAGAAGATTATGCTAAGTTGTATAATCAAGAGGTTGTAAGGCTTCATGGGGTTCCGAACTCCATAATTTAAGATAGGAGTGCACAATTTACCGTACAATTCTGGAAATTCTTTCAGAAAGGTCAGGGTCTAAAGGTGAACTTAAGTACCGCCTTTCATTCCCAGACAGATGGGCAAGAAAAGCGCAATATTCATACCTTAGAGGATTTTTTGAGGGTATCTGTGATTTATTTCAAAGCTAATTCGGATGATTAGGTACCTATAATTGAGTTTGCCTTCAACAAAATATACCACTCTAGTATCCAGATGACTCCATAGGAAGATCTTTATGGGAGAAGATCCAACTCTTCCATTGGATGTTTGAAATGGGTGAAGCAGGGTTGATAGGAGAACATTTAGTTCACCAAGCTATTGAAAAGGTGAAAGTGATACAAGAGAGGTTGAGGACAACACAAAGTCGTCAAAAATCTTATACTAATGCTAGAAGAAGGCAGTTGGAGTTTGAGGTAGTTGATTGGATTTACTTGAAAGTTTCACCCTTGAAGGTTGTTATGAGGTTTTGTAAGAAGGGGAAATGTATTCCCCTGTATTTTGGTTCATATAAAACTTTCAACATGATTGGAAAAGTAGCATATGAGTAGGATACCACAAGAGTTGATAGCGGTTCATCCACTTTTTCATGTATTAATGATGAAGAAGTTCATGGGTGATCCTTCCAACTAATAATATTAAAATCAAAGATAACTAGACTTATGAGGAGATTCCGGTGCAAATCCTAGATATTCAAGTTCGCAAGTTGAAAACAAAAGAGGTAGCATCTGTCAAGGTCCTTTGAAGGAACCAATTTGTTGAAAAAACTACTTTTGAAGATGAAAATGACTTGATGAAGAGATATCTGCATCTCTTTGAATTTGGAGAAAATGCACACCAAGGTACTAATTTTCTTCTTAGTAATATCTAAATTTTGAGTAAGCACGTTGTTGGTTGCATATTCTTGTAGGTGTTTGAACTTGATATTTCTTCCCTGAGTCTAGTAAGAGTAACCTCATTCGATGAGTTATGTTCACAAGGGGGAGATATTGTAACATCTCACAACTAGAAAGAACTAGAAAGAATTTAAAAATCTGGAAATAGTTACTTTTTGAGCATAGGAAAATGTTGAAATTTTTAAATAAGTTAAAAAGTGAGTTTCTGGCAAACTTCAAATGAACATAACTCCTAGCCCAAGGTGAGTTAGGTGTAGTTCCAGATATTGTTGGAAATCCCTTGGAATAATATTTCCAACGCCGCAAAGTTTGTGCAATTTCGATATTATATGTGTGAGTTATGCCTTTTGGATGTAGGGTTGTTAGATTAAAGAATTACCAATCCAGATATCGAAGGAAAGTTTTTTCCTTATATAATTATATAAATTCCATTTTAGGGATTAATTGGGGTAAAATAAGACTTTGTTAAGTTTAGAAAAATTAGAATTCACGCTATGGCTTGGAGAAAAGAGAGAAGAGGAGAAAAGAGGAGAAATCAAGAAATCGTAAAGAACGTTTAAGCTTTGCACGTGAAATTCATCAGGGGTGATCCCTAAAATGGTATGTGAGATCACATAGCGCTGGGTTAGTACCTGTGCACCAATCATGCTTCAATTCAAAAATTTGGGTCTTTGAATGCTAATAAAGTGAGCTCTTGAAGAACATAGTTGAAAAAATTTTGAGTTCATGATGGTTGTGTTGTTGATGTTTCATGATTATTTGATTCATGTTTCTTGATGGACTTTTGAGTTAAATCTAATGTATGTTGATTGTAGTAAAAATCCTAAGCGTTTGGTGAAAGAAAAATGGAAGTTTAGAGTGTTTAGAGATAAAAATGAAGGAAAAATGTTGGATGTTTTCATGACAAGGCTTGGCGTAGCGCGCCTGCTAGAGAGCCACAAAAGTTTCTTTGAACTTTGGCCTCTGGCGCGTCGGGCCAGCCTGGGTACTAGAGTAATCTCTCTGAGATTTGAGGGTTGGCGTCCCGCGCCTCTTATAGCGCTACGGACGTCAGTTTTCCGAATTCTTCCCCCACCTTTCAATATTATTTCCATAGTGATATACCTATGTTTCTTATATGATTCCAACACTATAAGGTACAATTTAACATCACCAAGTCATTCACAAACATGATATCATTAACATTGAATCCATAATCTAATTCAAGTAATGTTAAGATCAACGTAAAAAAAGTTAAGAGTCAAGTCTAAAAGTTAATAAGCAAGTCAAAGCAAAGTTCTGAAAAGTTTAAAAGAGTCTTTAGCAATGTTTTAACCTTGGTTTTAAGAATCAAGTTTCAAGTTAAGTATAGAGTAAAGAGTTGCGTTCATTCTCAAAAATATATAGAAAATTAAGTATTCCCAAAGAATTAATAAATGTTTTCACATTTAAGATAAGAGGAAGCTGAGATTTCCATAAGATTTTGAGCAAGAAAAGAAAAAACATCGATTCCAATAGAGTTTTTAAGATAAGTTTTGAGTTATTTTCTCCACCCAAAAAGAAATTGTTTTAAAACCATATGAGTTAACTATATTTCTGGGAGTAATATTGAACACTAATATGGGGATGCGAGTACATATTAACACAGGTCTCCATAAACCATGTAGCAATCACGGGAATGAAAGGATAATACTTTTTAGACGATCACTTAAGTTAGTGGATATACTAAGTTAAGAAGTTCTATGTGACGGCAAAGTATAGGATAGTTCTGGCAGCATGGGCAAGACGTTGTATCACCACTTAGGCTCATAGATATGGTTGTCAATCAGAGAATCACCAATAGAAACTATGTTACTACATTATATAAGTAAATTTGAGTTTGTTATTGCATTTTCCTTAATGAATTAAGTTGTTTCAACTATTGTACATGCTTTATTTATATTATATGTGTCTTATTTATTTATATTGAGTTTAAGTTATTCATGAGTTAGAGAAAAACCAACATAATTGATTTCTTCATATCGTTTTCAAGCTTAGGATGTGTTTAGCGTTTCAACTCGCATCCTCGTACATTCAATGTAATGATGTCAATTGGTCTGCATCGTATAATAGTGTAGACGAATTAACTAGGATCAGCATCCGATGTATCGGTTATCCAGTGAATAGCTCAGAGTCAGTTGGTGAGCCTCCTTACATTTTGAAGGTCATGTTTTACCGACTGATTTTCATTTTTCAGTTGTTAGGATTATTGGGGGTCTGTTCCCAACATCACTCTTTGTTTAGATTCTTCATAGACAGATAGCCTATTTGTTTTTTGTAAAACCCCGTAACCAAAATAGACCAAAAATTAGTTATTTTTCAGAAAAATCTGAAGGTGGCATCAACGGTCCGTAGGACAGACGACGGTCTGTCCTGCACAATCGTCAATGGGATCAGAAACTCCCAAAAAAATAAGCCGAGAAAAATTGGCTAAGCCTTGATCGACAGACGGACCGACGGTTCATAGGTCAGAAGACGGTCAGTATTCCTTGACCGTCGATCGATACCCCCATTCACCCACTCTCTGAGAAGAGCTACGGATGACAAGCACAGTCCGTAGGTAGACCTACGGTCCGTAGGTCTGACCGTAGGTGGAAAATTTGCAGATAGCTAAGGGGAAATACAGTTGGGTCAACTTCAAATGGTCATAACTCTTATCACAAAATTAATTAGGTGTACCATCACCTACCCACAGATAGATAATTTAATTATCTTTCCATTCCAACCGACCTTGCTAAATTCTGACCTCTGAGTAAAAAGTTATGCCCATTTTAGTAAAGGTCTGTCGAACAGGCCCATTCGATGGACTCAATGACGGGGCATCGATCAGACGATGGACCATCAGTCCTGGCCATCGTTTGGTCCAACAGCAACTTTCCCAGGGGTCTTTTGGACCTTTCCCACTTCATTTAAACCCTAAGTTACGTTTTTTGACCCAAAATCATAATATTTTAGTAAGTTTAAGCCTAGAAACATAATAAAAAACATATCTAAGTCAACTCATTAAATCAAAACTTAGAAAATTAGAGGATATAGAGGTGAAAAAGCTCAAGAACCCTAGTTCAAGAATGCCACAAGTTCCAGCAGTTCCAGCCCCAAAACCTAAGTATTTTTCCGTGGATTTCATCACCAGGTATGTGGGATTTCACTAGTGGGTTCCTTTCACCCATTGGGTCCCTAGTTTTCAGTCATGTTTTTGATTCTCTTATCATGATTAAACCTAGGATTTCTAGAACTTTGTTAGAACTTCATCAATTTATTAAATATATGTTCCAAATCAGATTATCATGTTATTATTCAGATTATCGCATAAATTCAGAACCCTAGCTTTGTATTTCTTTAGTTTTTGAAATACACATGTTAGGTCAGATATTTTAGACACTTCACATATACATGCCTCAGTTATAAATGCATAATTACCATATTAATTGTTCCATTCTCAGTTTGCATGTTCAATTTCGAGCTATCCAGTATTTACAGAAACTCAGACACAATCAATAAATTTAAAAAATCCATGGGAGTAGCATAATACCAAGTTGGACTAGGGTTTAGCTACCCAAATAGTCCCAGAACTAGTAGCCAAGTAGGTTGTAATTCCCTTTGTGGTCAATCATTTTAGTGATCACGCCAACATGCCTTTATACCTTTGGCAGGGTATATTGGATCCTCTCGATGGGGCGTATACATCGGACTCCACATTTAGCTCATGTGGTTTTATTATCGGTTATTAGTAGCTCCCACAGATCAGTCAGACTGTCTGCGTTGACCATTTATCAGTATATTCAGTATTTAGTTTCAGCATGTTATAAATTGGCCATTGCATCCAGTTAGCTCAGAATTCAGTTTATCATGTCAGATTATTATACTTGCTTTTATGCTTGTTCAGTTATGTTTTATTTAAGCTTTACTTTATCCTCCATACTCAGTACCTTTCAAGTACTGACGCATACATGCTCTACATCTTCTCGTGATGTAGGTTCAGGTTTCGGCATCCAGATCACGCATAGATCGATTTTGGATCTCTAGTTCACCAGATTCATTGGTGAGTCCTCATTCTCCGAGGACAACAATTATGAGTTTCATTTCAGCCTTTAGTCACTTAGTTTCAATTTTTGTTAGATTTAGTTGGGGCTTGTCTCAGTATTTCTAGTCTAGCTTAGAGGATTATTTCACACATAGTTAGATTCAGCTTAGTATTGAGTTAACATGTCCTTTGTATTAAACTCATTGTTTTCAAATATCTAAGTTATAGAATATGGGTATTCTCCATCTTTTCAGATTTAATTATGATTTAAATTCTACATCAATTTATTATCCTTAGTATGCTAATTAGCATGCCAGCAGGGTTAGTTTGGGATCACTTGTGGTCCTAGGTTCGTGTATGCGTCTCGGGGGTAGCTCGGGGTGTGACATTTAGTCTTATTCATTTTGGTTGTAAATGTTTAATACATAAGTTGTAAATTTGTCTAAGTATTACTTTTAAGTTATTTCATGATTTATCTCTTGTGTTTAAGTCTTCCTTATAGTAAGTAAGTCAAGCCAAGGGTCTTCTCGAGGACAGTAATGGTCTACTAGTGTCATCCACGCCTAGGGTGTAGTCTCGGGGCATGACATGTAGGTCACACTTGCAACCCAAAAAATTGCATTTTTTTCTTTCCTTTAAATTCATAGGTGTTAAATTTATGAAAATGATTTTTTATGACTTTAAGATTTGCATCAATTAAGTTTGAAAGGTTTTCTCACATTAAGGGATCATGGTTTTGTGAAAGACTTTCTCACTCATGTATGATAAAGATTTTAGGAGCTATTTAATGAAGTTTTTATCTTTGATTAGTTACTTAATTATGCTTTTCATGGATGATGATATGCTTATATTTATGACTAAGTTCGTTTGGATTTTACTTAACACCAAGAGTATTTTGAGATAGCTATTAGATCCATGCAAGTTAGAAGTTAAGGTTCTCTCCTTGGTGACCAGGGACACTAATTTTATGTTATAGCTCACATAGTCTATCTTGGTTAATAGTAAATATCCGACAAAATGAACTAAGTGATCCCTAAATGTTTTAAGAAGTTTTCTTAAAGGATTCAAGATATACTGACCATGTTCATGATCTACTATTCTTCTTAAATGTTCTTACTTTTTTATCTTGGTCAAGCATTTCATGTTTTCAGTTATATCCCCTAGTGATCATGTTTACATTTTTATCCATATCTCTTGTTCTTATTAAATTTCATGTACTAATGCATACGTGTTCCTTCATTAGGGATTGATGACTCTTCTCCACCATTTGTGGCTAGTTGATCACTCTTGAGATATGGATACTTCGTGAGTCCTCATACTACTAGGACCGTGCAACTTTTACTGCTTCTTATGTATCTTATGTTCGGATGTTGTACATGGTGTATAATTTATGTTTCAACCAATCTAGTTGATGTAATATATGTCTTGTCAAGACTATATTAGACTTCAACTTTTAAATTTCAAACCCTTTTATTCGTAGGATACTTTTTGCTTTTATCTATTATGTTGTGTATATGTATGTAAAGTTACTTGTGTAGGGTCTCTCGATGTCTCACATGTCATGTCTTGTCTATGGTGTAGTTTTAGTCATGACAACTGACAATCGCGATCAAAGAGATTAGACTTCTCAGTCACAATGACCAAAGATGGTCAACTAAGTCAACCCTTCATTAATATAACGAACAACGGCCACGCGACCATGATGCATAAGGGATTAAGTCCTCCAAAACCTTTGATCAAAATAAATCTTTCCAGGTTCAAATAAACTCCAAAAATCATAAATTCCCACAAAAATAAATAGAATAATTGTGGGACCAAATTTTTTATCCTCGTAAGTCATAGATGACTTGGGGTCACTATAGGAGCACTCTAAACGTTGAGCAAAATGCATCATTAAGGAAATGACTTAGAGGGTAATTACATAGAGTTGGTGAGTAGCCTTGTTTTAACTATAAATTATATGATAATAGGTCTATAAAGGATAGGATGAATTGTTCTACGATGTAAAAGGTTTTTAAGTGTGAAGTTGTGATCAAGAGTGTAATTACACATTCAAGCACCATACCTTACCCTATTTTAACCACATTTTGAGTACAGTTTGGTGAATAGTCATGTGTTTGGTGATTATATGTTTTCATGAGTTAATAAATATAATTAGGTTTATTTTAGGCCAAAGTTTGCAAGAAAGGACCCATATAATGGATGGTAACACAAAGCATAATAATCCAAACTAAGATTAAGCAAGAAGGACTCAAAGATAGGCCTCACGCCGTAATTATACATAAATTGAACTATAGAGACTCAACAAAATGAGGGTGGATTTGAGAAATGGACCCTGCAGTGTGAGGTAGCTCCTCTCATGATGAGCCCCACCTTCTAACAGCCTTATTTATGTGAATGGGTTTGACCCAACCATATTCCAGTCCAATAGAGATTAAGATTTTGACCCTATTATAACGTATATGTCTTTTGACAACATATCTAGGATTATAGAGTACTTCTAAGGGTTTGGAATTACAACAAGATATTAGAATTAATTGTTCTTAGTTTTTCAGGTTTTACTTTCTAGTTTTAATGGTTTATTGTTGAATGAATCAGATTATGTTGCGAGAGTTTCATTAATCAAATTTTCATATTACATTCTATTGTACTAACTCTCTATTAGTTTAAATTACAATAATTATTATTTACTGCCAGTTATAAAGTTTAAATTACTATAGTTCTTATTTACAGCTAGCTATAAGTATATAAACTCATAATTTGGGTTATGGAACTTAGAATAGGGAAGACGACAATAAAGTGTTTAAAATAAATATCTTTCTTATGCAGGGGTGAATAATGTGCATTAAGTTCCTTTCGCAATAGATGTTATCTTTAAATAGTCCTCAACATTAAAAAGAACTATGATATATTTTAACTTGTTCTACATAGGAAGTTAAGATCAGGAAATATGATCAATACTAGGGATTTGGTGCTGCGTGATCGAGTCCATGATTTAGACTCATTAAGGGCTATATTTTATAGGTTTAGTGTCCTCAAATGCATATTTTGTCTCGAAAACTAATAAAATACAGTTGGACAAAAAGCATGGTCAAAATCAAGAAAAAGGACCAAAAGCAACTGAAAGAATGAAGAAATGAAGACATGAAGATCGCCGAACTCATTCGGCGCGCCACAAAATGTACCATCCTCACTTTTTATTCCAGTGAACTAAGCCCTAAAGGGAAGGATCAAGTCAGTGGTTCAAAAGAGCAGTCGACGTATCGCAAAGCAGTTGCACGAAGAAGTATTATATCGCCCAATAATTCAAAACTCAAAGTTGTTGTAGGCTAACGCAAGACGGCAATGAAAATACAAAAGGGTGGATTGATGAGTTTATCGGTGATCTCGATTAACTGCGTCGAGTTGTCCTTCACAACATTACTTTTTCAAGATGATGAATATGTTTTAATATTTTTAGATTAGTATTGAATTTTATAGTATTGAACAGTAATTTTTAGACATAACTTCTATTTTGAGTTTTTGAGAGCATTCAAAAAACTTTGGTCTTGAACCTTTGAGATTTGAAGATTCTTATCTTGAAGAAATTCAAAGTGGGTGTTGGAAATTCTTCATCCTAGACCTTATGAAAGCAAAAATAACTAATACCCAGTTGATGTTACTTCAATTTAGTAACATTCTATTCCTTTATTTATGTCTAACTAAAACCCACATTTATGGGGTGTAATTTTGTGGATATGAGTTAAATCTGTTGTCGGGTGTTTCTTATTGTTAGTATGTTCATTGTTTAAATGTGATTTCACTTAGTAATTGTGTTTAAAGTAAATGAGATTGTTGGGGTAAATATTCAACCATAATGTTTTTGTCTTGCTCAAGAGAGAGGTTTTAAAGTAAGACTATTAAGTTGATAGTCAGTGGTTATTGGGTCGCCATGGGTTCAACTTGAGAGACTGAATACTAGTCCCTTTCCCACACTTTTAGCTCGAGAGAGTGACTGGTCTAAGGCAGAGGGTTTGCTTAATGGCTGTAACTCAGTGTATGAAAGAAACTGAGTTGATTCGAAGTATGTTGCTCGATAGAAAATTTACCCCCACTTTAGTCTAGACTATTTACATATATTCAGCGATTTACTATCAATATCAACTACCATTCGATGTCTTTTATCTCATATACTGGTCACATCCCAAGAATAACAATTCTCACTAGTATCTCTTATTGTTTTTACTATTTTTAGTTGTTAAATCCATTAGAAATACCATATAGTAAATTGACCTCTCTGTCACCCCTCTAGTTTACTATGGTTTTATTCGACAATTTTTAGTAGTTTTGACTAACAAAGGCTAGATTTGTGATTTGCTGAAATATTCTCAGTACCTCTCCCCATGGGAACGATCCCAACCCTTGGTTAGGTTATATACTTACTAAAGATCGTTGACGCTTAATACTGGATGAAGTGTCTTTGATGACGTTACCTATCACTACGTACCAACCACCATCAAATAACTTGCTCAGGAGAGTATATTATATATGAGACTTTTGATGAATGGACAAATTTATTTGATACCAAAGTGCGTTTTCCAGTTTTGCGCAATAAGCACACTTGAATAAATTGATAGTAAAATATATGTTTGGGTTTCATTGTCTAATAATTTTAATTAGTTCTCATTTATTAATTATACAAATCCAACTTGTCAAATAGTTGGAAAATTTAATCAAAAAAATCCAATTTTCCAATGATAGTTACTAATTTAAATGTCAACAACAAATTATATAATACCTTTAGTACTCTCTCTACAGATTCGACCTCAACCTAGTTAAATTACTACATTTTTCAATCGACCATTTAGAAATAGAATTCTAAGTTCTAGTTGGGTTTGTTTTACATTTTTTAAAAAAGTGATAATATGCTGTAAATATATATTTATTTTGAAAGTTTTTAATCATAAGAACAACATACAAGGCTACCACATTATGTGCAGTACTTTATATATACAACCAAAAACAGACTACAAATGAGGGTATAATATTAAAGTTAATCTCAACAAAATAAAAGCACCATGTATTACCCATAAACTTTGTTGTAACCTCAATGAAATACAAGGGTCTTTTTCTACAGTTAAAGGAAAAAATGAAGCGGAATGGATTATTGTTTGGTTAGTGAAAACAAAGGATTGCCGGGAGGTTGGAGGATTCGCTATTATTTCATTATCAGGAAAGTGTAGCGCTTCCTCCGCCACTAAAACCGTGTCTATCTCAGCAATAATAGTTGATGCATCTACCATTGTAGCTTTTTCTTCTGCAATTGTGTCTGCAATTGCTTGTGCATTAAGCTCCTTCCTTGAATTATGCCGACTACAGAATTAGAGAATACGGGTTTGATGGTTTTTTAGGGTTAGGGTTATGAAAAATGAAAAAGTGGGTTCGCTTGTGCACTCATGGTCCTTTTCATCAGTTTAAGAAATTGGGGATAAAAATAAAAGTATATAAAATATCATTTTCATCCGAACACTTCAATATTAAATAAATTCATTCCTCAAAAAAATTAAATTACAATCCCAAGGAATACGAAAAATGTGAGTGTAGGAATTTTAATATTACATTATTTTACTTGTTTCAATTTCTACATCGACAATTTCTTATTTGGTTGGTGGAGTAACTAGCGCCTTTGTTGCAATGTATAGCATTTGTGCCTAATTACTCAACTGTCAATTAATGACTAGAGGCAATAATGCATATTGCTTTGTGAACGTTGCAGTGAACGTTGGCAATGCAAAGTTGGCAATGGTCATATCGTAACATCTACTCATTATTGCATTTGTGACCTTAACCATTACTTCTCCATTATTCTTCGTCTATTGTTCCTTGTAACCTATGTAAATCCTAGACCATTTATTCTTTTCTTTTTACTACACCATAATGTTGCTATCAAATTGTAGGAAGACTTACTCACTATAAATAGTGGAAATCTTGATTTATTTTATACACAAGAAAATATAGAGTGCATAAGTTTGTCAAAAAGAGAGTTCTTATTAGTTGAAGGGAGGTGTTCTTTTGTAGAGCTTTGGACTTAACTCTAGTCCAGAGTTGTTGAGTGATACTTTGTGGTTAGGTTGTTGTATCATAGAAAAGACAAGTCAAGAAGACTACTCTAGACCGATGAAAAATGTTTAATGTAGTGGTATTGAATATCCTCAAAGAGAGAGAGATATCCGCGCCTCAACCAGAAGAGAGTTTTAGTTCTTCATTTTGTTCTTCAATTGTAATCTTGTAAATTCTATTATTTTGTAAATTTTTTCAATAAAAATTTATGGAGATTCATAATTGCTACAGTTGAAAAAATTGCGGATATCATGATGGGAGACCTTAACAAGCAACATTTTCGTTCAATGGTAACCATTTCAAGTGATGAAAGGTAAAGTATTTTTCAACATAAGTCATCTCAATATTTCATATGTGTTAACTGAGAATAGTCCTAATAAAGTAGACAACATCTCTATGAATGATGAAACTATTTCTGTTCTTGAGAAAGTGGAAAAGTAAGATGGTTAGACCTTTAAGTGTAGGTATTATATTTTTAATTGTGTATCTGATAATTTTTATGATAGAACTTATTCTAGCGTAGATAAAATCATGAAATCATTGTAGAGTAAGTATAACACCGAAGAGGCTAGAGTGAAAAAATATGAGCTTGGTAGATTTTTTCGTTTCCAAATAGTGGACAACAAATCAGTGGTAGACAAAGCTCAAGACATTAAATTATTTTTGGAGAGCTAAGGTCCAAGTATTTCAAAATTGGAGACAACCTTATTGTTTGTGGCATAGTAGATAAACTTCCACCCTTTTGGAAGGAATTTAAAATAACTATGCGCCACAAATATAAGGAAACCTCTCTTGAGACGTTGATGATTAATATCCATATTGAAGAACAGGCAATGGTCCAAGGTAGACTTTTAACAGTAGAAGAAAGCATCATCAGAATGAAAGTAAATTTAATTACTTAAAATTATGCTACTCCTAAAAATCAGAAAAATTCTTATTTGAAGCCTAATAATAGAAAATTCAAGAAAAGTAATGGTAGACGTCCCATGAAAAATAATGGTGAAAATACCAAACACAAAATCAACAAGTTCAATATAAGGTATTGTGCTTTGTTTGTGGCAAGAGTGCACATATTTCTCGATTTTGCAAATTCCTGAAACATGGTGTGAACCCTCCAGCATTATGTAATAAATTTTGCATTTCTACTTTAAATGATGGAGGCTGGGACTCAATTAAGTCTTACCACCTCATGAATATATAGCCTTGCATAATCTTCTACTGAGTTGGGTAGCCTTTACCGGCAGAAAATAGATTTACTTTGTCATTCTATCGACAATCACCCAAATAGAATCATGTTTTCTGTGAGACTTTGGAAAGCCTGTGATGAAATGAATATTAATCATCTCCCACTTCCATTCCTGAAGTTCTGTATTCTGAGTCAAACCATCGAGCCTTTGGTGCTCTTCTTTAACTTGTTTGCAATTTGGTCACTTAGAAAAAGATTCTGCAATGCCCTTCTACTAACCCTTCCACAAATATACTCCTCTAAAATCACAATGCATCTCTGTTGAACCCGAATGAATGGAATATTTGGATCTATGAGTTTCCTCCATGATCCTCTCTTGGAGTCCATCCATCATTGCTACATACAATCTTTCTTGATACCTCAACACACACCATCTCCCCCTTGTTCAAAAGCTAATACTATTTGCTTTTAACATGTGCCTTCAATTCAAGCAAAATGGGATCTTGGTTTTTCTTTCCTTTTACTTCTAACACAAATGATGACTCATCCCCTCTCATCACCACTATTACTCCTTTGTTGAATCCATTAGTCTAACTCTCAAGCATGCAAGTCTATACTCATCTTTCGCTAACTATCTCTTTTGTTCCTCAACATGGGTGGTACTACCCATAGATAACCTTCTTAAGGCATCAGCAACAACATTAGCCTTACCAGGATGGTATAGAATACTCATGTCATAATCCTTGAGCGATTCTAACCACCTCATTTGTCATATATTAAGCTATTTCTGAGTGAACACATGTTATAGGCTCTTGTGGTATGTGAATACATCGACATGGACACCATACATGTAATGACGCAATATCTTCAAAGCGAAAAATACAGTAGTCAACTCTAAGTCATGGGTTGGATAATTCTTCTCATGAATTTTCAACTGTTTGGAGGAATAAGCTATAACTTTGTCATTCTGCATTAATACACAAGCAAAGTCGACTCAAGATGCATCACAATACACAACAAAACCTTAACTATCTTGTAGTAAGGTAAAAAATGGGGTAGTAGTAAACCTCTTTATAAATCCTGAAAGCTTTTCTCACAAGATTCAGACCATTGAAACATAACTGCATTCAGAGTTAACTTGGTTAAAGGGGATGAAATAGACTAGAACCCCTCTACAAACCTTCAATAATACCGAGCCAAATCCAAGAAACTTCTAATATCAGTTAATATGTGATTCTAGGACAATTTTGCACTTCCTCAATTTTCTAAGTATCAACTTTAGTTCCCTCTCCAAACAGAATGTGGACTAGCAAAGCCACAGATTCAAGCCAAAACTGACAATTAGAGAACTTGGGAGAAAATGACATAAATAGTCCGTTAATTATAGGAGTAGGTCTAAAATGGTCCATTTACTATTTACTTAATGAATTCAGCCCTTTGACTATTTGAAACCTTCTCAGCTTTGGTCCCTTAACTATACACCTACCTGTTTTTGTTCTTAACTATAATCTTACCGATTTTAGTCCTTTAAGTATTTAATAACTTATCAGGTTTGGTCTTTATCCATTTTTTAAATACAAATAGCTTAAATTTATATTAACAAAATCCATGCCTCAAAAATTAATTCCTTTTGAAATTTTTTCTGTTGATTTTCTCTCTCCACTGCATTTTCTTCGAAATAATTCTATGTAAAGAACATTAACTTCATTGATTTAAAATAAAATTAAGAAGAAAAAAATACAAGTCATAATTTTATTCAACAGAGGATAAAATGAAGCATATTATTTCTATTAATGACTTGAATATGCTAAACTTTATGATATAAAGAAAAAAAGTATTACCCTTTATATCAAAAGTTTGTACTCCAACGACTTCATCGAACAAATTTTTAATTTTTTAAAATAGATCAACTTTATTATTCTATTGATATTATTCTACTAAGGAATTTGAGTAAACTAAATCAAATCTGCACTGATTAGCCTATTCAAGTACGGATTCAACTCATTGACAACAATTATATGCTTAATTTTATCCTCATTTAAATAAAATTAGGACTTATATATTATTTCCTCATGAATTGTAGTTTGAATATTGATGTTATTGTTCTTTTCATAAGATTAGTTTGAAGAGAAAATGGTAGGGGATTAGAAACAACTTAAAATGGGTTAAAAAGTTAATTTCTCGAAGTGCGTTAATATAAACCTAAGATATTTGTATTTTAAAAATGGACAAAGACCGAACATGATAAGTTTTTGAATACTTAAACAACTATATTTAGTAAGTTTATAGTTATGGAACTAAAAATTGTAAATATATAGTTAAGGGACCAAAGCTGATAAGTTTTGGATAGTTAAAGGACTAAATCCGTTAAGTATATAGTTAAGGGACTTTCTTAAGCCTACTACTATTGTCACGACCTGAGCTAGCCCCGAGACGCGGGCACGAAACCTAGGACCACAAGTGGTCCGAAGCTAACCCTGTTGGCATTATCATAAGCATACTAAGATAATAAACTGAATGCGGAAGCAAAATCATAATTTAACTAAAAAAATATGGGTAAATACCCCTATTTAATAACTAAGATATTTTTAATAATGACGAGTTTAATACAAGGAAAGTATTAACTCAATACTAAGTTGAAACTAACTATGTCTGAAATAGCCTCTAAACTAACTAGAAATGTTGGGATAGGCTCTAGCTAAGTCTAGAAAAACTGAAACAAAAGGACTAACACTGAAAAGAAGCTCATGACTATTGTCCTCAGAGAATGAGGACTCACCACTGAATTTGTTGAACTGGAGACCGGAAATCGACCTAAGCGTGATCTGGATGCTGAGAACCTGAACCTACATCACGAGAAGATGTAAAGATCATATGCGTCAGTACTTGAAGATACTGAGCATGTAGGATAGAGTAAAGCTGAAATAAAATATAATTGAACAAGCACAAAAGCAAGTATAACAATTAGAACATGATATATATTGAATTTTTAGCTAACTGGATGCAATGACCAAATTTATAACATGTTGAGACTGAATACTAATTGATCTATAAATATGGTTAAAGCAAGAGACTATGACTGAAATGTGGGAGCTACTAATAACCGATAAAACCACATGGGCTAAATGTGGAGTCTGATGTATACGCCCCATCAAGAGGACCCAATATACCCTGTCAGAGGTATAAAGGCATACTGGCGTGATCACTAAACTAATTGTCCACAGAGGGGACTTACAACCTACTTGGCTAGTAGTTCTGGAACTAATTGGGTCTGTTGAATCATAGTCCAACTCACTGTTATGCTACTCTTAATGAATAGCATAATTAACTAATAATGATTGTGTTTTGTAAATACTGGATAGCTCAAAACTGAACATGCAAACTAAGAATGCAACATTTAATCAGATAATGATGCATTAATAACTGAGGCATGTATAACTGAATAACTAAAATATCTGACCTAGGAAGTTTAATTCAAGAACTAAAGAAGTAGATAGCTAGGGTTCTGAAATTCATGCGATAAACCGAATAATAACATTGAAATCTGATTTAGAACATATAACTAATTAATTCATGACGTTCTGTTGAAGTTCTAGAAACCCTAGGTCTAATCATGATATAAAAATCAAGAATCTGACTGAAAACTAGGGACCCAATGGGTGAAAGGAACCCACCAGTGAAATCCCACATACCTAGTGATGAAATTCACAGAGAAATATTTAGATTTCGGGGCTGGAACTGCTGGAACCTTGTTATGGTCTTGAGCTAGAGTTCTTGACTTTTTTCTCCTTTCTTGCTTCTAAATTTCTAAGTTTTGATTCATGATTTGTTTTAGATAAGTTTTAGTTATGTTTCTAGGCTCAAATCGACTAAAGTCTGATGATTTAGGGTCAAAAAGACGTATTTTAGGGTTTAAACAAAGTGGGAAAAGACCAAAAGACCCCTGAGTTAATTGATGTCGGACCAAACGACGACCTGGATTGACGGGCTGTTGTTCAATCGACGCTCTGTCATTTGGGTCCGTAGGCTGGGTCTGTTCGACAGTCTTATACTAAAACGGGCATAACTTTTTACTTGGAGGTCTAATTTTAGCAAACTCGGTGGATATGGAAAGCTAATTAATTAATAATCATTTCATAGGTCATTGGGACACCTAATTCTTTTTTGTGACAACAGTTATGATCATTTGAAGTTGACCCAACTTCATTTTCCCCCTAACTGTATGCTAATTTCCACTTACTTTCATACCTACGATCCGTAGGTCCATTTACAGACCGTACTAATCAAACGTGGTTCTTGTCAGAGAGTGGATAAATGGGGTCTTGATAGACGGACACATACTATGGACCATAATTTGACTCACTGACTGGGTTGATTTTTTGGGGGGGGGGCTTCAGACTCAAACGACGGATGCATAGTATGGGCCGTAGATTAGACTATGGTCCGTCGATGGTAACCGTCAGTTGCACCTGCAGATTTCAGAAAAGCTAATTTCTGGTCTATTTTAGATAAGGGGTGTTACATTATATCTCCCTTGGGAACATTCGTCCTCGAATGAATACTAAACTAGCTAAGATAGAGTGAGAGAGATTCAATCCCTACTACTAAATACTGAGAACTGAGTTTCTGACCTTATTAAGTCTGAGAACATGCAAATACGGTGAAAATGCAAGTACAAGCAGAGGGAACATGATTCTGAAGCTGAATTCACGCATGAATGACTGAAAAATTGAAAAGGAACTATTACCTCAAGCTAGAGTGGAATCGGAAGGAAAGAGGTGAGAATACTTGGCTTTCATGGCAGCTTCTGCTTCCTAAGTAGATCCCTCTACGGACTGACTCCTCCATAAAACCTTGACTGAAGCGACTTCTTATTTTCTCAACCTTGTAACCTGACGGTCAAGAATCTCAACTGGCACATCCTCATAAGAAAGACTATCTTTCACTGCCACACTCTGTAATGGCACTACCGAGGCTGGATCAACCACACACTTCTTCAAGAGCGATATGTGGAAGACCGGATGCACTAATGCTAAGTCTGTTGGCAACTCTTACTCATATGCCACCTTGCTAATCCTTTTCAAGATATTGTAAGGGACTACATATCTAGAACTGAGTTTTCCTTTCTTGCCAAATCTCATCACTCCTTTCATAGGTGACACTTTCAGGAAAAACCAATCGTCAACTTGGAACTCTAGTTCCCTTCTCCTTACATCTGCATAAGATTTCTGACAACTCTTGGTTGTCTTAAGTCTCTCTCTGATGAGTTACACTTTCTCCATAGCATAAAGGACTGAATTTGGCCCTATCAATGATGCTTCACCTACTTCAAACCAACCAACGGGAGATCTACATCTACGCCCATACAAAGCCTCATAAGGGGCACTCTGAATGCTGGCATGGTAGCTATGTTGTAGGCGAACTCAATCAGAGGAAGGTGATCATCCCAACTACCCTTGAAATCGATCACACAATCTCTCAACATATCCTTTAGGGTCTGAATGGTACGCTCTGCTTGTCCATCCCTTTGTGGATGAAATGTCGTGCTAAGGTTAACTTCAGTACCAAGACCCTTTTGAATAAGAGGTAAACTTAGGACCTCTATCTGGGATGATAGACAAAGGAACCCCATGTAACCTCACAATTTCATTAATGTAAAGCTTGGCATAGTCCTCCGTTGAATCTGTAGTCTTGACCGCAAAAATGCGAGAAGACTTAGTCATCCTATCAACTATCACCCTAATGGATTCATGTTGTCAGCTAGTATGAGGTAACCCTGTGATGAAATCCATATTGATCATGTACCACTTCCAAGTAGGAATATCTATCTCTTGAGTCATACCTCTTGGTTTCTGATGTTTAACCTTAACTTGTTGGCAATTGGGGTACTTACTCACAAAATCTGTTATATCCCTCTTCATGCCATTCCATCAATAGACTTCCATAAATCGTGGTACATCTTAGTGGCACCTGGATGAATAGAATACTTGGAGTTATGGGCTTCTGTAAGAATATGATTTCTCAATTCGCCCACATCAGGAAAACACAATCTACCCTGGTAGCGAAGTACACCATCTCCACCTTGGGAGAAAACCTCCACTCTCTGATTGTGGATTGCACTCTTAAGTTCAAGCAAGATTGGATCACTGTCTTGCTTTTCCTTACCCCCAACTACTAAAGAAGATTCTGCCCCTTTCTGAACTGTTACACCACTGTCTGATATGTTCATAAGGAAAACTCCCAAGCGAGCAAGCCTGTGAACATCATTCACTAGCTCCTTCCTTTCTTCCTTAACATGGGCTACACTACCCATAGAAAATCTGTTGAGAGCATCTGATACTATATTCGCTTTACCAGGATGATAATGCACACTTATATCATAATCCTTAAGGAACTCAAGCCATCTTCTTTGTAGAAGATTCAACTCTTTCTAGGTGAACACATTATGAAGGCTCTTATGATTAGTGATAACATCTACATTAACACCATCCAAGTATTGTCTCCATATCTTGAGTGCAAACACCACTGCTGCAAGCTCGAGGTCATGGGTTGGATAGTTCTTCCCATGAGCCTTAAGTTGTATAGAGGCATAAGCTATAACCTTATCTCGCTGCATCAACACACAACAGAGGACAACTCTAGATTCACCACAATAAATCACATAAGTATCTTAACCCTCTGGTAGAGTCAAGGCAAAAGCACTAGTCAATCTTGTTTTCAATTCTGCAAAGTTTTTCTAACAATCATCTGACTATTGAAACTTGACCATCTTTTTAATTAACCTAGTCAATGGTTAGGCTATGGATGAGAATCCTTCCACGAACCTTCTGTAATAACCTGTTAGAACTAAGAAACTTCTATTATCTGTAGTAGAGGTAGGTCTAGGCCATTGTATAACTTCTTCCATCCTATGTGAATCCACTTGGATCACTTCCTTAGATACAATGTGATCAAGGAAAGAAACAGATTGCAACCAGAACTCACATTGTCTAAACTTAGAAAATAACTGACGATCTTTTAGAGTTTGTAGAACAACTCTCAGATGACTCGCACGTTATTCCTCATTCCTAGAGTAAATAAGGATATCATCAATAAAGATCATAACAAACAAGTCCAAGTACTGCTTGAACACTCTTTTCATCAAATCCATGATAGCTTAAAGAGCATTGGTTAGTCCAAAAAACATAACTACAAATTCATAATGATCATACCATGGTCTGAAGGTTTTTTTGGAATGTCACTATCTCTGACTCTAAGATAATGATAACCCGATCTGAGGTCTATCTTTGAGAAATGGCTAGAACCTTAAAGTTGGTCAAACAAGTCATCAATCCTGGGGATGGGATACTTATTCTTGATTGTGACCTTGTTCAACAGTCTATAGTCAATGCAGATTCTGAGAGAACCACTTTTCTTCTTTACGAACAACACTTATGCACCCCATGGTGAAATACTAGGTCTGATGAAGCCCTTATTTAGAAGGTCTTTCAACTAATCTTTAAATTCCTTAAGCTCTGTTGGATCCATTCTGTAAGGAGGAATAAAAATAGGCTAGGTATCTGGAAGGATATCAACTCCAAAGTCGATTTCCCTTTTGGGAGGAACTCTGGGAAGATCTTCTGTAAATACTTCTAAAAATTAACAGACTATTAGAATTGACTCAAGAGTTGGGATTTCAGAGCTGGAATCTTTAACCCAAACTAGATGATAGTGATAACCCTTAGATATCGTCTTTCTAGCCTTAAGGTAAGAAATGAATCGACCCATAGGCGCTAAGCTATTACCCATCCACTCTAAGATTGGTTCATCTGGAAACTGAAAACAAACAATCCTAGTTCCACACTCGCCTGAGGCTTAACATGAATGTAACCAATCCATACCTATAATGATATTAAAGTCTACCATTTCTAAATCTACAATATCTCATGAGGTGAGTTTCTGAGTGACTGTGACAGGGCAATTTTTGTATACCCGTCTAGCTATAAATGGGTCACCGACTGGAGTAGAGACTGAGAAAGGTTTTGATAGAGTTTCTAGATTAACACTGAATTGAACAGCAAGAATGGAGTTATAAAGGAAAAGGTATTACCTAGATCTAACAATGCATAAACATCAAGGTTAAAGACTCGTAACATAGCACTGACTACTTGAGGAAAACCTTCCTGATCCTGGCGAATCTGAAGAGCATACAACATGTTCTGGTGCTGACCGCCACCTGTACAAGATAAGTTACCCTGCTAAGTTGGGTAACTTGCTGGTGTTATGATGTTGTAGACTGACTTTTACCATTTCCACCTCCTTGACCCTGTCTAGAAGGACAATCCCTCAACCTGTGACCAGAGTGACAGCACCCAAAGCATCATTCTTTTCCGTGAGACTTAGATCCTGGTGCTCTAACCTTGTAGCCATACCTATTTTTGGAGGATGGAACACTAGCTGACGAAGGGGCTGGAGCTGAAAACTTTTGCTGACTCTGCGAGCGATTTCCACCACCTAATTTCTGTAGAGAATAGTCATAGTACCCGGTCCTAACCTTCTTATTATCCTTGGCATATTCCCTAATCTTATCACCTCAACCTTCTGAGCATGAGTCATAACCTTAGAGGTGTTCATATCTCTCAATAACATAGCATTTCTGCACTCAGTTTTCACAAAATCTGACACTCCATACAAGAACTTATTCATCTGAGCCCTAGAGTCAGCAACCATGGGAGGAGTATACCTGGAGAGTTGGTTAAACTTGAGCCCATACTCTTGTACTGTCATGTTTCCCTGCCTCAAGTTCATGAATTCTAGAGCCTTTGATTCTCTCAACTGAATTGGGAAAAACCTATCCAGAAAGGTCTCACTAAAGCAATCCCAAGTAATAGGAGTTGCATCTGTACCCATATTTTCCTTCCATTGAGTGTACCAGATATGAGCCACATCCTTCAGCTAGTATGATTCCAACTCAACCCGATCATTCAGTACCTCAAAGATCTTCTTTATCTCATCCAAGAAATTCTGAGGATCCTCATTAGTTTGTGATCCTAAGAAATCAGGCAGATTCATCCTAGTTTGGGTTCGCACACTTATTTATGCTAATTCACCATCTGCATTCATCGGAGCATGAATTGTTCTGGTTGGTCATACTTTGAGCCAAAACCACTCTTGAATTCAGCATTGTAGACTTCTTGATCTGGGACAGGAGGAGCTGCATTTGCATTCTTAGAATTCGCATTCTTGGCGTTACCTCTACGAGGAGGCATGATTTGAAACATAGAACATCGAGTTAGAATTGAATTATATCATACCTTACGCATGATAAGAGTAGCAAGAAAGTGAAGTTTTCCTAAAGCACTTTGTAGCCACCCTCTTATTAGATGTGGTGCACTTCACACCCAAGAAAAGGACTCTACTTAGTGCGGCTTTTTAGACATCCTAAGACTCTTAAACCTAGTGTTATGATACCAAGTTTTGTCGTGCCCCAAGCTACCCTCGAGATGCAGACACGGAACCTAGGACCACAAGTGATCCCAAGCTAACCCTACTGGCATGATGATAAGCATACAAAAGATAATAAACTGAATGCGGAAGAAAAATCATAATTTAAACTGAAAAGATGGGAAAATACCCATATTCTATAACTAAGATATTTGAAATACTGACGACTTTAATACAAGGAAGTTATTAACTCAATAGTAAGCAGAAACTAACTATGTCTGAAAATAGCCTCTAAACTGACTAGAAATGCTAGAACAGGCCCCAACTAAGTCTAGCAAAATGAAAACTAAAGGACTAATACTGAAAATAAACTCATGACTATTGTCCTCACAGAATGAGGACTCACCATTGAATCTGTTGAACTGGAGATCGGAAATTGACCTAAGCGTGATCTGGAAGCTGAGAACCTTAACCAACATCATGAGAATATGTAGCGCACATATGCGTCAGTACTTGAAGGTACTGAGGATAAAGGATAGAGTAATGTTGAAGTAAAACATAACTAAACAAGCACAAAAGCAAGTATAATAATCGGAATATGAAATATACTAAATTTTGAGCTAACTAGATGCAATGATCAAATTTATAACATGTTGAGATTAAATAATAACTAATCTATAAATATGGCCAAAGCAAGAGAGTTTGACTGAATTGTGGGAGCTACTTTAACCGATAATAAAACCATATGAGCTAAATGTGGTGTCTCATGTATAGGCCCCATTGAGAGGACCCAAAATACCCTGCCATAGGTACAAACGTGTTGGCGTGATCATTAAACTTATTGCCCACATAGTGGACTTACAACCTACTTGGCTAGTAGTTTTGGGACTAATTGGGTATGCTAAACCCTAGTCCAACTCGGTGTTATTCTACTCCCAATGAATTATGTAATTAAATGATTATGACTGAGTTTCTATAAATACTCGATAGCCTAAAATTGAACATACAAACTGAGAATGCAACATTTAATTTGAAATGATGCATTAATAACTGAGGCGTGTATAACTGAATAACTGATATATCTGACCTAGCATGTATAATTCAAGAACTAAATAAGTACATAGCTAGGATTCTGAAATTCATGCGGTAAATGTAATAACAACATGGAAATCTGATTCGGAACATATAACTAATTAATTCATGAAGTTCTGTTGAAGTTCTAGAAAACCTAGGTCTAATCATGATATGGGAATCAAGAATCTGACTGAAAACTATTGTTGCGTTCTTGAGCTAGAGTGTGTGACATTTTTCTCCTTTCTTGCTTCTAATTTTCCAAGTTGTAATTTATGATTTGACTTAGATAAGTTTTAGTTATGTTTCTAGACTTAAACTAACTAAAATATGATGATTTAGGATCAAAACAACGTATCTGAGGATTTAAACAAAGTGAGAAAAGACCAAAAGACCCCTGAGCGAATTATTGTCGAACCAAACGACGACCTATACAGACGTATCATTGTTCAATCGACAGTCCGTCATTTGGGTCCGTAGGTTGGGTCTATTTGACAGGCCTTTAATAAAGCAGGTATAACTTTTTACTCGGAGGTCTGATTTTAGCAAACTCGGTGCCTATTGAAAGTTAATTAAATTATCTATCATTTATGTCATAAGACACCTAATTCATTTCTGCTAAGAGTTATGATCATTTGAAGTTAACCCAACTGCATTTCCCCCCTAACTATCTGCTAATTTCCACCTACAGTTCGTAGGTCCATCAACGGACCGTACTAGTCAATCATGGTTCTTGTCAAAGAGTGGGTAAATAGGGTCTTTATCGACGGGCACAGACTACGGACCGTAGTGTGACTTACGGACCGTAGGTCCGTCCGTCGTTTGACACTTAGTCATATTTTCTGGGCTGAGTTTTTGCGGGTCTGAGTCATATTTTCTGGGCTGAGTTTTTTGGGGGGCTTCAGACTCAAACGATGGATTCACAGTACGAGCCATAGATTATACTATGATCCGTCGATCGTAATCGTTGGTTGCACCTCTAGATTTCTGATAAGCTAATTTCTGGTCTATTTTAGATACGGGGTGTTACAATTATAATTACGGGACTATTTATGCCATTTTCTCGAGAACTTGGCATAAAATTCTCTATCTTTTGAAGTCTGGAGAACTATTTTGAGATGACTAACATGATCTTCTTCATTCCTTGAATTGATTAGTGTGTCATCAATGAAGATGATAACAAACATATATAAATAAGCTTTGAAGACTATTTGTAAGGTCCATTAACGATGCTGGTGCATTAGACAAACAAAACGACATGACTAAGAACTCATAATGACCATATCGGAATCTGAAAGCGGTCTTTGGAATATAACATTACCTCACTCTTACATGATGGAAGCAAGACCTGTTGTCTATTTTCGAAAACTAGGTGGCTCCCTTAAGCTGATTGAAAAGATCATCTATTCTTGGAAGAGGATATTTCTTCTTAATTGTAATTTTCTTCAATTGACGGTAATCAAAACATATCCTAAGAGAACCATCTTTCTTTCTCACAAATAAGACTGGAGCATCCCATACATTTGGTTGAATAAAGCCCTTATCAACAGATCTTTCAACTTTGTTGGAGCCAGTCAATATGGCGGAATAGATATAGGATGAGTATCATGGAGAATATCTATATCGAAGCCTATCTCTATCTCATGAGGGCTCCGAGAAGAACATCTGAAAAGACATTTGGACATTATTTTACTACTAAAACAAATGGAATAGGAAGTATCTCAACACTAGAGTCATTAACTCTGACTAAGAGAAAAGCACACCCACTAAAAACTAACTTCCTTTCCTTAAGGTGCAAAATAAAACGACCCTAGGCA
This sequence comes from Solanum pennellii, assembly GCF_001406875.1. Lineage (NCBI taxonomy): Eukaryota > Viridiplantae > Streptophyta > Magnoliopsida > Solanales > Solanaceae > Solanum > Solanum pennellii. Next base: position 56,613,224 of record NC_028647.1, on the reverse strand, counting down.
CTGCTGATCTGCTTTTAAACTTTAAGACTTACTCATATGGAAACTGAAACTTGACAACTCAAGTCCTACAATCAACTGAGGCATAATAGTCATGAAGTCAGTCCATAGCAAGAATGAAATTGAAATCTACCAGGTCTAACTCTATTAGAATAGTCATCGTACTCTTGTAATTGACCGAAATGGGCAATAAAGATAGACACTTCAACTAGAATAGACTCACAAACAAGTGTAGAAACACTAAATGGCTCATTAAGTTGCTCATGAATATCATCAAAAATCATTGCTACATAAGGAGTTACAAAAGATAAACGCGCTCCTGGATCTTGACAAGCATAACAATAAAGTCAAAGACTTGGATAATACCACTAACAACATTTGGTGAATCGTCTTTCTCTTGGCGACTGTTGATAGCATATAAGAGATTTATTCCTTCGCCAGTTTCGGAAGTAGCCCCTTTGGGTGTAGATATGTCTAGTGGAGCAACTAAATAAGACTGGGCTCCATTGCCCCTATTACTATTTCCTACTTTTTCTTTTGCTGTTCTCGCATGAAATGCCCATTTTTACCACACTTGAAACAACCAGTGGAGCCATCATGACAAGTACTTAAATGGTTCGTACCACACTTTGCGCATGCAGGAGGCTCACTACCCCCTTCTGTCATGCTACCCTGAGAATAAGCAAGTTTAACTCTAAATTTCTAATTATTGTACTAACATTTGTTCCTAGGTGCAGGTGGACTAGCACATGATAGAGCAGGTCCCTTCTGTTTATGTTGGAAGGATGACCGGTTGTCATTACTCCTCTATTGCCCGGAATCGTTCCCTGTCTTGGCTATCTTGTTCTTAAACTCTTTTCTATCCCTGAAATTCTCTTCCTCAACCCACTGCACATAAACCATCAACAAAGAAATATCTATGTCGCCTATGAACATTGCAGCACTACCTTTCTTATGCAACATATGAGACAACCCAACAACAAACAAGATCATTCTACTCCTCATGCCCGCAACTATCTCCAGATCATATTGGGATAATTAGGTGAACTTCAATCGATACTCATGAGCACCTAGTGGCTCTTCTTCAAGTGTAAGAAATTCCCATAACTGATGACTTATATATTTTTTCTTGTGAATTTTATTTTAAATCGTTAAGGTTAAGGTTCTTTCAATAGAGTTAATTTGAAGAAAAAGTAGCGAAGAGAGAAAAACAAAAGAAAACATTGCTAAAGGAATTGATTTTTTGAGGCATGAATTACGTTAATATAAACCTAAGCTATTTGTATTTTAAAAATGGACGAAGACCAAATGTGATAAGTTTTATTAATACTTAAACAACTAAATTTGTTAAGTTTATAGTTAAGGCACTAAAATAGAAATTATATAGTTAAGGAACCAAAGCTACTATGTTTTGAATAGCTAGAGGACTAATTTAGTTAAGGATATAGTGAAGGGATTTTCATAGACCTACTCTCATAGTTAAGGGACTATTTATGTCCTTTTCTCAAAGTCTGGAGAACTATTTTGAGATGACTATTTTGAGATGACTAGCATGATATTCTTCATTCATTGAATAGATTAGTATGTCATTAATGAAGATGGTTACAAACATATTTAAATAGGATTTGAAGACTATTCATATGTTCTATGAATGCTGCTGGTGCATTAGTCAAACCAAAGGAGATGACTAAAAACTCACAATGACCATATCGAGTTCTAAAAACTGTCTTCGGAATACGATATTCCCTCACACTGAACTAATGGTAGACAAAACCTGAGGTCTATTTTCGAAAATTATGTGGCTCCCTTAAGCTAATCGATAAGATCAATTCAAGGAAGATGATATTTCTTCTTGACGGTAACCATCTTTCTTTCTTATAAATAAGACCGGGACGTCCCATAGTGAGATACTTGACCGAATTAAGCTCTTATCAACATGATAGTTCAACTATTCTTTAAGATCTTTCAAATCTATTAGAGCCATTCTATATGGCGGTTAGATATAGAAAGAGTATCAGAGAGAATATGTATATCGAAGTATATCTCTCTCTCATGGGACTCCGAGAAGAACATCTGGAAATACTTCTTGAACTATTTTACTATTGAAACTGACTAAATATAGAGTATCTCAACATTAGAGTCATTAAATCGGACTAGGAGATACACACACCTATTAGAAATTAATTTCCTTGCCTTAAGGTACGAAATAAGACGACCCTTAGGCACTACTAAACTACTTTTGTACTCTAAGACTTACTCATTTTTATACTGGAACTTGACAACTCATGTCCTACAATCAACTTAGGCATAATAGTCATGAAGTCAGTCTATACCAAGAACGAAATCAAAATCAACCATGTTTAACTCCATTAGACTAGCCATGGTACTCTTTTGATTGACCAAAATGAGGCAATCATGATATACAATTTCTTCTAGAATAAACTCACCAACAGGTGTAGAAACACTGAATGGTTCACTAAGCTGCTCAGTAATAACATCAAAATTCATTGCAACATAAGGAGTTACAAAAAAAAAACTCTCTTTTGGATCTTGAAAATCATAGACAGTAAAGTCAAAGACTAGGATTATACCACTGACAACATCTTGTGAATCCTCTTGGTCTTTGGCGATTGCTTATAACATATAAGCGACTTATTTCTCCACCAGTAACATAAGTAGCCCCTCCAGGTGCAGCTCTGTCTTTTGGAGCAACTGAAAAAGACTGGCTCTATTTCCCCCATTACCATTTCCCTACTTTTTCTTTGGACATTCTCGAATGAAATGCCCATTTTGACCAATATTGAAACAACCAGTGTAGCCCTCACAATAAGTAACCGAATGGTTCCTACCACACTTGGCACATGCAGGAGGCTTACTACCCCTTGTTCCATGATACCCTAAGAATAAGCATGTTTAACTCTAAATTTCTAATTATTGTACTCACATTTGTTCTTAGGTGGAGGTTCACTAGCACATGATGGAGTAGGTCCCTTTTGTTTCTGTTGGAAGAATGATCAGTTGACATTACTCTTTTACTGCCGGACTTGTTCCCTGTCTTGGACCTCTTATCATCTTGTTCTTAAACTCTTTTCTATCCCTCAGCTTCTCTTCCTCAACCTACTGCCCAAAAACCATCAACGACGAAATATCTATGTCGCCTATGAACATCGGAGCCCTACCTTCTTTATGGTACATATGAGACAGCCCAATAACAAACAAGTTCATTCTACTCCTGATGTCCCCAACCATCTCCAGATCATAGTGGGATAGTTGGGTGAACTTCAACCGATACTCATGAACACCTAGTGAGTCTTTGTTTAAGGGTAAGAAATTCCCGTACCTAGTGATCGCTTGAAATTTACCAAAACTCATGTTTTCTAACTTAAGTAAATTTCCAGATTTTAATTTATTTTAAAAAAAAATAAGTATTCCCATTCCTTAGCTTCTTCCTAGCTATTTCAAATTGCGAGATTTTGCATATAGGAGAAGCAAAAGTTTAAGTTGGGGTTGTTGATGAGTGGTAAACTCACACCCATTTAAGGACTTGTTAGTTTAACAATTATAGTTATCAATGACTATTGATATCCTATTCTAATAATATTATGATATTTTAGGGCTAATGGAAGCTAAAGGACAAGTTAGGGGTGATTACATGAAAAAGAAGGCCAAAATCATTGGAAGAAAAGAAATTCCTAGTTGGGGTTGCCTAAAAAAAAGGGGTGGATTGCCCAAAGGGCCGGACCTCACCCAAGTTGATTGTGTTAATAGTTGAAAAGACTCAAGGAAGGTTGGCAGACTAAAGACAGTAATGGTGATTCGCCGAAGTCACCACAACAAATTCAATTTTGAGGGACGAATAATTTCATCATTTGTAAATCATATTTGGTCAATCATTTGTCACTTAACCTGTGTCGCTAAAAATTATTAAAAGAATCTAGTGTGTCATAGCTAAAAGTATATAATAACTATAAATACAAAAATCGTCTCCAAATGCATTAATGTTTGTGACGTATTTATCATAAAAAAATATAATATTTTTTGTTGGTAATAGTATGTTCCGTCACTAAAAGTGTTCTTACTAGTGACAAAATTATGTCATCATTAATTATTTAGTTAAATTAGTGGCAACAGTAATTTTCTCTAAAGTTATATGTATTTTATAGTTGAATAAATGTAGTTTCGTCACTAATGACAATATATATTGTCATTATAAATTATCATGATTAGTGACAATTACAATTCTCACAACATAAAAATATAATTCGTATTCAATTAAAAAAGGTGTTAGAAGTACAATACATTTTTTGTCAGTAAATTTAGTTAACTTTTAATGAACAAATTTATTTTGTGATGAAAACATTTGTCTTGAAAAGTTTCATAATGTCGTTGCTAAAAGTTACTTTTGATGAGAAAATATTTTGTCAACTAATTACAAATAAATAATAACATTTAATTATTTTATATTGGTATTATTTATTAAATTAGAGTTGAATAAATTGAAAATTAAACAATAAAACAAGCTAGATAATGATAAAATTCATCCATGATCATATAATCAAAAACAACTAAAATTATATTCAGATAATGTCTCATTATAAACTCCTTAAATAAAAGTATCATATGTCCAACAACAAAAGATCTATTTGTAATATACTAAATATTAGTATAAATTACCTAAATCCCATAGTGTAAGATTTAAATTACATTTTATTCCTACTCTTTTTAAATTTACGAAAATCCCTTTAAAATAATGTTATTCGGATACATAGCAATAAGTTGGATACATTAAATATGATACATTAAAATAAATTCAGTTACACTTTTAAAGGAAAGAGAAAATAAAATTGATTGTTAGTTCCTCAAATCACGCTAATTTAATTGATTTCAATCTCTTCAAAATCTTATCAGATTTACTCAAATCAAAATTTAAATTTTATTCTCCAATTCTCTTCCAAATTTGTCCGCCTTCAATTCAAAATTTAAAATTTTTCTCTCAATTCTATTCCAAATTTGTATGGTTTCAAACAATTCAAATTTTCATCTTTCAATTCATTCCCTAATCATAAATAATTTTAAAAATTGAAAACAATGGACGATACATGATCATGAATACGTTTAAAAATCTGAAAAATCAAGGTGAGTTATGAATGATACATAAGTGGAATTTTAAATTTTTTCTTCCAATTCATCGAAGATCCTTTCAATTTTGATTCAAAATCACAAAAACAATGAGAAGGTACATCATGAATATTTTGATTTTGCTAACACAATGAAGAATCTGGAAAAAAAATCTGACATTCAAAAATCAGGAAAAAATATGAGTCTCGATTTGCAATGTATAAAATAGATTAGAGTTTTAATTGCATGGTAAAATAGATCTGACAATCAGAGGTATGAAACTACATATATTGTTTTGTTAATTCGATTTTTATTTATATTTTTGAGATGACCATTCAATCGTGATGCATTAGTATTTGTGTTTCTTATATAAATTTATAAGTACTATACTCCTATTAATTAGATACATTAAATAAGTAATCTTGGAATTAAAGATCAACAATTTATTGTGTTATACATGTAATATTAATTTAAATTATTGTTTCATTACCAAATATCTAACATGATACATTACTATTTGTATATTTGGTTGTTTGTGGAATACTATTCTTTATAGATGATACATTATGCATATATTTTGTTGTAAAAACATCAAAATGTTCAAGAATGAGGTATGTATCAGGATAAAGTTATATTTTGTACCTCATATAAGCATATAAGTTTAGTTGTTTGATTGTTTGTGATTGATGCATAGAAATAACTGTTTTACGGAATGTATCACTAATTTCTTTAATGATAACAGGTTTTTGAATCATCAGAGTATATTTATTCAGTCTATGATTCTGGAAGAAAGATATATTGTTTGCCTTGAAAGATAAATATGCAAATGTGAAAGATTTCAAGTTGATCAGATGCTTTTTTCTATAATTTTTTTTTGTTGATAATAATATATCTGATACAGTAAGGTTGTGAAAGAATAGTGTGTGTAAGCTGAAATAAAGTGTATCTATAAAGTTATCATTTAGTAGTTGATTATGTATTTGATACAATAAGATTATCAATGTTTACGTATTTATGTATCAAGATATTTAATTTGATACAAGTGCTTTTATCAAAATAAACTAGACACGTTAAAAATTAAGTATCAGATGCATGGAACAAACAACGATTGTAGCAATGATGTATCGAATCAAAATAAAACTAACAAGACTAATTTAAGAATAAAAATAAATGAGATACATTGTGTCTTTGCCAGTGATAATCGTGTAATGACTGATCCAACTATTTCTTTCTTTTTTTTTGAACTTGTATTTCAATGTAGATTTAAATTTCGAACATGTATAAACATTGCAAATCAAATACGACTTTCTAGTTTTTGATTTATAACAAAAGATTTCTAACAATATGAATGAAATAAGAAAAATATTATTTAATAATAAAATAATCAAATATGAAAAGAAATCCTAATATAATTGAATAACAAATATTCTTCCATAATATAGTAATTTGTGATTGATAAGGTATATCAATCAATTGATTTTCTTTCTATTAGTTGATTTTTATTTTTGTTGTTATTATTTTTCCTATTTCATTCTCTACGTTATTCTCAAATCTTAATCATTTATTTTTTTTAAAAAAAAATTCATCACCAAAAAGTAAAAGAGTTTTTCTAAATCTTGATTCAACATATAATTTTTTTATGATTCAATCAATTTTATTTTTTTTGTTTTTTTTATAAGTTTTTTACTTTTATCATATTTTTTTATTTTCTTAATCTGATTTTTTTTTAAGAAACAACGATTGATTTTTATCAACTTTGATGTTATTTTTACTTTTTATTATTATAATCTGAAATTCTATTGTTGAGAAATAAAAATTATTTTCTGAAATTTTGATTCCATTTTTGGTGTGGTATAGGGAGTGATTTATGGATTGAAATAAGGAAGGAATAAATATTAATTTTGGGAGTTAGGATTTATGTATCAAATATTTGGAGTTTGGGAGTAAAATAAGAAATTTTAAAAATTTTAAAATTGATAGGAAATAATGGAGATTATAAAAAGAAAAGATGTGTATATAGGTAATTTATACTAAATATTATTCCTATACTTTGACAAATAATTAAAGTTCCTTCCAAAGAAGAAATAATGTGGTGACACATGGCTTGCAATTGAATTTGATTCGATTCTATCCTTATATACATATGAAAAAGAGAATAAAATAAAATTAAGATTTAATTTTGAAGTATTTATACTAAGTTTAAAAGTAAAATCTACAACACAATTTATCATGCCCAGTTTAATATGATTATTGGATAGATTGTTCCTGGTATTACAGTTCAATTTCTTCAACATGGGAAGAGTTCTATTCAGTCTCATTTTCAGATACGACAACTACTTTGGTATATGCAAGATAGGTATAGGCTGACTGAGGGAGGTGAATACTCAATCATAAGGAGCTATATTGATCATAGAGGGAAATTCACATGTTGCTGAATGCATTTGGAGTACAGTGGCTCAACCTAAACATAGAATTATTCTATGGTTAGCTGTCTATTGCTAACTAAGGAAAGGCTGGTGAAGATGAACATCTCAATGAAGGAAGTTAATTGTTGTTTATGTGATGATGATGAACATCTTAGTAAACTGGGAGAGGTGAATGAAGTAATGCTGAAAATTATAAGGAAGAAGTGGAAGCAGTTTCAGAAACAAGTGATAGTTTCGAGTTGGGGGCAATTATCTACCATACATTGAGAGCCCGGAAGTAAAAAATCATCAAAGGAGTACATATACAAACAACTGAGATACACACACAAATTAAGAGGGAGATTTTACATAGAATAAACATACTTAGTTCATCAAAAAGAGCTTACCGACGTAGTGTTTTTCTGCAAAGGCTGAAAGTGTAACTAGTTTTGTGTCTTGTTTGAGGCTTGAGATGCAGTTGTTGTGCTCAAGGGCTCTTTAGGTGTATCTTTTCGTTTTATTAATGGTAATGTTTTAGATGGTTACAAAAAAAAAAGATAGATATTATTATATTTCTCTTGATCTCCTACTCTTCGCAAGTTGTTGACTACCACATAATCTAGTAATGTGCAAATTAGCTTTGCCTTTAAAAGAAACACACCTAAAGAGAACTATAAGGAGTAATATAAGCTTTAACGATAAAAACATTCTAATTAAGAGATTAATGAATTGTATCATGGATAATAAGATATCTCAAAAGTAACAACCAAGTCTAAACATGAATTTGCTACTACTAAGAACTCTAACAACAATTTCCAGTAAGGTAATAGTAAAGGACCCAAGTCTTTCTAGTTAAAGGATCTAATAAGGGAACATTGTGACACTTGCAGTATTTTGTTTCAAGGAATTGGTTGTCCTAATATGACTTGTTTACATCTACTACATGATATACATACTGAGACTCCCCCACTTAATTTCCTGGCAACCTATCAAACTAGTATCCTCATCTTACAAAATTTTACTATAAAAATTAAGAAATAAGTATACCAAACTATCACTGAATGAACAGATACACTAGAAGCAAGGAGTAACACACTGATAAGTATAACAATTGTAACTCTATAATGTTCATATCCTACTCAAATGGTCATCAAAGCTACAAAACTTTGTAATAAGAAGAAAATATCCTCGAAATCTCTTGCTACTAGCAATGCATCCTTTTGTAATGTACTATATAAATTTCTATACTTTTTCAAGTAACATTTAGAAGCAGTTGAAATTTAATGTATTGGGCATGTTTAATATTATCTGTTTTAGGTAAGGTATTAACTTGTATGTCATGATATAAATGAACCGGTATAGACTACAACTTATTAAACATGAAGTTTGAGTTAGCAAATTAAAAATAGAAATATACCTTAAGTCAACCTTCTGATAGAGCGCTGCATCATAAAAAAATGTATGCAAAATTAGATACTAAATTTTACATATTTATATATTTGATAAAAAATTAAATAGAAATATCATAGAAGTTTAAATTACTTCTAAAATTGATGGCGATGAGCCGACAACGGGTTGTATCTTCTTAAACATGTCTTCTTAGCGTGCTACTAAAGTGTCCAATTGAGAATTTATTGCTTTTATTTGTGACTTCTGGTCTTGAATCTGCGATTGCTGGTCTAGGATCTGAGACTGCTAGTTTTGTGCCTCAGTTTCAGCTGCATTAAATCGTTTCTGTAAGTCATGGTTATAACTAGCAGCTTTTTGATTCACCTTTTGAGAGTCTCTAACTCTGCCGTTCTCATTTGTGTAGATCATGTAGTATTAGTTTTTGTTCCATAAAAAAGGTCTTTTACCTATTCCAAATTTGTATAGTTATAAAAGACTATATATATCTTTCAAATAAATCATTTTTTTCTAAAAAAAATAAAATATAAATACTATTTAAAGGAGAAGGCACAACTTCAGAAGAATATTAATTAGACAAATGCAATGTTTATATGAAGTATAACTATTAATTTTCTTACATAATCAGTCTCAGCTCATAGCAGACCATCATTTTTCACTCGTGTAATGAGTTTGCTTGTAAAGCTCGATTCTATCAGGCTCTATTCTTTCAGGTTAAGTCCCACCCCGTATAGTAATAAAATAATTGAAATAGTACTAAATTTTTATTAGTTAAATAATAAAATGGGTTTTACATTCCATTTCAGCATGAGCAGCTACAAATGTTTTTTGTTAGAATTAATGCATTCACATTGATGTTTAGTATTTCAATATTGTCTCTTAATTTTTCAATAAATCTTTTAGGATTTTGTAATACATGTATATAGTAATTTGTGATAAATGTATCGATTTAATTATGCGAGACTTTTGTTTTCTATTTTGAGTAGTATAAATAGTGATGTAGTAGATTATTAAAATAATCTCAACTGACCTCAAGTATCCTATATAAAACTTGAATATTCTCTAAAGATAATATTCTCCTTCTATATTTACTACAAATTGACGTTAAAGCAGGTTTTCATTCTGAATCTGGGTTAAGGGAAGAAAAAAGTGTGGCATTCAAAACAAATGAAGGTGATGATTTCTTCTGATGTTCTTACCATTTTTTATGGAAATGATTTTGATTACTGGAAAATAAGAATGGGAAAACACATCTAAAAGCTAAAGGTTTATGCACTATTATTGTAAATGGCTATGAAGATCTAGAAAATAATGATGAACTTTCAGTAGAGAGATGAAAAATCTTGAGGCTAAGTACCGTCAAAATGCAAAAGTCTTGAGCAAAATCCAAATGAAAGTCTCAACAACATATTTTTCAAAAAGTGCTACATCTAAGACAACAATGTAAGCTTGGGAGTCTTTGGAAATCGAAGTGTATGCTTGCGACAAGGTACGCAATATATATCTTCAAACTCCTAGATGAGAGTTCCAAAATTTGAAGATGATAGAATCTGAGAAAATAGATGAATATTGCACAATAGTCATGAATTTGCAACAAGACTAATCACAAGCAAGAAAATGTTAGAAAACTACTAGTCTTTTTTGTAAAATTTGCAAAAGAACTAATCACAATATAGAAAAATGTTAGCACAAAGGCAAACCCCAATGTAATTATTGTAAAAAAAAATGACCGCATTGAAATGATTGTTTGCACAAGAAAGAAGAGGAGGAAATTTTTTTTATAAAGAACAGGAGGAAGAAATGGAAGAAACTCCTTTCTTTGCTTGTCAATATGAATTTTCAACAAAAAATAATGAATGGAATATTAATAGTGGTTGTAGGAATCACATGACTGGAGAAGAAAAAGGTTTTCTCTAAATTAATAGTAGTTTCACTACTAAAGTGAGATTGAGGAATGGAGTATTAGTTAATGCAAAAGGTAAAGTACCATTTCAATCAACATTAAAGGGAGCGTTAACAAAATTCACGATGGGGTTTATGTTCATGATTTGGAAGAAAATATATTGCGTAGGAAAGGAGCCCATGCGGTGTGAGAAAGACTTGACTTCGGAATGCCAACCTCCCTTAGCTTAGCCCTTTATCTGCTTAGTGTTGATCAATTCATAGAAAATGGTTATTTTCTTGTGTTTAGGATATAATTATTGCAAGATTTATGATAAAATTGAGTCAAATCAAGTCATTGTTAAAATAGAGGTGATAAAAAGAAATTTCTTTATAATTTCATTACAATGCATTCAAAAAATGAAGTTGTAGATTATTTATGGCTTTGGCACGAAAATTTGCCACTTGAATTTTCATGGTTTGAACCTTCTCAAGCAAAAAGACATGGTGCAAGACCTTTGTGAGAGACATACTATGAATAAGGTGGATAATATTTCCATCATATCTTTACATGTGTCAAATCAAGAAGAGGAAAATTTCCTTCAGGGAGGAGAAATCTCAAATTCAGATGATGAAGAACCACTTCAAAGAAGAACAAAAATGTTGAGTGAAATTTATCAAAGATGAAACTTTGCCAATGTTAAAAAAGAAAATTATTAGGAGGAAATAAAGCATGATGTTTGGAAGGAAGCCTTGGCAGAAAAAAAATCAGAAGATTGAGAAAAATAATACTTGAGAGTGTGTGAGTATACCCCAAGAAAAAGAATCTGTAAGGTTAAAGTGAGTTTGCAAAACCAAACTCAATCAAAAAGGAGATATTCAAAAATGCAACAGAAAGATGAAATTTAGTTGCAATTATTATTAGACAGGAGAACAATTTGCTAACATCTTCACCACAACACTTCCAAGTAAAAAGTTTTACCATATTCGAGGAAGATTTGGAGTTTTCAAGCAAATTCATTAAGGGGGAGTGTTGGAATTAATGCATTCCATACCTTGATGTTTAGTATTTAAATATTGTCTCTTAGTTTTTCAAGAAGTCATTTAAAAATTTGTAATACATGTATCTAGTCAATTATGCGATACTTTTTGTTATCTATTTTAAGTAATATAAATAATGTTATAGTTGATGATTGTTATCATCTCAAGTGGTCTTATGTAGCCTATATAAAACTTGAGCAATCTATAAAGATAATATTCTCCTTCTATATTTCGTACACTTTTGACCCCATGAAATGCTTAGATTTAAGCTTAGTTTGATTGTCCTTGCTTATGTAGCGTCGTTTCTACCAAAAAAAAAATAGAAATATCTTAACTTATATAATTAAGACAATAAAATTAATCTAAATTACCTTATGCTGTGGATTAATCCACGTGTGACAAAGCCTATTCTAATTTTAGTTGGTCAACTCTGTACTTTAATTTTGTCAGCTTCTTCCCCGGAGTGTGAACTTTCAAATAGTTGTTTTAACTTGTAACGCCACTGTCTATTTCTATTTTTCAGGATATCCTCGCAACTATCTTTCACGTAATGCTTATCCAAATTAATATCAAACCTCTACTGAAAAATCAAATAAGTTTAAAGACACATAAAAATGATCAAAACCCCTGTGATCAAATTCAAATATTTCGATTAAGATGAATAAAATTATGATCCAGGCTGAAAATACTGATCCACGAGTTTTTCTATCTTCTTTAGAAACTACTAATCCACAAGCATCTTCTTGATATCATTTATACAATCTTTTACTAAAAATGCAGTACATATGTGAGTATTCTAGAGTCATATGGAGTAAACTATTACACTAACAAGGGGTACCTAAAAAGAATTTAAATGGGATGAACAGTTGAGTAGGCATAAGCTAAATTCAAAAGCTCTGTTGCTATAGTTTACAGAATGACCTTGGCAGCATAAGCTTAAAAAAATGTGATTAAGATGAATAAATTTGTGATCCTGGTTGAAAATTCTGATCCACAAATTTTAATCTTCTTTAGAAACTACTGATCCACAAACATCTTCCTGATATCATTTATACGATCTCCTACTTTATCAAAAGATAATAATAATTACAGTTCATATGTGATTACTGTAGACCATATGTAGTAAGCTTCACTAACAAGTAGTACCTAGAAAAGCATTTAAATGGGCTGTAAAGTTGGAGTAGTTTACAAAATGATCCAAGCAGCATAACCTTACATTCATGTTGAAAATATTGATCCACACGTTTCTTTAGAGGATCCTGAGAAATAGGAAAGTAACATTTTTCACTCTATATTGAAAACACTAGAAGCTAGTTTCTGCTAGTGTTCTCTCATAGATGGAGTATCTATTTTCGTTGTTATTTTATTTTCAAGAATCTTGTATGTACTTCTTCTATAATATTTATCAGTTAAGTGATGTGTTTGTGCAGTTTATCATGTATAGAGGTTGAATGGATGAGGCAAAGTTCTCTAAAAGATATGTTGAGGGTGTCCAATATATAATTCAACTTTTTCAGTCTCACTTTGATCAAAATTCTAAAGTTTGATGCCCATGTAAAGATTGTTTGAATGCATTATTTTCAGATACAAGAAGTAGTGTATGACCACCTATAGATAAATGGAATAATGGGAAGTTACGTGCAATGGAGATATCATGGTGGGAGCAACCACAAATGAGTTATAACGATAAAGTGAATTATAATGAAGATTAAAATGAAGAGCAAGACAATGATGAAGAAATTCATACTATATTAGAAGAGGTCAATGGGAATATCATTTGTCAATTTTTGGGAGGAGACAACAACTGATAATGATGTGTGTGGTAATACGAGTGAGAAAGAAGCCAAAAGGTTTGACAAATTGCTGGAAGAAGCTAAATATGAACTATACTTAGAATGTAAGAAATTCTATAAGCTTTCGTTTCTTGTGAAGTTGCTAAACATTAAAGTGTACAATCAATTGAGTAATAAATCGTTTCATATGTTACTGGAGTTACTAAAAGTGGCATTGCCTGCTGGCGAGACACTTCATATGTCATATTATGATACTAAAAACATGTTACAAGATTTGGGATTAGGATACAATTAGATTCTTGCTTGGAAAAATTATTGTGTGTTGTACTTGGCTGAACATAAAAATAGACAAGAGTACCGACATTGTGGTACTTCGAGGTGGAAATTTGACGATGTAAAAGTTAAGAAGATTCCTCATAAAGTCTTACAGTATTTTTTATTAAATCCTAGACTTCAGAGATCATTTATGTCTAGTAAAAGAAGTGTGGATATGAGGTGGAACAAAGAAAAACATCTTGATGAGGAAAATGTGTTAAGACATCCCGCAGATTCTTGAGCATGGAAAGAGTTTGACAAAAATCATCTGTGAAACCTCGTAGTATTAGACTCGTTCTTGCAACCGATGGTTTTAACCAAATGAGCACATATGTGCCCTGTTATTCTCTCTCCTTATAATTTTCCTCCTTGGAAATGCTATAAGGACCCATTTATGATGATGTCATTGCTTATTCCCGGTCCGCAAGTACCAGGAAAAGATATTGATGTTTATTTGCACCCATTAATTGATGAGGTGAAAGGGTTATGGAGTTATGGTGTAGATACATTTAATGCATCACTGGAAATTGCTTCAAGATGCATGTTGTTGTTTTAGGTACTATAAATGACTTTCGAGCTTATTGTAAGTTCGTAAATTACTTTTTGTTGGTTGAAAAGGGATTTATTCATTTATGTATAATAATATGCATCCATACAAGACCTGTGGCCTGAAGCTTTACAATCAAACATAGTATTTGCTAAGTTACCAAAAAAATTCAAACTATTAAAAGTGGCATTTAATTCTTTGAAAAAGTTCCTCCCTTATTGTCAGCCACAAAAAAACTAATATGTAAGAAAAATGATAATGGTAAAATAGTAATGGTAATTATATTGCTTTATCTCGATACTGATCCATTCATAGCGGTAGAGAATCTTATTTTTTTCAAGGTTCTATGTTATAGTTTAGGTTACAAAATACTACTGACATATATCATCTTTTATATAAATTAGGTAATTTATCTCGATGGATCACTAAGGGATATATGGCATGTTCTACTTGCAATAAGGATGTACTTTCAGAAAAGTTAAGAAATAAAATTTATTACGTGGGTCATCATGTATGAGCCCACAATCTGAACTGATTTATAGCTTGATTTTAATAGAATTAGTATCCTCAAATGCATAATTATATCACGAAAACAGATTTAAAACTGGAGTTTTAGGTATTTTAAACATAGAGACACATCATGGACACTATGGAGGATAAAGGAACAAGGCAGTCAAAAGAATGAAAAAAATACGGCCTGAGGAACGCCAAAATAATTAGGCAAGTCATCGAATGACCTTTACCTCGCCTAATGTTCCAGTTTGCTGATCCCTAAAGGAAAATATCATGTCGGTGGTAAAAAAAAGTAGGCATGACGTCAAATGGTTCCGCGATGCAGCACGACATCACCCAAAGTTATAGAATGCAAAGATGTTGAACGAAAAAGCGAGACGACAATGAACTACACCAAAGTGCGGATCGTCGAGTTGATCGGCGATCCCGACTAACTGCGCTGAATGGTCCTTCGCAGAGCATCTTTATGAAAACTATAAATACGAGTTCAAACTTTTATTTTAAGTATCAAGTATTAAAGACTTTCTTTTATGCAATTTTAGATTCATTTTCTGTTTTTGTTGAAGTTCTTAGTTTTTGAGACATTTTACCCTTTAGCTTGAAGACTTGAAGACCTCCAATTCAAAGATTGGAAGTGGGTGTGCTAGATTCTTCTTCTTAGACTGGTTTTAAGCGAATATAAATCATACCAAACTGATGTTACTTTGATTTGGTATCATTTTCTTCCCCTTTTCTTTATCTTGCTAAAATCCTTGGGGTGTGATAATTGGATTAATGGATTGAGTTAGTTATGGGTATTGTGTATTCATAGTTTATTTGTTGTTTAAGGTTGATTTTGTTCAGTTATGTTAGTGGAATTTATGGGGTTGTATCTGCAAATATAACTCCGCCTTAGTGTCTTTGTCTTTCCTAAGAGACGTATTTAAGACCAAAATCATTGAATTGATGGCTTGAGGTTAGTGGGTTAACATTGGTTCAGATCGAGAGAGTGAATCCTAAACTCTCTACCTCATATTTAGTTCGAGAGAGTAAATGGGCTAAGGCGGAGGCTGGTTTGTGTTGTATGCTTATTGGTGTTTGATAAAAAGCAATTTGAATCGGGGTAAGTTGTTCGAGAGAAAGATTATCCTCACTTAAGACTAGCCTAGTTACCGTTTACAACTATCTTCTATTACTCACAATTTCCCATTTGTCTATCTTAGCTCATAATCCCGTCACACCCTAAGAATCCTTGTCTTCATATTTTTTTCCGCTTATTTGGTTGTGTTTAGCTTATAATTGCTTACAAACCCCTATTTAATAATTGACACTTGTGCCACCCCATTTATTTATTATGTTTTATTCAATAATTTCTTCTAGCTATGGTTAACTTTAGCATACTGGATCCCAACCCTTGGTTGGGTAATACTACTATTGTACGATCGTAGAAACTTGAATTGGAAGTTTTGTCTTGATTAGACAATCAAAATGGTGTCGCTGTAGGGGAGTTGTGTTACTTGAGACTTTCTAGTTCAGTCAAATTTTTCTTTTGTTAGTTATAGTTTACTTATTTATTTATTTTATTTTATTTCCTTGGTTGCGGTCTGCAATAGATGGTGAATAGATAGAGCTTCCTTCAATAGAAGTTATGATGTTACGGGATAGAATTATTACCTTCAAGAAATTGGAGGGTGGACAACTTCAGGAGTCATAGATGAGATTTAAAACATTGCTTATTCGATGTTCAACTCTTGAAATCCCCGATGTAGTCCTTCTAGAATGCCTTAATAGAGGCCTTGGACAAGGAACAGAGTGTTGGTTGATCAACATATCCCTGATGGCTTAGTACAACAACTCTATTTTTTCAACATAATTGCTTGACAATATGATGACACCTAACAAGGGAGTGGGAAGAGATGTCAGATTACACACCTTATTGACTCACATTAATTATTTGACCAAAATGGTCAGAGAGTTTGACATCCAATGTGTGATAAACAATCGTTATATCCCTCCATATGATAGTAGGAAGATGAAGAATAAGGAGGATGAACAAACAAAAGCGATACTCACACTCCTCCTCCGAAACTCAAACACACAAGAAAGGGTATTAGAATATATAAGGCAATTTATTGATGTTAAACCAGATAACAAACTCCCAGGCTGTACTCATTTGGCTACTAATCTCATAAATGGATAGAGTGCTGGAGGAGCTCTACCCGAGTCCGAAATAGAGGCTACCTAATGTCAGTGACGCAAATCCTACTAATAGAAGATGATGGTGACTTGTGTCGTGCCACGACGTTAATTAAGGCATTGTTTGGGAGGCAACCCAAAAACCCTTTATTGGTTTAATTTTTATTTTGGTGAATAATGGTGTGTTGATTGTGTAGGTTTAAGTGGGGAAAGTGTTTGAGAAATGCAGATTGGCAAGTAAATAGTCTAGTCGGTGAATCGCCGACAAGGTCGACATGCCCAACTCAAATCGTCGTTTGGATCAACAAAATTATAACTTGGAAACTTTAAACTTAGTGAGCCCTGAAAAACATTGGTGAATCACCGAGCAGGTCGACGATCCTAATAAAGGCTGTTGTTTGAACCACAACTACTTGGGGGTCGTGTAAACATTGCGAGGTAAGAGACCGTTAGGCTTGTCGCCTAGTGGATAGGAGAATGCGATTAACATCGCTAAATGGGCACGAACTCGAAAGTTTTTAATAGAAAAGAGTTTTAAAAGTTACAAACTCTTTAGTTTCCCTCGCTTTTAAATTTCACAAATTCACACCTAGTTAATATTTTCAATACTTTTGCATTGAACTAGTATTTTGATTGGTATTGGAGCTCAGAATAGGAAATTCATTGCCCCCTAGCATTAAAAAGTATTATAATTGGCACAAAAGCTTGGTTTTTTAAACCCCAGTATTCTTTCAAGAATTTTGTACCCATTTGCAATAATTGTATCTTAGTGATGTGTGTTGGGACTCATTGATAGGATTAGATTGTTTAAATTCGTAGCTTTAATTTGAAATTATTGCTCGTGTTGTTTTGGTCATTAAAATTTCGTGTAATCATATGAAATTCTGATTGATTTTTGTGGTGTTGTGCTTTCCTGTTGCTTAGTATGGTTGGGTGAAGCCTGAATAGACTGTATTTATGCTAAGTGATGCAATATGCCAAAAGGATACAAAAGATTGGCACTATTCTAAGGGATAAAAATTCGTAAATTGGCAATATTTAGCAATACCGGGAGAGATCTGAGTATCCTGAGGTAATGGGTGTTACGGATCTTGTTTTAATTCTTGTAGTGCATAATTTTCTTTTGTTTTATGGGTTGGGAGGTCGATTTTGAGATGATGGGTTAAAAAGAGGACACGTTTGGTTGTTTGGCGAGTTGGCTTGAGCTTGCTGAACCACTCGGTGGTTCGCCCAATGTCTCTATTTAACCTTTAAATTAATTCTTTATTTGATATGTCATTCTCAAGAGGTGGTAAAAAATTATGAAAATTTTATGATTTTTCGGAGCGGTCAAAATCATTTTTCTATTATAACAGAAAGGGAGCCAAAAGCTCAAACATTCACAAAAGCAATATATAAAGCACACTTAAAGTAGAACAACCCAAATACCAACACAAACCACAAACATCAATAACACACACTGCTTATAAAGCCATCACCTCCTTTCTGGCCCCTTGATCATGCTCACACACTGCTATCCTTGTTTCTAGGTGTTAGGAGGTCATCCTATTCTACCTTAATTTCGTGCAGAAAATTAGCCCAACCTAATGACAGTCGAGTCTCATTCAACTCAGCCCTTTCGCAGTCTAATCTGCCTTTCGTTCAAGGACGTTTTTCTGCCTACATGCCTTAGATTTTTATTTGAAATTTAACATTAAATAACACACAAACATACGGGCAAACCCAACCTTTATATTTATTCTCAAAATTAATAGAAAGGACTCACTCGTTGAACAACAATTGTGTCCAACTTCGACTTCGATTTCGACTTAAGGCACACAAGTCAATAGTTGCCTTATACACTTTCTAAAACCCTCACGTTTTATTCTAAGTTTCTTGGTGTAATTCCAGACTTAATATTCCCTCTTTCACCTTAGGATAATAATTATATCCTCTATACTTAGCTAATTTCGTCCAACACAAGGTTGTCCATTTATAGAACATGTGGCAGCCTTGTGTTTACATTGCATAGTGTTGTGAAACATGTCTAACACTTGTCAAATGCTTAGCCCACTAAATTAAACTTCAGTTGGCATCCCCAAATGATAATGCATTTCAAATTTCGAATTCAAAAGCTATTACAAGATACAATAAATCTGGACACAAGTGGTTACAAAAAGGTAACCACCGCATGTGCTTGGCATGTGATCTTGCTGACCGGATTTCGTTTCTTTGCTGCATTTTCCTTCAATATTTTTGGCTATAATACAACGTCTAAACATTGTATAGTCAATGCCTTATCAAAGCCCACCCGAATCCATCCGCACATTTTTCATGCCTGCGCACCACCGACGCCTTGTCGGTGCCTTGCTTTGGCCTTGTTAACTTTTAATCCACTCATGCCATTTCTTGTTTTCTTGCTGCGTTTCATTCATAATTTTCAATTATTCAATTTAGCTTTGCGTTTCATTCATAATTGTCAATGCTTCAATTTAGCTCAGCTAAATTTTCTCACATTTGACAAGACATGTGATTTTCGCATGCCAACTTTGTCCACAACAGATGTCGGCTACCGCCCAAGTCATGGCATGGAATTTTGTCTTGCCAACGCCCATGTCATGTCTTAGACACTGTCCTACCAACATATTTTAAACCCAATTGAACATGCCAACACTCTGCTCACACAATGCATGCTTGATTCCACCCGTATTTTGGCCTTTGGCAAAGTCATTCATGCCAACCCTTTGTCACACCCATGCCTATGTCGAGTCACTTGGTCAGGGCCTTTAAGCTAGGGAATAAATGGTAGTTCTCAATTGTGTCAAAACATCATTTGAGGGCAGTCTGGATCATGCCAGAAATTGAGGTTTTGAGACTGGCTGCCCGACAATTGGCAGATTGGGCATGTTTTCTCATCTTGATTAGGGATGCTTGAGTGATTTGATAACGGGATAAAAACATTAGTAAATGAACCTGGAGTGTCATTAAGACTAGTAGTGTCAATAGATGTACCTGAAGGACTAGGGGCTGGAGTAGGCAAAGAGGCCTCTACAGGTATGGGTTTTGTGGCCACTAGGGTTTCCTCTTTCTTCCTCTCTGCATGATCCTTAAGGTACTCAACTTCGATTCTTCTAATATCAGTGGAAGATGTGGGAGTTACTTCCACATCCTTCTTCGCATCTCTAGGTATCCTGCCTTATTGTACAACGCCAATGATAAACAATTGGAATATTTGAGAGGTCCAGCTCTGCGTTGCATGTATATGGATCTCTAACGCAATGATCGTCCCTAGATTTAACCTAGTTTTCTTCATAATGCACCCCAAAAAGTCTGCTTTATCAAGGCGAAGAATTGATTCATTTTGGGATGGCATAATTGTGCTGTTGATCTACCCCAACCATTGTCTTGTTCAGATCTTTCTTTTCAATCGAAGATCCTTTTTATAACCACTTCGGAAAATATTATCTGAGATTAGAGGGCCTAGCCACTTTTTCATCTCATCTAGCTTCTCTGTTTTGATCAAATGCTCGTGGTGATAGTTAAACTTAGAGGACATGCCCAAAACTATGTCGATTGCCTCACTATTACAATCTACCTTCCTTCCTCTGAGAACTACGTAGTCAATTTCATTGAACGATGCTATTAGATTCTTCCTTTGAGGTACTAATGCACTGTACAAAATTTTGACCTAGCTTTGTATATAAGAGCCACGGGGTCTGGTGAAGATTTGGAATTTGTGATTTTTAAAACATACTATTACCTCTTGATACCTATCGATAACCCCCTCTATGGGCCGACGTGTTTCCTCAATGATCGTTCCTAGCCCCTCAGACTTTAATCTATTAATTGATTTAGGTGAAGGGCCCTGCAATGGAGGTGGTAGTACTATTGCATGCCCTGGAACTGGAGTGGTCGGAGTGGCAGACTAAGAATTTCTTATTCGAGACGGATCATTCAACTTTTTAGTTCGTAAATAGTTTCTATGTGCCTCTAACAAGTCATCTTCATCAGAACCAATATTCTCACTTTCATAAGTAGTGGGGTCATTAGTATAAAAAGGTATAATGTCGGAGCTTGCATCTGATAACTCTAAAGTTTTGTCCTTGCCACTACCTTTTCCTCTAGTTGTAGAAAGTTTAGTGAGCTTGTCCCGTGATACAGTTGCATCCTCATTAATTGTAATCCCTTTTTCTTTCCCTCGGAGTAGGAGCGGTTCAAGCGTATTAGTGGACTAAAGCAAAAATTAAACGAGGCCTTAAACTTAAATTGTTAATAATATTATATAATTTATTTCTTCTAGTTTTTTCACCTCATAATATAACCATTCTTATTTTAAATTATTTTTCATAAGATATAGTACTCAAAATATGTCAAATTTCTTCTAATAACCCCTTCATTTTTCATGAAATGTTTACTTTTTCTATAAATAGCATTCAATATATGTTGTAAAATAATAACTTATAACCTATTATTATAAAAATAAATGAGGACACATAAATTTAGGGCCTAAGACACATATCTTTTCTTAACACTGTCGATTGTCCATGTCTGCAAAATATTAGAGGACAGTTAGTAAACACATTGAAGCACAGAAAATTAACTAAAGTTAGACTGGCCAATCGATTCTGCGAGGCGCCGAATGGTTTTGGTGAACAGAAATTTGCTCAATATGTTCTGAAGGAATATTGATTGTATTAAAGTGTTAAGGGAATACATGGGAGATATATATAGGAGATATAGGAAGGAGTACTAATCCTAATAGGACTAGGATTAAGGAGTACTAATCCTAATAGGACTAGGATTAGTACACAGTAAATACTAATATTATTTTATACTATTTATTTAATACTATCTGTTATTATGTTCTAACCACTTCTCTAGTTTCTGGAGGAGGGGCTTTTCGGCATTGAACATTCCATCACTACATTGTCTAGTCAGTTGAGCTTGGATTACCTTCAATTCGTTCCTAGCATTGTCACTTTGTTGCCTCATATTCCTAAATTCTCTGTTATTCAACCTTTTGAGTAGTGGCTTTAGTTCTCTCAGGTTAAGTCATAAATTCTTCATACTTCATTGGTATATTCGTTGTCTCCACACTCAAATTGACTATAAGGAAAACATATTTCTGATCAACTAAAACATTGAAGAATCAGAATGTAGTCTTGTACATCTGGTGTGCTGCAAGTAATTTCAAAACCATGGGATGGTGGTGATGAGAGATCATTAGAAATTCAGTCATCCTTATCAAAGAGTGAGCTCATTAGTAAATTTTTATCGATTTTTTTAATGAATTGTTAATGGAGTTATGCTTATATGAAACATAAAAGACTGATAATTGTTACCATTCTGAAAAGGGTGCTTATTCATTATATTTTTTATTACTATGAACATGCTGGTTAGTTTTTATTTCTGATTGAGCTAGACTTACTCCCTGCTATATTTTGCTAAAGAGATTACAAGTGACGTCAATGAGGCTTTCTTTATCTAGAATGCACGAGTTGACAAATTTTCGGTTACCAAAAATTTCTTTGTGGCCAAGAAGTTATTTATTTGATATCTTTCTTTATTTGAAACTCTTAAAGTCGCTTCATTAGTCCATTTACTATTGTCATCTGCATTCTTTTTTCATTATCGACTTGTGACTAGTATTAGACTTCTTCTCATATTTTGAGATGAATTTAGTATTATTATATCATGAATATAATGTTGATGATTATTATGGCTTGATTTTGGTGATATTGGTCGGATATGTTATTGATTTCTAAGACACGAATATTTTTAGTCACACAAGTAATAAAGTAATTTAGCTAGTGAATGCATATAATCTTTGGACACAAGAAGATCATTCAAAGCTAGTAATGGTACTGAAATTATTAAAGTTACTTGTAATTGAACTAGATATTATTGAAATGTAATCCACTTAAGACATATGTTAGAATGATTGAACTGGATGTTGTTTTTAAATGTAGTTGCTAAGGCTAATGGTACTACCTTATAATGATACACTTGTGTTGTTACAATATGTTAATATGTATTTTTTGGTTTTATTATATAGTCTATATGTTAATTAGTAGAAAATATCTAAACTTTAGTATTTGCCACAAATATACTAAAAGAAATATACTAACAAATTGCACAGAGAATTGTTCGCAATTATTTTCTTATTATTTAATAATAACTGTGGTAACTTTTGTGGTAGAGGTTTTGACTATTGGTATTTTTGAAGAATAATTTTTTTGACTGATTTCGTCGTCAACTTGTTTGCGTTAAATTAATTACTGTCAGTTAACTATAGTGATTCATTGCTCAATACAAGATTGTAATATCTCTTTTAGTGCATGATGAAAATTCTTGTTCCTCTATCTTATTTTATCGTAATACAAATTAGAAGTGAGCACTTGACTTTTGTTAGCTATATCACGCCAATGATTTTTACATTTGTATGACAAATATTTGAAAATCTTTGGAGACTCTTGATAGTTTTGGAAGCTTTGTTTGTAATTTTTTTATTCTAACTATCTTAATGGTCTTTTGATCATTTTTTATTATTATGTGATGCAATGTATATTGTTTGTCTGGACTATTGTCTAATAAATAATCTTTCACTATTTTTTTAGTTAAAAATGATTTTATAATTAACAATTATATAATTATAATAAACAAATTTCGGTAGACAATAATTTCACTATGCAACTACGAAATTTGGGTGGTAGCCATTAAAACATATATATTTTTTTTACAAACTTTCATTGTGACTAAATTGTATGTAAATAGAGTTAACAATACAAGTGTCACTAATTGTTTGAACTACTATTTACGAAAATAAATGTCACAATTGAATACAACAATTTGTAGCTAAAGTATACTGTGTTTAACTACAAATTACAGTTTGTCTAGACTGTATCAATATATTTTTTGCGCAAAAGATTATCATATCCCTAATTTAACTAATGGTAGGACAAAAAGTGATTTGTCACTAACGTATCCATACAAATTTAGCGAAAAAAATCTATTGTACACAAATTAACTAACTTAAAAGAAAAAAAAACTAATTCGTCACTAATGTGTCAATATATTTTGTGCGCCAAAAGTTTTCTTTTTAAATCTAAAATTAAACTATTTTTAGGGAAAAAATGATTCATCACTAATGCATCAATCTATTTTTTGCGAGAAAATTTTTTCATATACAAAATTAAATTGATTTTCCGAAAAAAATGATTTTCACAAATGTATAAATATATTGTTCTGATGACAAAATTTTTTCATATAAAAAATTTAACTAATTTTAGGAAAAAAATTGTTCATCAGTGATGTATCAATATATTTTTGCGAGAACATTTTTTTTTTTGTATTTAAAATATAACCTGTTGTTGGACAAAAACGATTTGTCATTAATGTATCAATATATGTTTTTGTGAAAAACATTTCATATACAAAATCTAACTAATTTTAGGACAAAAAATAATTCGTCACTAATGCATCAATATATCTTTGAGAAAATTTTTTTTCATATTTAAAATTTAACTAATTATAGGACAAAAATGATTTGTCACTAATGTATAAATATTCAGGACTCGATATGGTCATTATGAATTTGTAGTTATGTCATTTGGACTAACCAGTGCTCCTATAAGTTTCATGGATTGGACGAACAGAGTGTTCAAACAGTACTTGGACTTGTTCGTTACCTTCTTTATTGATGATATCCTTATTTACTATAGAAATGAGGAAGAACATGCGAATCATTTGAGAGTTGTTCTGCAAACTCTCAAAGATTGCTCGTTATTGGCCTAGTTTAGCAAATATGAGTTTTGGTTGCCATCTGTTGCTTTCCTTGGTCACATTGCAGGCGAGGAGATCCGATTGGATTCGCAGAAGAGAGAATCAGTGAAACAATGGCCTAGACCTACCTCTACTAGAGATATCAAAAGTTTCTTAGGTCTAGCGGGTAATTATATAAGGCTCGTGGAAGGATTTTCATCCATAGCCTCACGATTGACTAGGTTGACTTAGAAGATGGTCAAGTTTCAATGGTCAGATGATTGTGACAAAAGCTTTGCAGAATTGAAAGATTGACTACAGCTCTTGTATTGACTCTACCAGAGGTTTCAGATAGTTAGAGTTGGCCTTGGTTGTGTGTTGATGAAACGAGATAAGGTTATAGTTTATGCTTCTAGAAAAGTTAAGGTGAATGAGAAGAGCTATCCAACTAATGACCCCAAGCTTGCAGCAGTGGTGTTTGCACTCAAGATCTGGAGACACTACTTGTATGGTGTTCAGGTAGATGTGTTCACTGACCATACGAGCCCTCAGTATATATTCACCCAGAAAGAGTTGAATCATCGCAGAGGAAATGACTTGAATTCTTTAAGGATTATGATATGAGTGTGCATTACCATCTTGGTAAGGCGAATGTAGTAGTAGATGCTCTTAGTAGATTATCTATGGGTAGTGTAGCCCATGTTGAGGAAGAAAGAAAGGAGATAGTGAAGGATGTTCACAGGCTTGCTCGCTTGGGAGTTCGCTTTATCAGCATATCAGACAGTGGTGTAACAGTTCAGAATGGGGCAGAATCTTCTTCCATAGTGGAGGTTAAGGAAAAGCAAGACAGTGATCCATTCTTGTTTGAACTTAAGGGTACAGTCCATAATCAGAGAGTGGAGGTTTTCTCCCAAGGGGGAGATGGTGTACTTCGCTACCAGGGTAGATTGTGTGTTCCTGATGTGGGAGAGTTGATACAACATATTCTTGTAGAAGCCCATAACTCCAGATATTATATTCATCCAGGTACCACTAAGATGTACCGCGATCTGCGGGAAGTCTATTGGTGGAATGGCATGAAGAGGGATATAGCAAATTTTGTGATTAAGTGCCACAATTGCCAGCAAGTCAAGGTAGAACATCATAAATCAGGGGGTTGACTCAAGAGATCGACATTCCGACTTGGAAGTGGGAAGTGATCAATATGGATTTCATCACAGGGTTATCGCGTACTCGTAGACAACATGACTCCATTTGGGTGATAGTTGATAGGATGACTAAGTCTTCTTGCTTTTTGGAGGTCAAGACAATAGACTCAGCAGAAAACTATTCCAAGCTTTACATTAATGAAATTGTGAGGTTGCATGGGGTTCCTTTGTCTATCATCTCAGATAGAGGACCTCAATTACCTCTCATTTCTAGAAGTCATTTCAGAAGGGTCTTGGTACTCAGGTTAACTTTAGCACATTATTTCATCCGCAGACAAATGGACATGCAGAGAGTACCATTCAGAACCTAGAGTCTATGTTAAGAGCTTGTGTGATCAATTCATATGTAGTTGGGATGATCACCTTCATCTTATTGAGTTCGCCTATAACAATACTTACCATTCCAGCATTCATATAGCCCCTTATGAGGCATTGTATGGGCGTAGATGTTGATCTCATGTTGGTTGGTTTGAAGTAGGTTAAACAACTTTAATAGGGCTAGATAAAGTCCTTTATGCTATGGAGAAAGTGCAACTCATCAGAGATAGACTTAACGCAGCCAAGAGTTGTCAGAAATCTTATGAAGATGTAAGGAGAGGGGTACTAGAGGTCCAAGTTGATGATTGAGTTTTACTTATAGTGTCACCTATGAAAGGGGTGGTGAGATTTGAAAAGAAAGGGAAGCTCAGTCCTACATATGTAGGCCCTTAAAAGATCTTGAAAAGGGTTGCCAAGGTGGCATATGAGTTAGCATTGCCAGCAGAACTAGCAGCAGTGCATCCAGTCTTCCACATCTCACTCTTGAAAAAGTGTGTGGTTGACCCAGCCTCTGTAGTGCCATTAGAGAGTGTGGCTGTGAAAGATAGTCTTTATTATGAGGATGTACCAGTTAAGATTCTTGACCATCAGGTTAGAAGGTTGAGAAACAAAGAAGTAGCTTCAGTCAAGGTTTTGTGGAGGAGTCAGTCCGTAGAGGGAGCTACTTGGGAAGCAGAAAAAGCCATGAAAGCCAAGTATCCTAACCACTTTCCTTACGATTCCACTCCAGCTTGAGGTAATAGTTCCTCTTCAGTTTTTCATTCATTCATGCATGAATTCAGTCTTACAATCATGTTCCCTCAGTTTGTAATTGTATTTTCAGCATATCTGCATGTTCTTGGAAATCGATTCAGTCAGAAATTTAGTCCTCAGTGTTTGGTAGTAGGGATTATAGCTCTCTCCCTCTATTTAAGCTAGTTTAGTCTTTATTCAAGGACGAATGTTCTCAAGGGGGAGATAATGTAACACCCCGCACTCAAACATACCAAAAATCAGATTTTCTGAAAAAAATAGCAGGTCCAATCGACGGTTACCATCGACAGACCGTATTCTGATCTACGGCCCGTAGTGTAGGTCCATAGATTGTCCCTGTAGCCCTCCCAAAATTCAGCTCAGCAAAATTGACTAAGTCTCGACCCACAGATGGACCGACGGTCCATAAATCAGACTACGTTCCGTGCATGGTGTCCATGGATTGAGACTCTTACTACCCTTCCTCTGACAGAACAACGGATGACCAGCACGCACCGTCGTTCAATCTACGGTCTGTATGTCTGACCGTAGGTAAAAAGTTAGCAGTTAATTAGCGGGAAAATGATGTTGGATCAACTTTAAATGGTTATAAATCTTATTACTAAATGAATAAGCTTTTGTATGACCTATCAAAAGATAGATAATTGAATTATCTTTCCATATCCACCGAGTTTGCTAAAATCCAACCTCAGAGTAAAAAGTTATTCCCATTTTAGATAAGGCCTGTCAAGCAGACCCTAACGACGGACCCAAATAACGAACCTTTGATTGAACGGCGGCCCGTCAATCCAGGTTGTCGTTTGGTCTGATAGCAATTAACTCAGGGGTATTTTGGTGTTTTCCTACTTTTTCTAACCCATAAGATAGGCCGTTTAATCCCTAAATAATCAGATTTTAGTTAGTTTAAGCCTAGAAAGATAACAAGAACTTACTCAAGTCAAAATCATAAATCAAAACTTAGAAAATTAGAGGCAAGAAAGGAGAAAAAGGTCAAGAACCCTAGTTCAAGAATGCAAGAAGGTCCCAGCAGTTCCAGCCCCGAAATCTTAATATTTCTCCGTGGATTTTATTACCAGGAATGTGGTATTTCACTAGTGGGTTCCTTTCAGTTACTTCAGATATACATGTCTAAGTTACTAATGCATCATTATCAGATTTATTTTTGCATTCTAACTTTCATGTTCAGTATTGAGCTATCCAGTATTTACAGAAATTCAGTCATAATGTGCACTAAAATTCATTGGGAGTAGCATAATACCGAGTTGGACTAGGGTTCAGCGTAACCAAATAGTCCAGAACTACTAGCAAAGTAGGTTGTAAGTCCCCTATGTGGGCATCAGTCTAGTGATCATGCAATCATGCCTTTATACCTCCAGCAAGGTATATTGGGTCCTCTTGATAGGGTGTATACATCGGATTCCACATTTACCTCATGTGGTTTTATTATCAGTTATCATTAGCTCCCCCAGATCAGTCAGATTCCACTACATTTACCATTTATCAATATATCCAATATTTAATTCTAGCATGTTATAAATTGGTCATTGCATTCAGTTATCTCAACATTCAAAATCTATATCACATTCAGATTGTATATTTGCTTTTGTGCCTGTTCAGTTATGTATTATTTCAGCTTCACTCTATCCTACATGCTCAGTACCTTTCAAGTACAGACGCATACGTGTGCTACATCTTCTTGTGATGTAGGTTGTGGTTCTCAACATTCAGATGACGCTTAGATTGATTTCCAATCTCCAGTTCAGCAGAATTAGTGTTGAGTCCTCGTTCTCCGAGATAATAGTCATGAATTCATTTTTAGTATTTTATTCCTTTAGTTTCAATTTTGCTATACTTAGATGGGGCCTGTCCCAACATTTCTAGTCAGTTAGAGGCTATTTTCAGACATAGTTAGTTTCATCTTAGCATTAAGTTAATATTTTCTTTGTATTAAACTAATCTATTTTCAAATATTTCAACTATTGTATTTGGGTAGTCCCTATCTTTACATTTTATGTACGATTTAGCTGCCGCATTAGTTTATATTCTTTAGTATGCTCATGATCATGCCAACAAGGTTAGCTTGGGATCACTTGTGGTCCTCGGTCCAGTTTCCGCATCTCGGGTGTAGCTCGGGGTGTGACAGTCACACAGCGTACTGGACCTCTCGGAGGTCTTGTACAAGCCCTTAGACATCATTCATTGCATACATGTATGAAAAGTAATGCGGAATTAAAACTTTCTACAGAAATAATATTTCAAAACATTTTTCATAGAAAACATTAGGAATAAGGCTAAGTCTCAATGTCTCCATCTTAGACACACAAATATCTTGGGACACGGCCCATATAATACAATATATAAATACAACTCGATTACAATGCTTTAAGAAGGAAATCTAAACATCATGATGTCCTCGAATCTATTGAGGACATACCAACACTTGGTTGAATGAAAGGTAAGGATCCAAGATTCACTTCACGTACTTCTCTCAAATGCCACCTACACCTATAGAGATAGACAAAATGTATGGAATTATTACATTGTGTTTACTAAGTATGTCATACTGCATGAAATCATGATAAAAGGGACATTGGTATAGAATATGCTCCTTTTGAGTAAAACTTCATATCATAAGTATAAGAACCACATATAACACCAACATCACATAAAATTCACATTACACAATATAACATCCAAAACAGTTCAAAACAGATAAACATGAGACCCTCATACCAAAGGCCATTCTAAGGCTTACTTGAGTGAGCTGTGAAGCCACCGCGCATACAATCCCTTTACTCACACCAAAGAGATCCTTTAGACTATCTTCATCGATTAGACTCCCTACCTAGAATTTCTCTAAGACTCACCTAAGTAAGACATGAAGATACCACCCATACACCCTCTTCAAGCCTACCTAAACAATCCTTAAAACTACTCTAGATAAGTACCTTTTCATTAACATACTTTTAACTTAAGTCATTATGTTTCATTAAGTCATTTAAGAGACATTCAACACTTAAGGAAATTACATAATGGTCTTGGAAAAGACCTAGGGAACCTACATACTAATATCTTCAAATCCTACACGTGCAATGTCTAGATATCGTCCCATTTCACTACCTAAACTTCATAGAACTTATCCTACACTAGCAAGTAAACCACATGATGAGAACAGGAAATAACTAACATAGACCATACTAGCTAGGCATGGAATCCGGAGTCTACCCTACTCCGATGAAGGGTGTTTTACTTGCCAATGGTAGAACTAGGACACATCTCATGTAGGTACATGGTTAAGGAATATCAAGGGTTTCATTGTACTCGATTCTCATTTTTAAATAGAGATACTCCCCAAGCATACTCACTTAGTGCTAGCCTTTGTTCTGATAGAGTAAATCAAGAAAGTAGCATATGAAGAGGTACCATATCTTGTCATAACCCAATCATATCATACCTTACTAAAGAGGGTCCACTAGGGATGCCTACAATGGTTACTAGGATATCTCAATGACTTTCCTAGGGATGATTCTATGCCTTTCCATCCAACAAATCCCCAAGTCCATCGTTCACACAAGAAGGATACCATTACGACTTTCAACTTTAAGGATATCAAAACCTCCTTTCTAAAAGGTTCCACATAAATGACCTTCTGAACTATATTCATGATAATATCCCATCCATACATATACATTCATGACAATGGTGTTTTAGCCTACTAAGTCAAGGGTTCATATTCATATTCTTCGTGTATCAAGTAAGGGACTTAGGTCTACCAAAACAAGACAAACATCATTATCATCTTATCACATGTAATATATCATTCAAATAGCATATATCTGAACTAATCATACTTACAAGTCACCCTACACACTACTATAGAACATCATTATAATCAATCACAAGTCTTATATAGTCATTTAGGAAGCATCATGTAACACTTCAAAAATCCTAGACATGTTCTAGAGCCTAATATAGATGTCCTAAGGTCTAGAAACTGTTTAAGGTACATTTTAATGATTATAAGTCATTTAGGAAGTCTAGAAACCAAAATGTCCAAGAACGTACATGATGTCCGGAAACTAGTTCAAGGAGGTGCTAGCGTGTCTTAGCCTATTTGACTATCTTTTAGGAGTCGGAAATTCATGAAAATCGGTGGAAGGGTGTATAACATGTGTTTAAGTTTATTAATAGTAGAAACATCCGGGAACGACTCTCCAAGGACGAACAAATGGCCCTTGAGGAGGACCCTTGCAAAAGTTGGGAAAAACTGCCAAGAGACAGTGTCAGAAACGTATGCCACAGACGGGCCATTGGTGAATCGACTAGGGGTCGATGTCTCCATTGATGAAGAATTAGACAAAATCCTTGAGAGATCATTTTTCATAGTATCTGACCAAGACGACGGATTTGCAGCACGGAAGGGTACAATGGCTGTCGATTGACCCATGATTTGTCGATCATGGTGTCGTCTGTGGTCACTAAAATTTTCTTCACGTTTTTAATTAGTTCCAATTAATTAATTAAGGGGTTAGGTTATTAGTTAGGGGATTATGGAAGACTAATTAAGTTAATTAACCCCCCATATAAAGACCCCAACCCCATTACACTAATCATAACTCACAAAACAAAACTCTCTTCCTTATCTCTTCTTTCTCTCTCTAGTGAAGACAGCATTGAAGACCAAGATAGGGGAGGGTTCTACGGATGAAATTACCAATTTTTATCCATCAATATTCATCAATTAACAAGTTCTGGGATCTAATTCACCGTTGAGACGTCTTTCCTCAAAGGGTTCCATCAAATTGATTTCCAAAAATTAAGTTTTCAAGTGGGTTTCATCCAATCTCGAAATTGATGTTATGAATCTATTTGTTTATGATTTATTTTGGATATTATGAATATATTAACATGTATTCTAACCTAATTATTATATATCTTGATGGTTTTATGTAGTTGTAGAAGATGACCCTTACCCCTTAACCCTAGGTTGTGATCTTGATGTGAATTGGGTAATGTTGATTAAATTGAATTGGTTATTTGTTGAATTAATACTAGATGATGTTGTTACACTAATCATGAATGAATTAGGGTGAATTATGAACGAGACTTGGTAAGTCTTATAATCCCTATATTTTACTTTAAATTATGGTTAATTGTAATTTAGTCATGATGTTGTATAGGATTATGCCCTGTATTAGGATTGATAGGATGGAATGATGTTGAATTGAAATGTCTTGATTATCATTGAGAGGTGTTAGCTTAAGATTTAAATGTTATAAGGATGGTGAATGATTTACCAGTGAACCTTATCATGATATGAGAATGTTAATGTGCTAACTTCACCTATATGAATTGTAATGAAAGGACAATACTCAAGCAATTCTTATTGAGCAATGATGATGATGATGTTTATAAAAGGGATAGACCCTATGACCTATAATAAGCTATGATGATTAATAAAGACATTAAAGATATTTCAAAAAGGGACTCTAGCTTAGCACCAAGTGAACTAGAGTAAGGATTGTCCCTTCACACATAGGGAAGGTAGGATCACTAATGTAATCTTGAGATTGGAGACTACAATGCATGTATCATAAAGAGGGTCCCAACTATATCTCCTAGTTCTTGAACTATGTTTCCTCCATAGAAATACTACCTAGTGGATCCACGTAGTTGCTATGTTCACGTTTTGGTACTACCTTAGCAAGTAATCCGCCTTCTTTTGGTGTAGGGTTCCATGACACCGGATTCCACATTAGCTCATGTGGTCTATGTCGATTAAGAGAAGATGTTCCCAAAAGGTAAAATGAACTAAAGGAATGAACTCTAACTAAGGTGACCTAAGGGGTTTAGCTTAGTATAGGTAGGGGTATGAGACTCTACATATACATTGCACTAGTTAGACTTAAGGGAAGTCTTAGGAGGATGTTCTTATGTATGTATATGGTTATAAATGTAACTGATATGTATATGAAGATCTTACATGTTAATGACGATATGTGATGTCTATTACTCTTATGAACATGTATTTGGTCTATAATGTTAAAGGTATGATATTGTGTAGTCTTAATGTCATGTTATGTGAAGTGGATGTTGGTCATGATTCTTGTAGAGTTACTTGATTGAGTAAGGTTATGGGGCTATGCTTGGTCATTGCACTTGTTGACTTTATAGGGGTTATGGGTAATTGTCTTACTTTGATTATGTTGATGTGTGCTCTTATTCATGCTAGTTGTGGTCATGACTTGATGATAGATTTACTTTTACTATATGTCTAAATACATGATATGCATGTTAGCTTGACTAGTTTTGATATTGTAGGTCTTGTGATGTACATGCCTATGACTTCATGGATAAGTCCTAAGTGATTTGGTGTAGTCTTGTTGATCATGCACAAGTGTTTTCAAGCAAATTGCATACCTTTATAAAATGTCTCTTTTTCTTAGCATGTTTTCAAAGTATGTGTGCATATGGTCTCATACTTAGTATAAGTAGTGTACTAACCCCATTTCTTCCTTTTTCCTAATATTTTAGGTTCCGGTCGTTGAAGTGCTTTGAAGACGAATTGAAGAAGGCTTGAATCTCTTATTCATCCAAGTAGGGTAGGTATTGACTTTCCGAGGGCGACGCCACTATCAAGTTATGATATTGTCCTAGTATTAGATACTATGATGTTCTTTCCTTTTCATATAGTATGAAACATTGTATAGCCCTTATGAGGCATTCTTATTTGATGTATGGGTTAAACTCAAGTTCTTACACTCTTATTAGATGGTTATGAGATGAGACAATTATAAGTATGTTATCGTTTATATATATCTATGTGCAATAAATGTAGAAGACTAAGTAATCTTTCTATACGAAGGGTCTATGTATACTCAATATATATATATATATATATATATATATATA
>NC_028647.1:56555117-56578739 GCF_001406875.1 Solanum pennellii | reverse complement strand
TATATATATATATATATATTAAGTGTATGTTGAGGCCTATGTAAACCTACAATTCGATGTAATAAAAGTTTTAAATTTCCATTAAATTTGACCTATGAATGCAATAATGTAAACTAAGAGGCTAGTCTTTGTCCTCAAAGAGGACGCCGACGCCAGTTACGTCTAGGGTGTATTCCCAGATGTGACAAATTTGGTATCAGAGCATAAGGTTGAATTATCTTTGAGTATATGTCTCTCTCAACCATGTCTATGTAAGTTCGTATTCATAATTGTGAAGTACACCACACTTATGGATAGGAACCTACGTGATGCTTAGGAAGCTCTAACTTTCTTGGAAGTCCAATATCGTGCCTTTGGAGTGTTAGCTCTATGTGCTTTTATATCTAATCCTTTTATTATTATTATAGGCAATGAATACTCAAAGGAATGCGGCACAAATACTTGAAGAAGATATTGCCAATGCGGGAGTTTCTCCCCGTGGTGATCAAGTTCCTCCTCTTGAGGAAGAAGTGAATGATGACCAAGCTCTGGTGAATCCTCCTCCTTTAACGGATGAGAACATAAGGGACGCTCTCTTCCAAATTTCCCAAGCCATTACTACCCAAGCACAACCCGCCACTACTCAAGCTTAATTCATGACAAGCCAAGCTAATTGGGAGGTTGTACCCCAGGCAAATTAACTAGTTGCTACTATGTCCTCTCATCTATGGGACTTCACTATGATGAATCCTCCCACTTTTGATGGATCCAATGTTGAAGAATACCCCTATGAGTTTATTGATGAATGCTATGGGGTTGTCTACTAGTGAGAAGGCCGAGTTAGCCACTTACCAACTCAAAGATGTATCCTAAACTTGGTATGTCCAATGGATGGACAATAAGCCGTTAAGGGGTGGACCCGTGACTTGGGAAGTGTTCAAGAAGGCTTTTTTTGATAGGTTCTTTCCTAGGGACAAGAGTGAAGACAAGGTGGTGGAGTTCATCAACCTTCGCCAAGTAGGTACGAGTGTTCTTGAATACTCTTTGAAATTCACTAAATTGTCAAAATATGCTCTTTCTTTGGTTTCTGACCCTAGGGATGAAATGAACAGCTTTATGACGGGAGTGTTGGATGACTTGCAAGAAGAGTGTCATTTGTGTATGCTATATGAAAATATTACCATTGCTCGTCTCATGGTTCATGCTCAATAAGTTGAAGAGGCAAGAGCTAAAAGGAAGAGTAGAAATGCTAAGAGGGCAAAGATCTTTTGATGGTGGTTCTTCTAAAAGTAGGTTTGAGATTCAAGACAAACCTAGGTTCAAGAAGAGGGTGTCTAATAAAGTTTCTTCCAAGTTCCCTAAGGCTCGTGATGATAGGGTGTCTAACCCTTAGCCTAAAAAGGGAAAGGTACTAGTTCACCAACCGAAAAGCCAACTTGTGGAAAGTGAGGCAAGAAACACTATGGTGATTGTCTTAAGGGGAAGGATAATTTTTTTGGTTGTGGTAAAAGTGGGCACAAGGTAAGGGATTTCCCTAATGTGATGGGTCAAGACAAGGGTAGTGGTCAAGTTCAAGCTAGTGGTTCAAATGATGCTCCAAAAAAAAATCGCATCTATGCTTTCCACTCTAGGGGTGAGCAAGAGACTTCTCCCGACGTGGTGACCGGTATGTTGAAAACTTTTCTATTAATGTATATTCTTTACTCGATCCGGGCACTACATTATCTTTTGTTACTCCTTTGATAGCTAAGAATTTTGAAATCTTACCCGACATTCTAAATGAACCTTTTATTATGTCTACCCCGGTGGGTGAGTCGGCTATTGCAAAAAGAGTATATAGAAATTGTCCTATAATGTTGCCCAATAGAGTTATTTATGTTGAACTAGTACAACTTTTTATGTTTGATTTTGATGTCATATTGGGTATGTATTGGTTGCATGCTTGCTTTGCCTCTATAGATTGTAGAACGAGGGTGGTGTGATTTAACTTTCCAAATGAGCCCATTTTGGAGTGGAAGGGGGGAAATTCTATTCCTATAGATGACATCATTTCTTGTTTGAAAGCTTGTAAAATGATCTCTAAAGGGTGTTTGTACTATATAGTAAGGGTCTAAGATTTAGACTCCAAAATTCCTTCCATTGAGTCGGTCCCGTAGTGAGGGAATTTCCGGATGTCTTTCCTAATGATCTTCCCGGTATTTCTCCCGAGCGGGAAATTGATTTTGGTATCAACTTGTTGTCGGATACGAATCCCATTTTAGTTCCTCCTTATCGGATGACTTCGGCCGAATTGAAAGATTTGAAGTCCCAACTCTAGGATTTACTAGAAAAGGGTTTCATTCAACCTAGTATTTCTCATTGGGGTGCTCTGGTTTTATTTGTGAAAAAGAAGGATGGGTCCCTTTGAATGTGCATTGATTATCGCCAACTCAATCAAGTCACTATTAAGAATAAGTATCCTCTTCCTCGGATTTATGATTTGTTTGATCAACTCCAAAGGGAAAGCTACTTTTCTACAATTGGCTTGAGATCGAGGCATCATCAACTTAGGCTGAGAGGTGAGGATATACCAAAGATGGCATTTTTGACTAGATA
This sequence comes from Solanum pennellii, assembly GCF_001406875.1. Classification (NCBI taxonomy): domain Eukaryota; kingdom Viridiplantae; phylum Streptophyta; class Magnoliopsida; order Solanales; family Solanaceae; genus Solanum; species Solanum pennellii. The sequence continues at coordinate 56,576,165 of NC_028647.1, read as the reverse complement.
TGGTCACTATGAGTTCTTAGTAATGTCCTTTGGTCTCACAAATGCCCCGACGGCGCTTATGGATCTCATGAATAGAGTGTTTCAATGTTACCTAGATTCATTTGTCATTTTTTTCATTGACAACATCTTGTTATATTCAAAAAATGAGGGTGATTATATTATCTATTTGAGGGTGGTGTTACAAGTGTTTAAGGAGAATCAATTATTTGCCAAGTATAGCAAATGTGAGTTTTGGTTGTGTTCGGTGGCGTTTGTTGGTCATCATCTCTAGTGAGGGAGTTGAGGTTGATCCAAGGAAAACTGTGGCGGCCAAGAACTGGCCTAGACCGTTGACTCCAATCGACATTAGGAGTTTCTTGGGTCTAGAGGGGTATCATCGGAGGTCTGTGGATAGTTTTGCGTCCATTGCATCTATCATGACCGGGGTCTAGACCTAGCCGAAACCGGCATTGTTGACCTCTCGAAGGTCACAGACAAGCCTACATACGTCATCATTACATCATATAGGTTAATTTTAGCGGAAAATATACACAGACTTCATAGTAAGAATTTCATTATATCACATCAGTTCACAACAACCATCTATTAATAAGATATTCAAATGAAGGAAATAGTTCATAACTGCATTAATATAAAGTTGCCAAAATGGCACCAATACAACGTCCGAAAATAAGTAAGAAAGAAACACAAGTGGAACATCCTCTACTAGCTCATGCCTATGTCTAATCTAGAATATAAGAGATAAGCATCCTCGAAAGCATGAGGGCCTACCATGTCCGGATGAATGCTCTACGTTCGGGTAGCTTCAACGCAGTCTCGTAAGCTCTAGCATCCACCTGCACCCGCACTTAAAAGTAAAGGATTGCATGGAATTAGTACATACTTATACTAAGTATGGGTGTATGCAAGTACACACCAAGGACATGCATGATTGAGAAGTTCTCTCTCCTAACGATATGAGTTATGGAAAGCCAAGTCAGTTGGACTTGCCAAATCATATTACGAAAGTCATGCTATGAGAGTAACATGCATCATCGTTCTTTTCATATTGCACATAGCACATAACACATTTCACTTAGCACATACATATATCAAATATTTCGTTCATATGCCGTGAAACCTTGGAATCACGGACTTGACATTAGGACTTCCCAAATGAGGGCTCAATATATGGGACCTCAACTAGGGAGACTTCTTTAGCAAATACAGTGTCTGCTTCATTCATTCATACGCACTTCATTTTCATCTATTTATATACCTAGGATGTTGTTTAGGACTCTCATCGGGTTCACTATGCAATGACCAAGAATGACCTAGTATCATTATTTGAGTCTAGTTCACCTCTTGATTATCCTATCCAAACACCTTTGGTATCATTCATTTCATTGTGTGCATTAAATGAGGCTGGCCTCATTCTTTCTTTGTGAACTTTAAATTTAACCGACATAGATCATGTGAGCTTCATGAAATCCAGTGTCTACCCCACACCGAAAAGAGGTGGAATCACTGGGCAAAGTGAAACCAAAACAAGCTAGCGTATATAAAGAAATGAACCTTGCTAGAACCCTATGTTGGCAGCATAGGTTCAAAGACTAGAAGATATAAGGATATCCATACCCACCTAAACGGACAGTCTCATCTTATAAGATTTACACAAACCTCTGCCTTCCCGAAAGAAGGAATCACGACTCATAGCTAGCCTATCGGTGCTGAGTATAAAGTTCCATTACATTCATCTCACACATCATAGAAGCTGGCTTCTAGCATGAGGGCATCATTACTCATTAGATGATTTGTCATCTCATCATTAGTATTGAGTGTGCATTAATCTCAATACATTCATTAAAGTGTTTTATAGAGACTGGTCTCTTTATTAGTTTTACACTCTCATAGGTGAGTACAGTTTTTGGTAACACTTATTAGGCTCATTTGAAATTGGTCTCGTCTTTCATATTAGTCTCTTATCATGTTGTCATCACATTCATTAACTTTAGCATATTAGCTCTTCATAATTACTCACCCCATCACGTGAATGTTCATTTCATCATATGCCAATGCACTTGGCCTTTTAGTGTGTTTCACACTCTTACTTAACCCTCCTGGGGTCACATCATTTCATCATATACATCTTAGGATTCACTTACTTTTAAACGTACGCTGGACTTACGAACCCATATGTACAAGCCATGAGGCTTCGTTCATAATTCGTCTAAGTGACTTATACTTATCCAAGATTATATGGTACACGACATATGCATCTTGTAAGTATGCCAAGGTCTTGAGTTCGATTCCTATAGGAAGCATTCATTAAATATTTGCTCATGTACAACTTATGTATCAATACGAAATTGGACAACAGAACCCGATTTCGAACCCCTTGAGCAACACTTAGTCTTATATTAAATTTTGATTTAAAATTTTAGCTTTGGGACCTGAGATCGAATCCCAACGCCTGCATTTCTTTTCTTTCTTTTCTCTCCTTGACTTTTCTATTTTTTACCGAGAGGATGTGGGATCGATCCCCCACAACCTCATTTTATTTTTCTTCAATTGGTTATCCTAGTTTCCTCACCCATCCGAGAGGTTGTGGGTTCGATTCCCACACACCCCATTTTATTTATTTTTATCCTCGCATGGACCGGTCTTAATTTCGGCGATGGACACACGGGTTCGAATCCCATGTATCTCACTATTTTCTTTTCTTTTTAATTTAAGTATTCTCCAAATCTCCCTCACTATTTTCTTTTCTTTTTAATTCAAGGCTTCTCCAAATCTGCCCAAGTTTGAATTCCCTCTCCCTCACTATTTTCTTTTCTTTTTAATTTAAGGCTTCTCCAAATCTGCTCAAGTTCGAATCCCCTCTCTCACCCTATTTTCTTTTCTTTTTTTTAAGTCTTAATCTCTTAGTATTAGGACTTTAATGTAACAATCCTAAAAATGAATATGCTAAGTAATGTTTAATGTGTTTAGAATGCCTACGATTAGACCGGGTTCACACAGATTGATGCGCGTAGAACCACACCTCTGAACCCTTGCTATAGACAAGCCAACTAACTTGGGTAGTTAGTGGAGCTAGAAAATGTTGTGTTCAACCATGTAGGGCTCTCGAATACGAAGATTTATACGAATGAGTCTTTACCAGATCTTTTATTTTTATCCGAACGACCCTTGTGGTGGGTCAGGGGATGAGCAACACCCCCAGGCCTTATCATTTATAAAATGAAAAATTTACAAGAAGGGGGGCATAAACCTTACCTTCTATCCTATGGTGGGTATATAATTGACTTACCTACTAAGGTTAGTCAATTCAACCTCATAAAATAAGAAGTAATCTATAGTAATGCAATGTACCTAGAGTGGACTCCTCTCTTATTACAAAGATTCTAAGAAAACATGAATAAGCAGACTCTCCCTTTACAAATAAATTTGAAAAGAGAAATTCTAATGAAAAACTAGTAGCTATTCTAAATTCACAATCTTTTGAGTTTGAATAGCTTTTCCATAACTTTGCAGTCTCTTCTCCTTTTGCCTTTTGATATCTCTGTTGATGTAGTACTTCTGTACTTCATCTTTATTTACTTGCAACAACATTATACCATACAATATAGACAAGCAATCCTATAACTAGGCAGCCTATATATATGTGATACAAGTTATAGTAACAGTATGAATTGAGTCATTCAAGGAGGTTGCTTTATCCTTCTCAATTTCCTTCTTCTGAAATTATGTACTCCCATTTTCTCCAATAAATAATTGCCTTTAGCAGCCTGAGGTAGCTGTTTATAAGTATCATAATGCTGAATAATGTCTTGATAATGGCTTTGTTTGGAAAGTATATCAGCTATACTATTGGCTTCCCTGTATATATGAACACAAGAAAAGAAAACACATTGGTTAATAATAATTTGTAACTCATGTAAAAACCTCTGTAATCTCCAAGGAGGACTATCCTTTTGTAATAGCCATTTTTTTAATAATTCAGAATCAACCTCTAAGATAATGTGCTTATAGCCATGTTGGATACACCAGTTCAGCCCATATGTAGCAGCTTGTATCTCAGCCTGATTGTTGGTACCTTCTCCAAGAGGTATTGCAAATGCATATATGATATCTCCCCTTTCATTCCTAAGGATTCCACCTCGTCCTATCTTTCCAGGATTATTTAGAGCACTCCCGTCTTTGTTCAACTTGTATACATTATTAGGAGGTGTTTTCCAGATTACAGCTTTAACTTTAACCTCATGACTGCAACATTCTAGTAACTCTACCAGTTCTGTCCAATTCCCTTTCCACTGAATATTAGGAAAAATAGAATAAAGAAATAGAATAATATCCTTATGAATGGAATATTTGACTTTGTAAATGCTAAAGGTCTGTCCCCCACATTTAGCTGAGCATCTATTTTTCCACAAATTCCAGAAAATCAATATAGGTAAAATATCAATAATAGCCTTGTGGGCTTCATTTTCCCTTTAGTTTCACACCATTGTATGATTCTATTACTCAAGGTAGTCTGCTGAATATGAATTCCCATATTACTGGGATAATATTTCCATATATGCTTGGCAAAATGCCCTTGCAAAAATAAATGATACACATCATCCCAACCTTGCTGCCTACAACAATGACATTTTACTGGTTCCACTCCAAAATTTGCCAATGGTAGGTAGTTTAACTCTTAATGCTCTCCATACCAGAAATGACATTTTGAAAGGCACCTTTTTATGCCAAATGAGAGAATTAATCTTTTCTACCTTACCTTTTTGTCTACAAGCTTCCCAAGCTGAAGTAAAGGTAAAATTGCCAGATTCTGTAGGCTTCCAGATTGCTCTGTCTTTAATACCATGTTGATATTGAATTTTGGTATTCAAAATGAGAGGAATTAATAAAGGAGGTACTTGCTGTCTTAGTTTCCTTTCATTCCAATTACCATTAATAAGAAAATTATCAACAGTAGCATTATTTAGGCTTGAGATACCTTCATTATACTTAGCCAAATTACCAATTCCTAAACAATCATCCCACAAAAAGGAACAACTGCCAGACTGTATTTGCCACTGAATAAATTCCTCCACTTTATGCCTATTATTCATCATATATTTCCAAACCAAAGATTGACCATTCTCAAACTTTCTTGCCACTGGATTAGCTCTCTTACAATATTTAGACTGAAGGAACTGCTCCCATATGGAGGTTTTGGATCTAAAAAGCCACCATTGTTTATATTGAAGTTCAGTACAAACATCAGTAAGCTTTCTAATTCCAACTCCCCTTCTGTTAGAGGTATACTCAATATATCCATTGAAGCCCAATGATATTTCATATTGTCTTTATCTCTTCCCTAGAAAAAATTAGCAATAATAGACTCTATATTTTTCTATAGTAGTCCTAGGAGGAGATATGGCAGCCATAATATGAATGGGTAAAAAATGTAATACATGTTTGATCAAAGTCAATTTTCCTCCAAAACTGAGGATTTTAGTCTTCCAACCAGAAATTTTTTTGGTAATTTGCTCTACAAATTTTGGAGTAATATATTATTTTTTTGTCTGCCAACATATAAAGGGCATCCATGATATATTATTGGACTCTCTTTTTGATAGAAACCTGTAACATCCTGAATATGCTGAATAATTTCATGTGAAGCATTATAAGGAACCATAAAATAACTTTTCTGTTTGTTAATAAGATGTTGAGAAGTTTGTTCATATTCATTCAATATATCCATAACTATATGCATAGAATCTTTATTGGAAGAGGTAAAACTAATCATATCATCAGCAAAGCATAAGTGATTAATCTGAGGTCCCTTAGGTTCCATATGGAATCCTTTGTATCCAAGTTGAATACAAGTATTATTAAGCATTCTAGCCAATACTTCAGCTCCTAAAATAAATAGGGCTGGAGATAATGGATCACCTTGCTTGAGTCCTCTAGTTGAATTGAAAAAGCCATGTCTATGTACATTGATAATAATTGAATACCAATTATTACTCATAATTCTCCATACTAAGTCAATGAAAATCTCTCCAAATCCAAATCTTCTCAAAACTAAACAAGTATAAGACCAAGATACTCTATCATAAGCCTTTGTCATATCTAGTTTCAGAACCACATTATGACCCACATAAGGCTTCTTAATCTCATGAATAATCTCTTGAGCAAGCATAATATTCTCTGTGATACATCTTCCTTTAACAAAACCAGATTGGTTGTCTGATATTATTAAATGAAGAATATTTGCTAGTCTCATGCTTAATAGTTTAGAAATAATTTTATTAGTAAAATTGCTTGAACTAATAGGTCTAAGATCAATGAACCTATTAGGTTGATCAATTTTAGGAATCAATACCAAGCAAGCATGAGACATAAATTTAGGCAAAATATGACCACAGAAAAAATAATGGATTGCAGCTAATAAATCCTTGTTAATGATATTCAAACAAGTTTGATAAAATTTGCCCCCAATACCATCAGGACCTGGAGCAGAGTTAGGATTCATGGCAAAAACAACTTGTTTTAACTCATCCATATTAGACAGATCTTGCAACATTTGGTTTTTCTCTGGAGTAATTAACTTAGGAATATGATGAAGAATCCTTTCATCAACCCTACTATTCTGCCCAGTAAAAATATTATGATAATAATCACAAGCAGCCTTAGCAATTTGATCATCACCCTTAATCCAATCCTCATTATCAGTGCATATTTTATGAAGTAATAATCTTCTTCTCCTTCCCCTCATTAAGGCATGAAAATATTTAGAATTAGTATCTCCATCCTTAAACCACTGTAATTGAGTCTTCTGTTTTAGAATAGAATTTTCCAATTTCAAATATCTAATATACTCAGCATTCAGTTTCTGTAAATCCTGTCTATTAGTATCTATTTTATGAATAATAAGGTCCTCTTCAGCCTTCTTAATAAGATCCTCAAACTCTCTGACTTTAGCAAATATATCACCATATTCCTTCTTTCACCAATTACTAAGAGAAGAACTTAACCTCTTCAATTTTTGGTGTAGTTGCCAAAAAGGATTGCCATTTACTTTACCCTCCCAACATTTTTGGACAGTATCCATAAAGCTTGGATTGTCTACCCAACAGTTTAAGAATTTAAAGTATTTGACATGATTATCATCTTTCTTTACTATTTCCATCAAAAGAGGACTATGATCAGAGCCCACAGCAGAAAGATGTTCAATAGTAGTTTGAGGCTTTTTTTAAATCCATTTATCATTAGACATATCTCTATCAAATCTCTTCCACACTCTAGCATCAGCATCCCTTTGATTACACCAAGTGAATGGAATTCCAGTGTAGCCTAAATCAGTTAAACCACAAGCTTCTATAACACTAATGAATTGCAAACTCTTATTGATGTTATAAGGAATTCCCCCAATCTTCTCCTCTATAGAAGTAATGACATTGAAGTCACCAATAGTACACCAAGGGATATCAAAATTAGAATAGTGTAATAACCTTTTCCACAAAGGTCTTCTCAAATGGTCTTTACACTTAGCATAGATACAAGAAATCAAGAACTTCTCATTGATATCTGCTAGTTCAAACTCCCCTGTAATATGCTGATCATGTATTTCTAAAATATTACCTTTCAAATCTTTAGTCCAAAACACCCAAATTTTCTCATTAGAGTTGCTAGTTGCATGATCCATATTTAATTGCATCCTGACTAGGTTAAGATGGTTTTGATTTGCAAAAGGTTCAAGGATTACTATCAAATAAAATTGATGAAGTTTCCTTAATGTTTGAAGTCTTTCTAAGGAGCTTTATGTGTTAATACTCCTAGCATTCCAGCAAATGGCTTTAAACATTAAAACCTTTGGATTTAGATCTTGTCATGGGCCTACTAGAGGTTCCAGAGGTACTTGGTTGATGTTGTGAAGCATATTTATCTTGTTTCCTACCTCTAGGAGACAGACCATGCTTCTTAGTTATATCATGCAGTTCTTGAGACCAACCAATCTGATTCTTTGGAACTAAATCAGTGCCCTAAGGGTTATTAATACCAGCTACATCATCCTCAGAATCATACATAGATTGATTAGCAGGATCCCACTCATCCTCAGAATTAATAGCCTCATAATCATCCTGAGCAATATTCTTATTTTTTTCTATTTCACTTAAAGTTTTCTGCTACCTTTTAATATTATCTCTTTTCTTTTTACTCAATCTATTTCCAGATTTATTATTAAATCCTTCAGTTTGTTGACCAGTATCAAGATTAATTTGAGAGTCAGTTTGTTTAGTACCAGAGATAGGGTCATCCAGAGTTCTAGGAACATTCATATCCCCCCTCCCTATGGTACCCCAGTCTGCACATTATAGGTAACTCCTTTCCCCCTTCCATACCTCCAACAGCTACACCAGATATAACAGCATTTAGGGGTGTAGGAATTGGGAGCATTGAGTCAATACCTGTTTTATGTTTAGTATCATGTTGTTGCCTTCCTCTGTCTTTTTCATTCCCTGAGTTATCTGTAGTACCTCCCTGAGTAATTGTTTTATCTTTATGTTCAATTTGTTTCCAGTGACAATAACTTGATGTCTTTGGTCATATATTTGATCTGCATTTTCCTCCCTGTCCTCTTCTTCTGTTATCTCTTCCTGCAAATCCAAGTCTATGTAAGTATTTTTTGTAGGGATAGAAGTTATACCTGTTTGTTCCTGCTGCTGTTGAGCTGCTGCTCTAATTGTATTATGTCCAGGTTGTTGGTGATTATTCCTTCTTCTCTGAGTCTGCCATTCTTGTTGCAAGTTTTTTATATTCTTCTCACCTTGATAACCTTGTTGCTGGGCACCATCATCCCTTATACCTTTTTCCCTGTTATCATGAACTTGCAAGTCTCTTTGAACATTATTAGAATTGTCTTTTTTAGGTCTATTTTTTTCCAGCTCTTTTTTTTACTATCTTCATCCCTTTGTTTAATAATACAATCACACTCTTTATGACCTTGATGTTTACAGTAAAAACAATAGTCAGGGATACTATCATAAACAATTTTCTGCCACCTACCATCTGTAATATCCTCCCCAATATAACTCATCCAAATATAAGGAGGTCTGTCTTTAGTGAGATCAACTTGAACTTTAACACGAACTTGACTACCTCTAGTTTTGTTTATAGAAGCAGAATCTAAATATAAAACTCTACCAATAGGAGAAAATAAACTAGTAATGAATTCCTTGTTATAGCAATGCCAAGGTAATTCCGGGAGAGAAATCCAAATAGGTACTAAAGGGGTTTCTTCTTCAGGTTTGAAAGTAGGAGTCCATGCTTGGATTCTCATAGTTTGCCCCTCTATAGTCATACGCTGCTTAGTCCAAACCATATTATAATCTAACTCATTATCTAAATCAATATAAACATGGCGAGAATTATAATGAGCAATCTTCACTCCCCCTGAAAGCTGGGTTTGCAGAATGATGTTTTTTCTGATTAGTTCTACTCTAGGCATTGTATATACAAATTTTCCTATAAGAGTGAACTTACAAGAAGTAGCTAGATCAGAAATAACTTCATTTTTGACATACAGAACAGCTGGTAAACCTTTTTGAGTGGTGATTTCAGGTTCAGACAACTTATATACTCACACCACACTTCGATTGATTTTATCTCAATCTATCAGCATAGGTTTGAATAACTGTATATGGAGCAGGTTCTTGAACTTGATCTTGTCTAGGAAAATTATTAATATTTCCTAAAGGTTGATCAGTTTTCCTAGTAACAGGTTTAGAATTATTTCTGTTAGCATTATTAGGAATCTTAGGAAAATTCGAATGATAATCAGCCTCTTGATACCTACCATTATGATCATCAACTCAATGAATTTCTTTCACCCCTCTATTATCATGGTCGCTAGAAGTATTTAGAGGGATATTACTTGATAAATTTGCTATTCTATTGTTGTGTAGTCGATCTCTAGTAGAATCATCATCTTCACGAACTGGATCTTGATTCCTACCTGTTGAATCTTTATGAGAAACTTTTGTACGTGTTGGATTTCGTTGATGTTGTTGTTGGGCAATCGATTTGCTCTTTCATTTTCGATGAGCACATCAACAGTTTGAGGAATTTGTTGTTGTTGTTGACTACCTCGATTATCTTGTTGATGAACCCTAATTGGCGACCCTCCCTGTTCTTGAGTTCCAATCTCCTCCCCAATTTGTGGCTATTGAGCTTCGTCTGTAACAAGAGAAGACTCCCTTGTACCATATCCATGAGGAATCCCTTTCAATGGCGGTTGAACAGGTGCGATGTTGGGATTTCTCGCCGCCATATCCTGTGAACTATGCGTTTTAGATCCACCCCTTTCGCGATGGCTTTGTCGATTCTCCTGACCATCGAACTTCGATTTGTCACCGTCTTTACCCCTAATTTGTTGCCCGTAATTTTGACGTAATTCATCCAATTCCGCCTCCAATGTAGCAGTATGGATCGCTTCTTCCCTCAACTGCGAAGAGGTGGACAATGAATCGTCAGTCAATTGCGCTGTTGTAGGATTAGGATTGCTCGCCGTTGATGGATCCGGCGGCCTAAACCTACCGTCTGCTGGTATTCCAGCCATCAAAAACACCAAAATCAGTCTTGAATGAATTAGCTGAGCGGCTAATTCTGTAGATTTCCTTGAGAGAGTTTTTAGAGAGAGAAAAATTTTTAGAAATGAGGAAGCGATTCTTTACCAGACTTAAAAAGAGGAAATCTTAGGTTTGAAGGGTCTAGGGGTAAAATGGTCTTTTCCTGGCTAAGGGTAGTATTGTAATTATCATAAATATATAATTAATTATTTAATTAATAAGGTGGAGGGGCAATTTGGAGAGAGAGGGCCGAAATTGGGTTCTTGAAGTTAAGTCTTGCTCCACCCGGGTTTGAACCTAGGTGGAAGCAATGAATTAAAGTAATTTTTTATTTAAGATATTGAATTAATGTAATTAATTAATATATTATTATTCATTATCTGATATAAAATAAAATAAAAATCATATTTTTATTAAATAAACAAAGCCTTATTGACTAAGTCCTAAACTAGACTCCTAATCCTATGAAAACTCTTCTCTCCCACGCTCATCTCTCTCTCACACGTCTCTATCACTCTCACTCACGAGACACTCTGCCAAATAACTTCAAAAAACAGTAGGTAAACCAAAGTTCTTCACACTTGAAAAACTCATAACGAAAATATAAGAAAACAAACAAAATCAATCACGTAGGCAAAGAGAAGTTTGTCCGTCGAGTTGGTGTTGACTTTGAGGGGACTTAGACGTGTTCTTGGGTGAAGTTTTTGGGCAGCAAGTCAAGATTTTAACGTCAAAAAGGAATGGGTTTTCTTCTCTCTTGGTTCCTTTCCCAAGAGACCCCCTTAAGGTTCATATTATTCATCTGAAAAACTAGGATTGTTTCTCCTTTATGCATGCCCCTGTCACTAGCTCTTAATGAATCGTAGGTTAGGTATGACTGCTGGTAGATTTAGGTGTATATTATGTTTTTTTGATGAATATAATTATGTTTTTGTACTTGAAATCGTATGAAAGACAGCCTATGTGTTATGAAACTATGTGCATGTGTGTGAAAAAATGTGGCAGTGACTATGTGTTCTCGGATTAAGGCTCCAAAATTTATAATGTTTTGGTTGTTATTTTACATGCATAAACCTATGTAAATCGTGATGTTCATTAAAATGAAAGTGTGGCTGATTTAAGTATAAATCTCTCGGCTAAACGAATCGATGAACAATGCACTCCAAAACGTATTAAATGATCTACAAATTACACTATGAATTCAAGTGTAAATATTGAAGGAAGTGAGCTGGAAAATGTGAAAAAATTTCCTGAAAATTATAAGTTGTTTTCAGCTAAATACAGATGTATAAATCTGGAAATTTAAATGGGTATAAATAATGTGAGGTCAGTAGGAATCGAACTCGCGACCTCACCCTTGAAAATCACTAAAATGTGAAAAGGGAAATGGGGTCAAGGGGGATTGATATTGGGTGTGCTGGCTGAAAAGTAAAGTACAAAAATTAATAAAAATAAAATGGGAGGCGTGGAAATCGAACCCACGACCTCAAAGATGTGAAGGAGAGTAAAGGAGAAAGGGAAAATAAAAAGAAAAGAAAGGTGAGGCGTGGGAATCGAACCCACGACCTCTAGGGAGGATGCAAAATAAAAGAGAAATAAATAGAGGCTGTGGGGGTTTGATCCCACAACCTCATGGTCTATGCGAATTGGACAAGGAGAATTCAATGAAAAAATATAAAAGGGGCGGTGGAAGGGTTCGATACCACAAACCCTCGACCAATTAAGAGGAGATCTCATGGAGAAAAATAAAGAGGGAATGTTGATGTTGGGGCTCAATCTAGGGTCCTAATGTTATGTGGACTAAAAAGAAAATCAATGAAAAATTTAAGTGTTATCCAAGGGATTCGAACTTGGGTTCCCTTGCCCGAATTCCATATTGATATATAAGTCATACGTGAATTAAATGTTCAAAAATAATGCCACCTACTTAGATCAAAATTGAGACCTTGGCATACATACAAGATGCATAAATCTTGTACTACATAATCTTAAGAAGATATGAATCACTTAAACGAACTATGAATGAAGCCTCATGGCTTGTATGTGTAAACCCATAAGTATAGCATACGTTTACAAATAAGTGAACCTAAGATGTATGCAATGAAATGATGAAATCCTAGAAGGGTTAAGTACAAATGTAAAATACACTAAAAGGCCAAGTGAATTGGCAAATGATGACATGAACAATGAAATGATGAAACCGTAGAAGGGTTGAGTAAGAGTGTGAAACACACCAAATGGCCAAGTGCATTGGCATATGATGAAATGAACAATGAAATGATGAAATGAACAATGAAATGATGAAACGAACAATGAAATGATGAAACCCTAGAAGGGGTTAAGTAAGAGTGTGAAACATACCAAATGGCCAAGCGCATTGCCATATGATGAAATGAACATTCACGTAAAAAGGGGTGAGTAATTATGAAGAGAAAATGTGCTAATGTTAATGAATGTGGTGACGACATGATATGAGGCTAATGTAAAAGATGAGAGCAATCTAAAATGAGCCTAAGTAAATGTTACCAAAACGTACTCACCTATGAGAGTGTGCAGTTAATGAAGAGACCAGTCTAAATGAACACTCTAATGAAAGTTTTGAGATTAACACACTTAATACTAATGATGAGATGGAAATCATCTATTGAGCTATGATGTCCTCATACTAGAAGCTAGCTTCAATGACTTATGAGTAGAATGTAATAGAAATTTATACTGAGCACCGATAGACTATCTATGAGCGGTGATACCTTCTTTCGGGAAGGATAGAGGTTCACGTAACTCTCATGAGATGAGACTGTCCGGCTTGCTGGGTATGGGTCTCCTTATATCTCCCCGTCTTTGAACCTATACTGCCAATATAGGGACCTGGCGGGGTTAAATTCCCATGTACGTTAGCATGTTTTGAGTCACTTTGGCCGGTGATTCCACCTTTTTTCGGTGTGGGGGAGACACTGGATTTCATGATGCTCACATGATCTATGTCAGTTAAAGTTAAAGTTTCCAATGAATGAATGAGGTCAGCCTCAAATGATGCACATAATGAAATGAATGATACCAAAGGTGTTAGGATAGGATAATCAAGAGGTGAGCTAGACTTAAGTAATGACAGTAGGTCATTCTTGATCATTGCACAACGAACCCGATGAAAGTGTTAAACTATATTGTAGGTATAGCTGGTGTTCACACTAGATTATGAATGAAATAAAATGAAGTGCGTAAGAATGAATGAAGCAGGCTCTGTGTTTGCTAAAGAAGGCTCCCTAGTTGAGGTCCCATATGTTGAGCCCTCATTTTTGGAAGTTTTGATGTAAAGTCCATGATTCCAAGGTCTCATGGCATATGAATGAATGATATGAAAAGGTGTTATGGCACATATCATATTGCTATATGCAATATGATATGTGCTATGTGTAAGATGTTATGTGTTGTGTGCAATATGATAAGTATGATGATGCATGTTACTCTCATGGAATGACTTCCCTAATCCAAATTTGGAAAGCTCAGTAACTTTCCTAATCCCAATTTGGCAAGTCCACTGACTTGACTTTCCATTATCATGTTGTTAGGAAAGAGCTATTATTACTCATGCATGTCCTTGGTTTGTGCTTGCATATACCCATACTTAGTACAAGTGTGTACAAATCGCATACAACTCTAAATTTTTAGGTGTAGGCACAAGTGGACGCAACGGTTTACAGGTTGACGTTGCAGCTATCCGGATGTGGCACTTTCATCCGTACTTGGTAGTCCCTCATGCTTTTGAGGATGTCTACCGTTATTATCTAGCTTAGAATAGGCTTTATCTAGTGGAGCATGTTCCACTAGTGTTTCTTTCCACTTTCATTTCAGACTTTGTATTGGTGCCATTTTGGCAAAAAACATTTAATGAAATTATGATTTGTTTCTTTCATTTGATTATCTCTATGTTAGATGGTGGATTTGTGAACGCCTATGATGTTAAGTTTAAAATGTTTAGCATGAAATAAGAAAGCAAAAAGTTCAAATTTTCTGCTAAAATTAACCTAGATGAAGTAAGAATGACGTATGTAGGCTTGTCTGCGACCTCTGAGAGGTCGACGACTCCGGTCTCGTCTAGGATCTAGATTCTGGTCGTGACATTTAAGGTCTTGAGATTCACTAAGAAGGGCAAGAATTATTCCTCTTCATATATATTAGTGACTAGCCGAAACCATGTTCATTTATCATAAAGTTTTAATTCACTTTCTTACATTTAGTTTAGGCGTTTAACTCATAATTTTACATACATTTTGACCAATTCATTAAGAAATTTACTTTCACTTGTTAATCATGAACATCATGATTTCACCATCATATGTTAATAACACAACAAATACATAGAACATAATTTACCACATTCTTTAAAACAATCCGTAATATGTTTCTCATGGTATCTAGCTTTATTGTGTACATAAAACATACATCTAGTCGGACACACATAAAATGATCATACTCTGTCCTGAAACATCACATTATACACAATTACAAACGTTCCTAAGATTGTCTACCAGCAAATATACCAACGCATGCATCAACTTTTCAGAGGATCTAATGACAGGGGCATGCAACGGAGGACAACCTTAGTTTTTCGATTGGATCTAGACTGAACCTTAGGGGACTCTTGGGAAAGGGACCAAGAGAGCAGAAACCCATACCTTTTCATCCTTTACAACCAGCCACAATGACACGCATCCACCCACACACAAACCTTTCTTCCGAGCTTTGATTCTTGTTCCCAAGTGAAGTTCTTTACTTATAATACTTAGGCATCGAAATTTTTTTATTTTTTTGTTTTTGATGGATGCAGCCAAGAATACGTTTTGAACAGTGATAATATGTTCGTTTTCTGTTTTTGAATTGTGAGGTAAAACTGAAAATGTTTTTAGGAGTAATATAAAGAATTAAGAGTGGGCATGAAGCACACTCCTAGTGGGAGTCAAGCGCCCCTTTTGTGGGAATTGTTGTTGACTTATTCAACACAGTTAAAATGGTAAAATCAGATTATAAAATATATATTAAGTTATTATAATGCCCCTCCTTATTTTAATTAATTTTAATCAATTAATTCGTGCTCCCTTATGCCTCCACCTCGGCTCGAACCCGAGTGTGGAGGTAAGGTCAATCTCGGGATTTACCATCAAGATTTGACTTATTTTGACTAATTAATAACTTCATTTAATTAATTAAATATCAGCCTAGGGTAATTATTATACTACCCCTATCCCCAAAATTACATTTATACCCCTAGAACCCTCAAAACCTAGGACTAACCCTCTAAGTCCGGTTACAAGTCATTTGGGTGAACCCTAGTATTCGGGTACACTACATGGCTGGAACCAACTCTGCCTAGCTCAACTAACTCACCAAGTTGGTTGGCTTGGCTGGTGCATAGGTTCAGAGGTCTGGTTCTACACGCATCAAGCCGTGTGAACCCGGTTTAACCTAGGAATTTTAGGTACGTTTAGGCATTACTTCGCATAATCCTTTTCGGGTTGTTACAGCATCTCCCTTGAATAATTTGACTCAAAAAAGTAAGAAATTTGAATGGTCGGAAGCATGTGAAAAGAGCTTCCAAATGTTGAAGGATAGGCTTACTTCCGCCCAGGTATTGACCCTAGCGGAGGGTACAAAGGATTTTGTAGTATATTGTGATGCATCCCGAGTGGATTTATGGTGTATTATCATGCAACATGGGAAGGTTATAGGCTATGCCTCAAGGAAACTCAAGGTGCATGAGAGAAAGTATCCAACTCATGATCTTGAATGTGTGGCCGTGGTATTTTCCTTGAAAATATGGGGGCATTACTTGTATGGTGTCCATGTTGATGTGTAAATTGACCACAAGAGTCTCCAATATGTGCTTACCCAAAAGGTATTGAATCTCCGAGAAAGAAGGTTAGAATTGTTGAAGGATTACGACATAAGTGTTCTCTATCACCCCGGCAAGGCCAATGTGATTGCTGATGCTTTGAGTCATTTGTTCATGGGAAGTGTGTCCCATGTTAAGAAAGCCAAGATAAACCTCGTAAAGGATGTTCATAGGTTCGCTCGTTTAGGGGTTCGGATTGAAGATTCTCCCATATATTGTCTGGTGTTACGTTATAACTCCGAGTCATCCTTTGTGGTCGAGGTGAAGTCCAAACAACACCTTGATCAAGCATTGATGGAGTTAAAGGATTCAGTTCTTGATAAACTCAATGAGTCATTCTCCTTGGGGGGGTGTCTTGAGGTACCAAGGAAGGTTATGTGTTCCCAATATACGGTTTGAGGAGTTGGATTCTTGAGCAAGCTCATAGGTCCGGTTACTCCATTCATCCGGGTTCAACGAAGATGTACCATGACCTTAGGGAAATATTTTAGTGGGAAGGTTTGAAGAAGGGAATAGCAGAATTTGTCGCTAAGTGTCCAAATTGCCAACAAGTGAAAGACGAACATCAAAAGTCGGGTGGCCTACTACAAGAAATTCAAGTTCCTACTTGGAAGTGGGATGACATCAATATGGATTTTGTGGTAGTGTTACCTCTGACTCAAAATCAATATGACTCTATATGGATGATTGTGGAAAAGTTGACCAAGTCCGCAAATTTGATTCCCGTCAAGTCTACTTATTTGGCGGAAAATTATGAAAGTATCTTCATAGATGAGAATTTTGTGTCGCCATGTTATTCCGTTATCCATCATATCGGATAGGGGTGCACAATTCACATCTAGGTTTTGGAGGTCGTTTCAAAGAGGGTTTGATACCAAGGTGAAGCTAAGTACATTTATTTGAGGGTGAAACATGGGAGGCCAAGGAAAATTTGAAGTCCCATTACCCTCATCTATTTGATAACTAAGGTTACTAGTTCTTACTAATAATGAAAATAATGACTAAAAATTGAAGTTTTACAAAAGGTGCATTTCTTATGTCATTACAGTGAGCATTACAATGAAGTATGCGTATAAATTGCAATTTTACTTGTTTGATTCATGTTGTGGCATGTTGAGAAGTTGAACTTTGGCATCATTGAAACATAAATGTTATGTTGATCTCTTGTTGTGAGAAGGATATTCCTCATAATGTAATGTTGAGCCTTATGTGTGGTAATTGAAGTTTTTGAATTTAACTTGTGAAAGTGATATGGTTGATGTTGTAACTCATCTATTATATACTGTTGTTGGTTGGGTTTCTAATCTTGAGTCTATTCCTTCCTTCAAAAGACTTTTAGTGTCATTCGGGGACGAATGTTCCTAAGGGGGGATAATGTAACACTTCAAAAAAATCCAAGATGTGTTCTAGAGCCTAACATAGGTATCCTACGGTCTAGACACTATTATAAGGTCCTTTTAATGATTATAATTCATTTAGGAAGTCTAGAAACCAAAATGTCCAAGAACGTCCATGACGTCTAGAAACTAGTTCAAGGAGTTGCTAGCATGCCTTAGCCTATTTGACTAGCTCTTAGGAGTCGAAAATTCATGGAAATTGGTGCAAGGGTGTATTACATGTGTTTAAGTTAATTCATACTCGAAACATCTGGGAGCGACTCTCCAAGGACCAACCAAGGGACCTTGAGAAGGACCCTTGAAAAAGTTGTCAAAAACTGTTAAGAGACAGTGTCACCAACGGATGCCATACACGGTCCATTGGTGAATCGACGGGGCTTCGATGCCTCCGTTGATGAAGACGTAGCCAAAATCCAGGAGGGGTCAGTTTTCATAGTATCTGACCAAGACGACGAATCTGCATAGTGGCCGTCGATTGACCCACGATCCATCGATCGTGGTGTCGTCTGTTTTTAAATAGTTCCAATTAATTAAAGGGTTAGTTCGTTAGTTAGATGATTAGGGAAGCCTAATTAAATTAATTAACCCCCCATATAAATACCCCAACCCCATTAGATTAATCACAACTCACAAAACAAAAATCTCTTCCTTCTCTCGTCTTTCTCTCTCTAGTGAAGGTTCCACTGAAGAACAAGATAGGGGAGGGTTCTAGGGCTGTGATTACCAAGGTTTATCCATAAAAATACGATAAGCAGATACATAATTTCGAGTGTGATCAGACAACCAAAAATCAGAGATGGCTTAAAACCAATAGTTCATTATCTAATGGATCTTTCCGTTCTAATACTCTATCCGAGAGTCACTTCAAAATGAACCACCTATGAGCTAAAACTTGACACTTAGATATATCTTCATAATTTACCAAGTTATGGGATCTAATTCACCTTTGAGACCTCTTTCCTTAAAGGGTTCCATAAAATTAATTTCCAAAAATTGAGTTTTCAAGTGGGTTTCATCCAATTTCGAAATTGATGTTATGAATTGATTTCCTTATGATTTATTTTGGATATTATGAATATATTAACTTGTGTTATATCCTAATTTTGAGATATATTAATGGTTTTATCTAGTTGTAAAAGATGACCCTTAACCCTTAACCCTAGGTTGTGATCTTGATGTGAATTGGGTAATGTTTGTTAAATTGAATTGGATATTGGTTGAATTAATACTAGATGATGTTGTTACACTAATAATCAGTGAATTAGGGTGACTTTTAGTCTTTCATGCTTGTTCTTGAGAAGATGATGTAGGTTATGACGTATATTGTGTATTGACTTAAGTATCTTGTCTTTAAACTTTTGTCTAGTATTGAATTGTCATGTAGTGATTTTTATACCCTTGTTATCATGTTCATTATTGTTATGATTATTTATACCCAAATTGGGTTGAATTAAGGGTTGTGGTAAGACCTTAATGAATTATGAAGGAGACTTGCAAGTCTTATAATCCCTATCCTTTACTTCAAATTATGGTTAATTGTGAGTAAGTCAAGATGTTGTATTGGATTATGCCCTGTATTAGGATTGATAGGATGGTATGATGTTGAATTGAAATGTCTTGATTATGATTGAGAGGTGTTAGCTTAAGATGTAAATGTTACAATGATGGGGAATGATTTACCAGTGAACCTTATCATGATATGAGAATGTTAATGTGCTAACCTCACCTAATGAATTGTAATGAAAGGACAATGCTCATGCAATTCTTATTGAGCTATGATGATGATGATGATGGTTGTTAAAGATTTAGACCCTATGACCTACAATAATCTATGATGATTAATAAATACATTAAAGACATTTCAAAAAGGGACTCTAGCTTATCACTGAGTGAACTAGGGTGAGGAGTGTACCTTCCCACATAGGGAACATAGGATCACTAAAGTAATCTTGAGATTAGAGACTACAATGCATGTATCATAAAGAAGGTCCCAACTATATCTCCTAGTTCTTGAACTATGTTGCCCCCATAGGAATACTACCTAGGGATCCACGTAGTTGCTATGTTCATGTTTTGGTACTACCTTGGCAAGTAGTTCGCCTTCTTTCAGTGTAGGGTTCCATGACATCGGATTCCACATTAGATCATGTTGTCTATGTCAGTAAAGGCAAGATGTTCCCAAAAGGTAAAATGAACTAAATAAATTAACTCTAACTAAGGTGACCTAAGGGGTTTAGCTTAGTCTAGGTAGGGGTATGGGACTCTACCTATACATTGTTCTAGTTAGCCTTAAGGGAAGTCTTAGGAGGATGTTCTTATGTATGTAAATGCTTATAAATGTAAATGATATGTATATGATGATCTTACATGTTAATAATGATATGTGATGTCCATTACTCTTATGAATATGTGTTTGGTCTATAATGCTAAAGGTATGATATTGTGTGCTCTTAATGTCATGTTATGTGAAGTGGAATGTTGTCCATGATTCTTGTTGAGTTACTTGATTGAGTAAGGTTATGGGGTTTTTCTTGGTCACTTCACTTGTTGACTTGATAGGGGTTATAGGTAATTGTCTTACTTTGGTCTTGTTGAAGTGTGCTCTTATTCATGCTAGTTGTGGTCATGACTTGATGATAGAGTTTCTTTGACTATATGTCTGATTACATGATATGCATATTGGTTTGAATAGTTTTGATATTATTGTTCCTGTGATGTATATGCCTATGACTTCATGAATATGTCCTAAGTGATTGTGTACTAACCCCATTTCTTTGTTTTCCCAAAAATTTTAGGTGCCGCTCTAAAGACGACTTGAAAAAAGCTTGGATCTCTTATTCATCCAAGTAGGGTAGGTCCTCACTTTATGAGGGTAATGCCACTATCAAGTTATGATATTGTTCTAGTATTAAAAACTACGATGTTCTTTCCTTTTCATTTAGTATGAAACATTTTATAGCCCATGTGAGGCATTCTTATTTGATGTGTGGGTTATGCCCAAGTTCTTACATTGTTATTAGATGGTTATGATATGAGACGATTATTATGACTATGTTATCTTTTATTTATATTTATGTGCAATAAAATTAAAAGACAAAGTAATCTTCCTATACAAGGGTCTATGTATACTCGATATATATATATATATATATATATATATATA
>NC_028647.1:56506472-56554544 GCF_001406875.1 Solanum pennellii | reverse complement strand
TATATATATATATATATATTATGTGTATGTAGAGGTCTATGTAAACCTCCAATTCGATGTAATGAAAAGTTTTATATTTCTGCTAAATTTGACCTGTGAATGTAATGATGTATGCTAAGAGGCTAGTCTCAGTCCTCAAAGAGGACGACGACGCCGGTTATGTCTACGGTATATTCCCGGATGTGACACATCATACATCAACAACAGGTATACACACCTAAAGATAACACTATAGTCTATCATGCTCACCTATAATCAAATAGGAACACATGCTTTCACCTTACACATATACATAATACAAGAAATACTTCACTTGATCAACATCAGAAGTCACAACATGATAATATCACAACATATTAAAGTAATGCTGACAAGGCCACATTTTTGACAAGTATAGCACATAAGCAACGCCACTACAAGTGGACCACACCAAACATTACAATTCAATACCTATACTGCGCAATATAGAGAGAGTTAGGTCAACATACAACCATTCCATTATGAACACCTCCAATCCATAGCCTATTCAAAAAATTCAATCCACAAAGTCTCTTACCAATAGTCATAATCACTGGTTCAAACCAATAATCAAACTGTACATTGAATCCAACAAAACCCAATATCAAAATCATCAAATTAGGAAAACATATATACAATTCTAACATAATTCAGACATATAGAATAGCCAAATACAATCTACATAAGAATTCAATAAGATCAAACCATAATCAAATCACCCACATTAGAGACTAAATTGAGATTTCATGATTTGAATGGGTTCATAAGAAATTAGATCTAAAATCATCAAATTAACACCAATTCAATCATAAATCATTGATTCAAAACGTTTTATGAAAGAATCCACGGCTAGAATTCAAAATAGAAGATTTCATGTTATTTTATAATCTTTTAAAACCATTGGAATTGACTCCTTGAAGAAAGAGGATTCATGGATGAAGTACCGTACCTTAATTGTGATGAAAATCCCACATGATTGATTGAGAAAAACTTGGAAAAATCAGTCTTCTTCCTTGGAGCTTCAAATCTTCATTAATGGAGGTTTTTGGAGAGAAGGGATGGAGAGGTTTTGTTTGTGATTTGAGGGTTTTGATTCAAAAGGGTGAATTGGGGTTTAACAACGTTCAATAACCGCCTATATTTAGTACACAGAATACCCACAAGACCCCTACACTTATAGGACCTTTTAACCAAGTCCAACTTAACTTAAATATCCAGAAATTTCATCGGGAAACAAGTCCGTGATCCGGAGCTGTTCCCGCATGATTTTTGAAATTAAATTACGAAATAGTAAAGCTCGCCTTGTGTCCACCACGCGGACTGGTTCCCACCAAGTGCAAATGTTGCTGCTTTGGGCAGCTTGCAAGACCAAGGTTTGGGTCCTTCTCAAGGAGCCCTATGGCGGTCCTTGGGGAGTCGTGCCCGGATGTTTCCAACTCAAATATACTCTTACCCATTTTAGAACCTCTTACATCAATTTCAACGAAAACGAACACATAAAAACATTTCCAAAATAAACTAAGACACACAAGCACATAACAAGGCAAATCTTTCGAACGTCATGGACATTCTTGGATGTTTGACCTTGAAACTTTAGACATTGCCTTTAAACATCATTATAATAATTTTAGGACTTTATACCATCATGACACAACATGTTAAGCTCTAATTTCACCTTGTTCGTTTTTAGGGGCATTACAATCTCCCCCACTTGGACAACATTCTTCCTTGAATTACAGTTACTTCATTTTAAACACTTCAAGAGACAAGAAACTCATGACTAGAAGCTCATAGCCATACGCAATACATAATTAGGATGATCACAACTTTCACATAATCAACAGACTCAAAACACAACAAGAAGATAGAAAGTACTTCGACAACTCATTATGCAATAAGACTCACATTCTTCATTTTAAATATGAGGAACTCCTTCTCGACACATTATGCTCATATGTATAAATTTTATGCACATTATAACCATTTTAATAAAAACACAATTTAGTCAAAATTCAAAAATCCTTACAGTGGACTACCAATTCTTACAGTGAATTATTTTATATCATTCAATAATGCAACATTTAAGCAATTTTTAATGTAGGCATGACAATATGAGAGATAAAACCATGTAAACTCATTTTACAACATAAACATAACTTAGTGAAATTCACAATGCAACGAATCAATTAAATTCATTTCCAACAAGACTCCTAAACACAATACAACATGCAACATACTTCTGTGACTTTTAACTCTCAAGCTGGAGTTGAATAGAAGAGAAGATACAATAAATGAAAACTACGGTACTCACCATACTCCCCCACTTAGATTGAACCCATCACAACGCAAGAGAGAATACAATAACTTAAGGTCATCATCATCATCATCCGCCTTGGTTCCATTGGCTCAGAGAGTATAGAAATGATTCCTCTTTGGAGAACCACCTTCCGAATCACTAGGAGTAGCTTCCTTTGTCTCTCTTCCTCTCGCTGCAATATTGGGACAATCCCTCACCTTATGGTCATCCTTAGTACAACCAAAGCATTTTTCTGTACCAACTAAATATTTACAAAAATGCTTCTTCCCACAAGTAGAGCAAGTAGTCTTAACACCTCGAGAACTACTCCCACCTTCACCCTTGACCTTAGGAGCACTAGGTCCATCATGGTTTGGAGCCCTATTCTTAAACCTAGGTTGGTTTTGCTCATTGGATCCACTTCTTTTCAAATTTCTGAGATCCTACTAAGCTTGGAGTCTTCAATGGATTGAGCATACACCATAAGCCTAGACAAATTCATATCAATGTGGAGCATGGCCGTACAACACTCGTCCTTCAAGAGGTCGGCAACACAGCTCACAGACCTACTCATCTCATCCCTAGGGTTAGACACTAAGGATGGACAATACCTAGACAACAAGGTGAACTTAAAAGAATACTCTTCAACACTCATTTTCCCTTGCCTAAGGCTAATGAAATCCTCAGCCTTCACATCTCCTCCTCACACGGCGAAAGTACATTCCTAAGAAAGCCTTCTAAAACTCCTCCACTCTATAGGACCCGACTCAACCGGCCTATTATCTTTCCATTGAATGTACCACACTTGAGCAACTTCCTTGAATAGGTATGAAGACAACTCCGCCTTCTCCCTATAAGTCACCCCCATAGCACTCAATACCTTGTACACAACAACGAGAAACTCTTGGGGATCCTCCCCACCTTAGAGACAAGGAAGATAGGATGATTCATAACTCTCACAAAATCTCCTAATCTAGAGGTCGTGGTACTCTCCATATCATTCACCCTAGGCTCGACACCCCTATTCAAATGAGTTGTCATGGTTTGGGATAAAGCAAGTAAATTCTCTCTAGTCTCCCCATTAGTCATGTAGGGGGGAACCACCGGAACCTCATTACCTTCACCTCCAATAGGGACTTGATCATCTTGTGAAGGAATTTGAGAATCTTGAGGAATTTGAACTCCTTGTGGAGCTAGTTCACCTTGGGGAATCCCCTCTTTCACTCCTTCCTCTTCCAACCTTCTTGCGGCCATTCTTCTAGTAGTAATCTCCTATCAACACAAGTAAAAGCATAAATAAAATATACTCATAACTTCTAACTTTACGGAATGACACAAGAGTAAAGAAGAAGGGAAACTCTATCGTTCTATATCCTCTCACTCATAGATGTGTTACTACTCACACCGATGAATAAGACTCTATAAACATGGCTTTAATGAGACTTCAGATTCCTAAGGACTACTTCATAACCTATGCTCTAACACCAAGCTTGTAACGACCCAAAGTACCCCTTAAAAGTGTGCCACTCATGAGTCATCACACGGCGTACTTGACCTTTCGAAGGTATTGTACAATCCCTTAGACATAATTCATTGCATACATGTATGAAAAGTAGTGCGGAATTAAAACTTTTAACATGAATAATATTTCAAAACATTTTTCATAGAAAACATAAGGAATAAGTCTAAGTCTCAATGTCTCCATCTTAGACAAACGAATATGTTGTGACACGGCCCATATAATACGATATAGAAATACTAAGTCTATTACAATGCTATTAAGAAAGAAATCTAAACATCATAATGTCCTTGAATCTAGTAAGGACATACCAACACTTGCTTGAATGAAAGGCTAGGATCCAATCTTCACTTCACGTACTCCTCTCAAATGCCACCTAAACCTTTAGAGACAGAAAATTTTTATTGGATTAGTACATTGCATGTACTAAGTATGTCATAATTGCATAAAATAATAATAAAAGGGACATTGGAATAAATTATGCTCTCTATGGGTAAACCTTCATATCATAAGTATAATAAACACATATAACACCAACTTCATAGATAGGTCACATTCCACAATATAACATCAAAAACACTTCAAAACACATAAACATGAGACCCTCCTATAAAAGGTGATTCTAAGTCTCACTTGAGTGAGTTACGAAGCGGCCGCCCTTACAATCCCTTCACATACACCAAAGAGATCCTTTAGACTTCCCATTTCATCCATTAGCCTCCTACGTAGAATTTCTTTAACACTCACTTACGTAAGACATGAAGAGACCGCCCATACACCCTCTCTAAGCCTACCTAAGCAATCCTTTAAAACTACTCTAGGTAAGTACCTTTTCATTAACATACTTCTAACTTAAGTCATTACGTTTCATTAATTCATTTAAGAGACATTCAACACTTAAGGACATTCACATAATGGTCTTGGAGATGACCTAGAAAAACCTACATACTAACATCTTCAAAGCCTACTCGTGCAATGTCTAGATAGCGTCCCATCCACTACATAAACATCATCGTACTTATCCAGTTGTAGCATGTATCCCACAAGATGAGAATAGGCAATAACCGACATAGACCATAATATCTAGACATGGAATCTGGAGTCTACCCTACTCCGATGAAGGGTGTTCTACTTGACAATGGTAGAACTAGAACACATCCCATGTAGGAACATGGTTAAGGAATATCAAGGGGTTTTTTGCACTCAATTCTCATCTTTAAAAAGAGCTACTCCCCAAGCATCCTCACTCGGTGTTTAGCCTTTTTTATCATAGAGTAAATCAATAAAGGAGCATATGAAGAGGGATAATATCTTTTCATAACAAATCATATCACACCTACCAAAGAGGGTCCACTAGGGCTGCCTACAATGGTTACTAGGATAGCTCAATGACTTTCCTAAGGATGATTTCATGTTGTTCCAGCGAACAAATCCCTAAGTCCATCATTCACACAAGAAGGATACCATTACGACTTTCAACTTCGAGGATATCATAACCTCCTTTCTAGAAGGTTCCACATAAATGAACTCCTTAACTATATTCTAGATAATATCCCATCCATACGTATACATATATGAAAAAGGTGCTTTAGCCTACTAAGTCAAAGGTTTAGATTCACATTCTTCATGTATCAAGTAAGGGACATAGGTCTACCAAAAACAAGACATACTTCACTATCATCTTATCACATGTACTATATTATTCAAGTAGCAAAAAGGTCAACTAAGCATACTTACAAGTCACCCTAAGTACTACTATAGAAAATTAATATAATCCATCACAAGTCTCATATAGTAAATAAGGAAGCGTCATACTACAACATCAAGTATACACACCTAACGATAACACTATAGTCTATCATGCTCACCTATACTCACATAAGAGAACACATGCTTTCACCTAACACATATACATAATCCAAGCCATATTTCACTTGATCAACATCACAAGTCGCAACATGATAATATAACAACTTATGTAAGTATTCCTCGGAAGGCCACATTCTTCATAAGTATAGCGCATAAGCACCGCAACCATAAGTGGACCAGACAAAACATCACAGTTAAAGACCTGTACTACACGATATAGAGACATTTAGGTCAACATACAACCATTCCATAGCCAATTCAACAAATTCAATCTACAAAGGCTCTTACCAATAGTCATAATCACCAATTCAAACCAATATTCAAACTATACATTGAATCCAACAAGACCCAATATGAATATCATCAAATTAGGACAGCCTATATACAATTCTAATATAATCCGTACATATATCAATATCCCAATACAATCTACATAAGAATTCATTAAGATCAAGCCATAATCGAATCACCCATATTAGAGCCAAAGTCATAATTTCATGATTTGCATGAGTTCATAAGAAATTTGATCTAAAATCATTAAATTAACATCAATTCAATAATAAATCATTGATTCAAAACGTTTTATGAAAGAACCCATGGCTAGAATTAAAAATTGAAGATTTCATGTTTTTTTATCATCTTTTAAAACCATTAGAATTGAATCCTTGAAGAAAGATGATTTAAGGATGCAACACCATACCTTAATTGTAATGAAAATCCCACAAGATTTATGGAGAAAAACTTGGAAAATCAGTCTTCTTCATTGGAGCTTCAACTCTTCATCAATGGAGGTTTTAGGAGAGAAGAGATGGAGAGGTTTTGTTTGTGACTTTGAGGGTTTTGTTTTAAAAGAGTGAATTGGGGTTTAAAAATATTCAATAAACGCCTATAACTAGTACCTAAAATGACCAAAAGACACTTGCACTTATATGACCTTTTAACTAAGTCAAACTCAATTTAAGTTTTTGGATCTTTCATCGGGAAACAAGTCCGCGACGCGGAGCTGCTCCCGCATAATTTTTGAAATTAAATTCTAAAAAAGTGGAGTCCGCCTTGTGTTCTTGACGCGTACCAGTATTTTGTCCCTCCATGAAATAAGTCCGCAACACTCACTGGTTCCCAAAAACTGCAAATGCTGCTACATTGGGCAGCTTGCTATCCCAAGGTGTACGTCCTCCTCAAGGAGCCCTATGGCGGTCCTTGGAGAGTCCTGCCGGATTTTTATATCCCAATATACTCATACCCATGTTAGGAACCTCTAACATCAATTTTAACCAAAAAGAAAACGTAAAACTTGCCAAAACACACTAAGACACACAAGCACGTTTCAAGGCAAATCTTTTGAACGTCATGGATGTTTGACCTCCAAACATCACCAAAATTTATACAATGCTTATAAACATCATTATAAACCATTTTAGGACATTAGACCATCATGACAGACACATGTTAGGCTCTAGTTTAACCTAGTTTGTTATTAGGGGTGTCACACGAAGTGTCCCGAAAGTAAAATAAATGAATGAAATAAGAAGATGAACACTAACTAGGACTACTTAAGAGGTGTTACTTAGTATAGGTAAGGCTATGGTACTTAACCTATAAATTGAACAAGTGGACCTTGAGGGGAATTCGAGGGTGGGTTCTTTATATATGATTTGTAGGTATGGTGATGGTTTCACTTGATATACATAATGTTGCTTTACATTGTTATGTATGATGTGGAGTACACTAGTTATGATAAGGTATGAGGCAATGATAATGCTTATGGTATCTTTGCTAGTTTACTTGGTTCATGTTGGGTTATGGGGCTTCACAAACACATTGCACTAGTAGCCTTGGATTGGGGTCATGAGTAAGGTCTTGTGATGTTATCATAAAATGAACTCTAATTATGAAATGTTGATTATGGATTTATCATGATTTTTCTCTTGAACATGAATATGAATACGTCTTATGGTTGTTGTGATATGGACTTGTATATGTTCTTAGAATTTGCATGAGGCTATTAAAGTGGATTTAGCATGTTTATACCAAAATGTCCTTTTGTGAATGGTTTTAATGTTATACTTGCATATATACATACTTAGTACATGTGTTTTGTACTAACCCATATCTCTTTTATTTTTTATACAAAAGTGTAGTTTCGGGTCATTAAAGAGTTTCTAGTCCTTTCTTGAAGAACTTTTATTGTTATCCCTTAGTTGGTGAGTCCTCAATTCCGAGGATGGAGATGCAAATTCTAGTTCCATATTTCCTATTGAAAGACTTTAATATAATTCCTATTATAAGACTTGTTGTAATGATCGAAGGTCTAAGTCTCAAATTCTTGTACTCTTATGTTTAGATGGTCATGTGAGACGATTATATATTCTATTTTTATATATGTAAAATGAAGTTGAACTTTAAATGAAAATTTTTAATGTTTCCGCTTTTAATTATGTCAATGATGCAATGACGTATGTGAAGAGCTTCTCTAAGGACTCTAAGAGGACGAAGACGCCGGTTATTACTAGGGGGTGCTCTACGGTCGTGACAAAATTTATATCAGAGTAAGCGGTTGAATAATCTTAGGAATGATGTCTCACAAAACCACATCTATGTAGAGTCTTGTTCATAATTGTGAAGCCTGTCAGACTTATGAATGAGAGGCTATGTAATGCTTAGGAAATTCTCATTTCTTTGGTATTCATAAGTTGTGTCTTAAGTGTCTTAACTCTATATGTCCTTTTCTTCTAATCCTTTTCTTGTGGATATAGGTTATGACTACTAGAAAGGAAGATGCAAGAAGGGTTGAAGAGGATATTGCAAATGTGGGAGTTCCTCCCCAAGACAATCAAACTCCTCCTCAAGAACAAGTTCTTCTAGATTG
This sequence comes from Solanum pennellii, assembly GCF_001406875.1. Taxonomy (NCBI): domain Eukaryota; kingdom Viridiplantae; phylum Streptophyta; class Magnoliopsida; order Solanales; family Solanaceae; genus Solanum; species Solanum pennellii. The sequence continues at coordinate 56,545,973 of NC_028647.1, read as the reverse complement.
TAAAGCTCCGGTCAATTCTCCGGTCATGACGGATGGGGAGATAAGGGCGGTTTTCCTAAACTTGTCTCAAGTCATGGCTAATCAAGCTCAAGTCGTAAATACTCAAGGTGAATCTATGATGGCCCAAGAAATCGTGAAGTTGCACCTTATGTGAATCAGAATTCAAGTATTGTGGCTTCATGTTTGAGGGACTAAACTAGGATGAATCCTCCCATGTTCTTTGGGTCTAAGAAAAATAAAGATCTTCATGACTTTGTAGATGAGGTTTGTAAGATCTTGTATACTATGGGAGTGATTTCAAATGAGAAGGTCGAGCTAGCCTCTTATAAACTTAAGAATGTGGCTCAAACCTAGTAAACTCAATGGATTGATAGTAGAGCTTTGAGAGCGGGTCCCATTAGTTTGAAAGTCTTTAGGAGGGAATTCCTGCATAGGTTCTTCCCAAGGTAGAAAAGAAAGGCAAATGTGGAAGAGGTCATCAACCTTTGTCAAGGAGGTATGAGTGTTCAAGAATACTCTTTTAAATTCATCAAGTTGTCTAAATATGCTTCATCTTTGATGTCTGATCCTAGAGATGAAATGATCCACTTTGTGAAGGGAGTCTCTGATGATCTTGTGGAACAGTATCATTCGGAAATTCTTCATGACCACGTTGAACCTTCCTGTTTGATAGTGCATTCTCAACTAGTTGAGTAGAGTAGGTTTAGAGGAAAATAGGGATGCTATGCGGTCAAGGCCCTATGATGGAGGTATTTTACAGGTAAGATTGAAATCCAAGACAAACCGAAGTTCAAAAAGAGATTTTCCAATCAAGTTCCCTCTAATTTCTACAAGGATAGCTAAGATAGGGTGCCTAAACCTAAGCCCAAGGGGGAAAAGTGGTTGGTCACAAAGTGAGAAACCCAATTGTAGCAAATGTGGCAAGAAGCTTTTTTGGAAAATGTTTAGTGGGAAAGGATAATTGTTTAGGTTGTGGAAAGAGTGGTCATATGGTGAAATATTTTCCCATGGACAAGACCAATGAAGGGAGAGTAATCAAACAAAATCAAGTGTCTTAATTTCGATGCTCCTAAGAAGAACTCCCTCTATGCTCATAAATCTAAGGGTGATCAAGAGGGTTCTCCCAATTTTGTTACCGGTGTGTTACAAGTATTTTCAATTATTTTTTATACATTGCTAGATCCCGATGCCACTTTATATTTTGTAACTCCTTTAGTGTCTATGAAATTTTATGTATTCCCCGATGTCTTCGATGAACCTTTTTGGGTTTTACCCCGGTAGGTGACTACGTTCTTGCAAAAGAATCAATAGGATTGTTCCATATAATTGTCCAATAAAGTTACATTGGTTAATTTGGTAGAAATGATATGTTGGACTTTGACGTCATATTGTGGATGGATTGGTTACATGCTTGTTTTGCTTCAATTGATTGTAGAACAAGGGTAGTCAAATTCTAATTTCCTAATTAACCCGTTTTAGAATGGAAGGGGGGGGGGAACTCTATCCCTAGAGATCAATTCATTTCATGTCTAAAAGCTTGTAAGATGATATCTAAAGGATGTTCTACTAAGTTGTTAGGGTCAAGGACCTTGGGTCCAAGGCTCCTAATCTATATTTGGTCCATATAGTGAAGGACTTTTTGGATGTCATCCTCGATGACATACCTAGAATTCCTCCTGAATGGGAAATAGATTTCGACATAGATTTAATAGTGGATATGAAACCCATATCAACTCCTTTTTACCAAATGGCTCCAACCGAGTTTAAAGAATTATAGGATCAACTCAAGGATTTTCTAGATAAGGTTTTATACAACCAAGCATATCACCATGGGGTGCTCTAGTGTTATTTGGAAAAAAGAAATATCTGTCTCTTAGAATGTGTATTGACTACCGACAATTGAACAATGCGATAAGTATCATCTTCATAGAATAGATGATTTGTTTGACCAACTCCAAGGTGTGAGTTACTTTTCAAAGAATGATTTGAGGTTGCGATATCATCAATATAGAGGTAGAGGAGTTGACATTACTGAAACGTATTACCGAACAAGATATGGTCATTATGAGTTCCTATTCATGTCCTTTAGTATAACTAATGCCCCATGGACTTTCATGGACCTTATGAATAGGGTGTTCGGAATCATGTTGATTCAATTGTAATTGTCCTTATTGATGTTATTTGGTATATTCCAAGAGTGAGGGAGAAGACATGGGTCATTTGAGGATAGTATTGCTCAAGGAACATAAACTCTTTGCTGAATAAAGTAAGTGTGATTCGGTTGGTTTTCTTGATCATATTGTTTCTAGTGTGGGTATTGAGGCTGATCAGAAGAAGACAAAGGCGGTTAAGGCCTAGACCTTTTAAATCCCACCAATATTCAAAATTTCTTAGGTTTAGCTGGGTATTACAGGAGATTTGTTGACGGGTTTTCATCTATCACTCCTCTATTAACTACCTTAACCCAAAATAAAGTTAAGTTTGAATGGAAGGAAGCTTGTGAGAAACCCTTAAAAAATTTGAAAGATAAGCTTACCTTCGGTCCGGTGTTGACATTATCGGAGGGTGCCGAAAGTTTTGTTGTGTATTGTGACGCTTCTCTAGTAGGTTTGGGTTGTTTCCACATGCAACATGGTAAGGTAATAGCATATGCTCTAGAAAACTCAAGGTGCATGAGAAGAATTATCCTGCTCATGATCTTGAACTGGCAGCCGTAGTATTTGCTTTGAAAATATGGAGACACTCTTTATATGGAGTGCATGTGTATGTGTTCATCGATCATAAGAGTCTCCAATATGTGTTCACTCAAAAGTAGTTCAATCTCTTACAAGGAAGGTGGTTAGAGCTATTGAAATATAATCTTACCATCACCTCCGGTGTTGACATTATGAGAGAGTAACGAAGGGTTGGTTGTGTATTACGATGCTTCTCAAGTAGGTTTGGGTTGTGTCCTCATGCAACATGGTAAGTTGATAGCATATACTCTAGACAACTCAAGGTGCATGATAAGAATTATCCAACTCATGATCTTGAACTAGCGGTCATAGTATTTTCTCTGAAAATATGGAGATACTCTTTATATGGAGACCATGTGAATGTTTTCACCGATCATAAGAGTCTCCAATATGTGTTAAATAAAAAGGGGTAAAATCTCCGACAAAGAAGACGGTTAGAGCTATTGAAAGATTATGATATGTATGTCCTTTGCCACCCCGGGAAAGCCAATATGGTTGTGCATGCTTTGAGTCAAATTTCTGTGGGTAGTGTAATCCAGGTTCCCGATTGTAAGAAGTAGATTGTAAAGAATTAGCGTAGATTGTCCCGGTTGGGTGTTCGACTTGAAGATTCTCCAAAAGGGCATTTAGTGATTCATTAGAACTCCAAATCATCTCTAGTGGTTGAGGTGAAATCTAAGCAACACCTTGATCCTCTATTCATAGAGTTGAAGGAATCCGTTCTTAGTAAGTCCAATGAGTTATTCTCCCAATGGGGGATGGGGTAGTTTGGTACCAAGGTAGGTTGGGTGTGTCGGATGTCGATGACTTAAGAGAAAAAATTTTGGAAAAGGCTCATGGTTCCCGATATTTTATTCATCCTGGTGCCACCAAAAATTATTGTGATCTGCAAGAGATCTATTGATGGAATGGTTTAAAGAAGGATATAGTGGAATTTGTGACCAAATATCCTAATTTTCAACAAGTCAATGTCGAACATCAAATGCCGGGAGGGTTAACTGAAGATATAGATATTCCTACTTAAAAGTGGGAAGATGTCAATATGGATTTCGTTGTGGGTTTTCCTCTTAAAAGAAGGCAATATGATTCTATTTGGGTCATTATTGATAGATTTACCAAATCAGCCCATTTCATTCCCGTCAAAACTACTTATTAGGCGAAAGTATATGCTAAGTTGTATCTCACAGAGATTGTGAAAATTAATAGGGTTCCTTTTTCTATCATTTTAGATAGGTGTACACATTTCACTTCTCATTTTGGAAAGCATTCCAAAGTGGACTTGGTACCAAGGTGAAACTTAGTACCGCATTTCATCCACAAACAAATAGTTTGGTGAAAGGAACTATACAAACCCTAGAAGATATGTTGAGGGCATGTGTCATTGACTTCAAGGGTAATAAGGATGACCATCTACAATTGATTGAATTTGCCTACAATAATAGTTATCATTCAATTATGTCCATTGCATCCTTTGAGGACCTTAATCGGAGGAGATATAGATCTCCAATTGTGTGGTTGAAGTAGGTGAGTCTACTCTAATAGGTATCAAAGAAATTTATGAGGCTTTACAGAAAGTCCACCTCATAAGGGATAGAATAAAGACGGCAGAAAGACGGCAAAAATCTTATGCTGACAATAGAAGGAGGGACTTTGAGTTTACGACAGGTGACTTGGTCTATTTGAAGATATCACTTATGAATAGGGTGATGAGGATAAGGAAACAAGGGAAACTTATTCCCCCATATGTGGGGCCATATGAGGTTTTGAAACACATCTGAAATTTTGCCTATGAGTTGAAATTACCTATTTAATTGGCTCCGGTGCATTCAGTATTCCATGTGTCAATGCTCAAAAAGTGCATAGGTAATCAGTGTCTATCCTTCCTCTAGAAGGTTTAGGAGTTGATCATAATCTTTCCTATGAAGAGGTCCCAGTTGAGATTTTAGATCGGCAAGTGAAGAAGCTGAGAAATAAGGAAGTAGCTTCCGTAAAGGTTCTTCATAAGAATCATCTTGTGGAAAATGCTACTTGAGAGGCCGAGGCCGATATGATTTCCCGATATTCTAATATTTTTCCTTCCTCTTCTACTGAAGGTTGAGGTTAGTACTTCCTCCAAAAGTTTTCTTATTTAGGGTTATGTGTGTTTTAACTTTTCATTATTTCACTAAAATATGCATTATCCTATGAAAATTCATATTTTATACGTGTCTTGAATTATCGCTTCTTCATACTTTATAATACTTTATTAATTGGTTAGTATAATTGAGTTGTGTGATATTTCTTGTTAATAAATTGTTTCAAGTGTGAAGTGATGAATTGATGCATAGGATCCTCGTTGAATATGTTGAGCTATATGAGAAGGAGAAGGAAATTCCTCCTTATCTAATGTTAAATGGTGAAATGTATAAATAATTGGAAGTTGATGTTTCATCCTTTTTTGTGGAATTTTTATTGCATATTTTGTGTTTGTTGGGCTTCTAGTCTTCAGTCATTAATTCTAAAAGTGTTCAAAGTTTCATGCGAGGACAAATGGTCCCCAATGGGGGATATTGTTACACCTAGTAAATCCAATGACTCGAGATACGGATCCATGTGTATTTCACTGACTTAAAAAGGGTTTTAAATCGGTTAGAGGTCCTATGCTAACCAACTTAGTTTGGGAATATAGGTTGATAAGAAATTGAAAATGACCATGACGTCAGAGAAACTAATAACCTAAGTTAGTGTGGTGCTAGTGATGGTAGGATGGTTCAAAAGGGGTGTCTTAGGTTTTGACCATGAAAATATGATGAAGATGTATATAGGTACCTTAGAAAGGGCTAGAGGGATCAAGGCCAAGGGAGTAGTGCGAACCTTTAGGGGAAAGTCAATGCCAATAACAAAGGCTGCCTAAAAGGGAGGCTACTGCCTCAACCTTCACGGGCATGATCACAGATTGTGGTCATGAACACAGGCAAGTAAAGAGCTCCTAAAGTTGCATTGGCCATGTAAATTGGTGACAATTTGAACTAGCTACTGTCAAAGGCACCACCAGCCACTTGAAGACCCACCTAGCTTGGTCGTGAACTTCACATAGAAGTTTGTAGGAGGGAGAAGTTCTGCCTAAGTAACAACGAGTCACTTCACTTGGTGTACTTGACGAAAGGGGAAGGATGGTTGTGGTCTTGCCTTAGGAGTTTGGGTAATGGAGAGGTTTAGAGGGGCTACTTTCTGACGCACCAAGAGTCACTTGACGGGTTGTGGTTCATGTTCACGGACAAAGGGGAGGTGATCGTGAAGGTTACTTAGAATCTAGGAGGGTGAAACATTTGGGGAGGCTACTTCCCCACACTTCAAGAGCACCACCACGAGCCGTTGAGCTATTCACGACTCGTGAAGTGGGGCATGAAGGCTGGATGGGATTTCAACGTTGAGGTCAAGTTGGACTTTAGTTTTAAAATTCCAACTAAGTGAGTGGTATTTTTGGTATTTTAGGGTTGACTATATATTGATTTTGAGTCACATAGCACTTAATTCCTACATCAAAACCTAATCCCAAATTGAAACCCAATTACTCCCACTTCTCTCTAAATTCACTCTCTACCCAACCTCCATTGAAGAAACATTGAAGCTTCACGAAGAATACAAAATCTCCAAGTTTCCTACTCAATTTGATGGATAAAGTCTTCATCAAGGTATGGATTCTTTCACTCTTTCGATTCCTTTCCCCCAAGAGGTTCATCCAAAGATGATTTCAAATCCCCCAAAGATCTAGGGTTTTCTCTACAAATGGGTCTTCTTTGAAAAATGAATTTATGAATCAATTGTGACTACTTATGATTACTTAGGGTTGTTTTACTGTTTAATAATGGTTAATTGTTGTTATTAACTTGATATTCCCCTAGACCCATGTTCTTCCCTAATTTCATAAATCTTTGATTGAAAGTGATGAATTTGTTGATGATTATGCATATAACAATTGTTATATTGATGTTAATTGTGTTGTTATTCCATGAATTACCTTATATAAGGTTTTGTTTAGGTTACTGACCTAATTCCTGAAAGATTCTTGAATGTCCCTTTTTTTGTTAACCTTAACTCTTAAATTAGGTTGGTTAATAACTAGAGGTGATGTAAATATCATTTATTTGGGATGAAGTCTTGAAAGGGTTTTCTTGTAGGCAAATTGTAAGACTTGTATGGTCATGAACTTGTTATTGAAGTATTGTTGTTTTATCCTTGATAATGTTGGTTAATTGAAGTATAAAGAGAAAAGACATAAAGTGACACCTGATGTTTTCTCGAAATTTCAAAAAGACACCTAAACTATGCAAGTGTCCTATTATCCCCCTAAACAATCCTGAACTGATATTATTACATCATCTTTGACCATCTGGCATTGAGAGTGTATGCACTCTCTTAAAGAGCGTGAACAAATTAAAAAAACGAATACAATTTTATTTTTACAAGAATTTTACTATAAAATATATATTTTTATTTTTCTTATTATTTTAACTTTTTATCCTTATTATTTTTTTTCTTTCTTTCTTCTTCTTCAAAAATTCATTGTCATGTTCATTAACTTATCACTTTCAGTGTCTTTTTACCACAAATTCATCTCTCTTTTATTCTACTATTAGTTTAACTCTCTTCAATTTTAAAATTTTATCTAGATATTTTAATACATTTCGAACAATGTGATAAACCCATTAGATTTCAAGATAATTAGTAGACATTATTTAGTTTTTATCCAATTTCTAATTAAACTTTTTCCATTTTTGGAGAATTCTTATGCTTTCAAAGTTATCATTTCTAGTTTTGAATTTATATGGAAATGAGATAAATTAAATGATGATACCTTCAAAATTTTGATCTTTCTTAGAAAAATAATTAGTTTTGTTATCAATAACTCAACAAAATCTAGAAAATAATATAATTTTGGAAAGTAAGAAATTTGACCAAATAAGAAGAAGAAAAGAGAGAGACAATGTAGGGGCTCAACATGATATGGATGTGGGGTTAGGTGAGGATGAGAGGTGAAGAAGAAGAAATAAAGCAAGAAAATGGAGGGAGCTTGAAAGTTGGGGTGGAAAATGAATTAAAATTGAAATGAAATAAAATAAAAATAATAAAACTAAAATGAGTCAAAAAGTAAGAGAAAGAAATAACGAAAAACTTAAAATGAAAAAAATATATTTCAAATTGAATTAACACGTGTCACACAATGATTGGTGTATGATTACACTTGCCATTTAAAATATGGAATTGATCTGAAAATTATGTAATATATGTTTGGAATAGTTTAGGGGGGTAATAGGATATCTGCATAGTTAAGGTGTCTTTTTTAAAATTTAAGAAAACTTCAGGTGTCACTTTATGTCTTTTCTCAAGTATAAATGATGAAGTTATGAATGTACGATCATGCTATGAATATGATGGTTGTGATATGATGATAGGTTTGCTATTATGAGGAATTGAAGGTAATTCATATGTGCATCTTATTACTATATTATTATGTAATGTTCTCACATAATGTTTGGTTTGTGATGAAAGGATTTTCTCATCCTATAGCCTATGAGCTATGAACATGTTATATGAAGAGTTAACTCCTAAAACTTATGTTATGAATTAATGATTAAGGAAGACTTAAAGATACATCAAAAAGGGAATGTAGCTTAGCATCGAGTGAACTTCACAACGAGAGGTATCCCATTTAAAAGGAAGGTAGGTTCTTCTAATATTCTCATGAGGTGGAAACTACAATATGAATTAACATAAAGAGGGTTTCTAGTAACAACCTCTTAGTTCCTTAACTATGTGCCCCCATAGGAAACTTAGCTATTGGATCCACCTATATGCTATTATGATGCATATGCCCTACCTTGGCAAGTTGAACACCCTCCTTTCGGTGTGAGGGTTTGACACAAAATTACATATTTAGCACACATGGTTTAATGTCGGTTATGGCGAAGTTTCTTGAAAGTAAATGAATGAATGAAACTAAGAATATGAACACTAACTAGGACTACTTAAGAGGTGTTACTTAGTTTAGGAAAGGGTGTAGGACTTTACCTATACATTGCACAAGTGGACCTTGAGGGAAATTCTAGGGTGGGTTGTTTATGTATGCATGGTAGGCATTATGTTGGTTTCACTTGATGTACATGACGTTTCTCTAAATTGTTATATATGATGTGGACTACACTTGTTGTGATAAGGTATGAGGCAATGACAATGTTTATGTTCTCTTTGCTAGTTTACTTGGATTATGTGGGGTTATGGGGCTTCACATACACATTGCACTAGTAGGCTTGGATTGGCGTCATGAGTAAGGTCTTGTGATGTAATGATGAAATAAAATATAATTATTAAATTTTGTTTATGAATTTATTATGATGTTGCTCTTGAACATAAATACGAATATGTCTTATGGTCGGTGTGATATGGACTTGTATATGTTCTTGGAATGTGCATAAGGCTTTTAAAGTGGATTTAGCATGTTTATACCAAAATGTCCTTTTGTGCATGGTTTTAATGTTTTACTTGCATATATTAATACTTAATACATGTGGTTTATACTAAACCCGTATCTCTTCTATTTTCTACACAAAGTGTAGGGTCGGGCCATTGAAAAGTTTCTAGTCCTTTCTTGAAGAACTTGGATTGTTACCCCAGTTGGTTAGTCATCAAGTCTGAGGATGGAGAAGCAAATTCTAGTTCCATATTTCCTTATTCAAATACTTTATTGTAACTCCTATTGTAAAAGTTTTTGTAATGATGTAAGGGATAAGTCCCAAATTCTTGTACTCTTATGTTTAGATAGTCATATGAGACAATTATAGATTCTATTTTGATATATGTGAAGTTAAGTTGAACTTCAAATGAAAAGTTATAATTTTTCCAATTTTTATTCTATCAATGATGTTATGATGTATTGATATACCGTGGTTTCACGGTATTATTAATACTTTTTCCTTAAGTTTAGTGTGTCCAAAAGCCTTTTTGTGCTAATTTTTATGTAAGTTTATCTTTATTTGCAGGAAATCTGTCAAAAAGAGGAATGCGGAGGTTTTTGAGCGAGAAATACAGAAAAGTACCACCTACGGAGCTTGTGACGGTTCTTCGTGCCCGTGACGGTCCGTAGGTGGCATCGTAATGCAGCTGCTGAAGGAAGATGGGGAAGTCAGACCAAGTGTGGGGTTACGGAGTGCGTGACGAACCGTCGTATCCATGACGGTCCGTCCTACTGGTTCGTCATGAAGTTCAGAGAAGTAGTCCCAATACCCAAATTCCAAGAGTTTAAGTGTTTTGGAATGGAGACCCTCGACGGACCGTTGTGCCTGTGATTATCCGTCATATCTGCCGTCGAGGGTAATGAAGAGAGCAGCAGAAGAAATTGCACAAGTATGGGACGACGGAGTCCATTACGGTCGGTCGTGACCACGACGATCCATCACGAGGTCCGTCGATCCAGTCGCGTTTTGACAGATTTCCTGCTAATAGAGTCCTTATTTAATTAGGTTTTTATTTTTTACAAATAGTTCGAATAACCTTGTTTTTGAGGTTAGACCCTGGATTATTTTTAGACTATTTGTGAGACCCTTGATCTTTGTTAGACTCTTGATAATTTTTTTAGACCTTTTCTGAGATTCTTGATTATTTTGAGATTCTTGTAATTGATTGTTGGTGATTTTTGTTGATTAATCAAGCGATCATTCGGATTTTACTCTTTCTCATTGAAGTAAGTACATGAATTCTTATACCATATATTTGAATATTTTGATTATGACTATGGGTAACTAAACTCCATAACTAGGGTTGTGGGAACCATAGGCGAATAATGAGGTAAAACCTAACTAAAATAACAATTCTAGAATAGTGTCTTGCATGTATTGATAATTCTTTCGCTTAGAAGTCTTTTTAACGGATGGCCAACGTTAGAACTCACCTTAATGCTACTTGCCGGACCAAGGAGGTAGATAATAGGAAAATAATTATCAACATAGATTTAGTGTATACTATCTAATAGGCTAGTATTGATTGGTACGAGGTAATAACTTAGTCAAATATCGAATACGATGCTTAATATGAGGTAAAGATAAGGGTTAGGAAAGCAACACACGTAGCCGGACCAAGGTGCGGAGTGAAATTTTCTAGATGCCGGACCAAGGATTTAGAAATACATAACTTATCACTTTGCATGCAAGATACTAGGAAAGAATTGTTATAGTTAGAATTATCAAGTTATGAACCTGTGGGGAACACGTAAACCCTAGTTACTTTGATTAATTGATTAAACTCCAACATTCAAAGCTGTTAAGTGTCTCTTTCAATTTCGTTAGTTATTTTTACTCATTAGGAAATACAAACCCCCCTTTTTATGTTTTTTACTTTCTAAGGAACTCATCAACCGAACAATAGTAATAACAGGTTAAAGTTAAGTCTAGACTATTTTCCTCGTGGGAACGATCCCAACCTCACTAGTTGGGTTATTTACTTGACACGACCGTTATACTTCTTATTTTAGAAGTAAGTTTGAGCATATCAAATTTTGGCGCCGTTGCCTGGGAAAGTAGCTTTTAGATTAACTTAAACTTATTACTATAGTTTAGTTTTTATTTTCTTGATTTTACTTTGTTTTATTGTTTTTGATTCGTGCAGAACCACCCTCCTTGTATGCTAAATACACGGAGAGAAAGAGAACCCTTGTTTCCCTACGATCACGAATTAGAGCGTACAGTACGCCACATGAATCGAAACTTGGGAATTAATGATGATGATCCAAACCAGAACATCCCAGCTTCGGTTGATGTTCATGGTCAGTTGTTACCCGATGCTCCGGGTAACACCAACAGAGGGGACAAAATCCCGCTCCACGGCCCCAAGCATACTACAGAGGCTATGACAACATAGCAGACTTCAATGGGCAACTTGTCTTGCCTCCTTTACCACCAGGTCACACCTTTGTGGTAACTAGTAGCCTGATGCAAATGCTTAGTGCCAGAGGTTTGTTTTCAGGGCTACCTTCTGAGGATCCACATGCCCATATAGCTAAGGTAAGGATAGTGTGTAAAATCTGTGTAGGGAGGCCTGACTTGGACTTGGATGTAATAGGACTTAGAGTGTTTCCTCTCTCACTGACGGGAGAGGCTGCTATATGGTTCACTGAGGTCCCTTACAACTCAACTTTCACTTGGAACCAACTAAGGGATGTTTTCTTAGCATGCTACTTTCCGGTCTCCAAGAAACTAAACCACAAAGACAGAGTGAACAACTTTGTGGAAGTACCAGGAGAGTCAGCTAGTAGTTCTTGGGATAGATTCACCTCGTTCTTGAGAGGTGTCCCAAATCACCGTATAGATGATGAGTCATTGAAGGAATACTTCTATCGGGGACAGGATGATAATAATAAAGCGGTGTTGGACACTATAGCAGGTGGATCTTATGGGGAGTGTCCTTATGCTGAGATTGCTGAAAAATTAGAGAAAATCTCCCGGAATAATAAAGCTTGGAGTACTAGGAAGTCAGATACCGGGAGAAATATCTTCGCAGTGAAGTCCACTCACAACCCAGCCACAGATGAGATTCGCGAAGAAATGGCTCAGATGAGAACTGAGCTTGGGTTGGTACTAAAACATGTCACTGGGGGTGCATAAAAGATAAATGCAGTCAACTACTTGTCGAAACCACCGCCACAAAATGATGAGTGCTATTATGAAGAGGATTCCTATGCGGTAAATGAGCAGACGGGGGTTTTCCGACCAAGTGCCCAAGGCTCTAATAAGGAGAATTGGCGCCAAGGTCAAGGGAACCAAGGTCGGAACTATGGTAACTACAACTGTGAGGGTCATTATGTCTGAGATGGAAACTACAACCGCAACAACAACTTCAACAGGGGTAACTATGGTAATAGAAATGACAGGAATGGGCCCGATGTTCCTCCTCAAAATCATGAAGTTACTCCTAGGGATGGTGGAGATAGTATGGCGCGAGTTGAGGATATGTTGCACAAAATGATGAGGAGGTTGGATGCTAGTGATGAGCACATTAAAGAGTTAAGGTGTGATTTAGCAGGTATTGGGCAAAAAGTCGATACACATGCAATATCGATTAAGCAGATAGAGTTGCAAATGGCCCAATTATCTGCAACTGTGAACACACGGCAACCGGGCACTCTTTCTAGCAACACTGTCCATAATACGAAAAATAATGTACACTGTATGACAGTCACTACTCGGGGTTTTTAGCAAACCATTGACCCACCTATGCCGTCTAATGAGGAAAAGGTGAGAAAGGATGATGATAAGGTGGTAAAGGGTAGAGGTGAAGCAGAAGATAGCACTGGAAAAGATGTAGAAGTCCCTATGAAGGTAATTCCCATGCCTAGACCACCACCACCCTTCCCTCAGAGATTAGTGAAAAAGACCGAGGATGGTAAATATCGGTGTTTTATAACAATGCTGAAGCAGATTTCTATCAATGTCCCTTTGGTAGAAGCCCTAAAACAAATGCCCGGTTATGCCAAGTTTATGAAAGATCTGGTTACAAAGAAAAGATCGGTCACTTTCGAGGATGATGATAGAATGCAGCATTGTAGTGCTATTGCTACAAGATCTCTCGCACAAAAGAATGAAGATCCGGGTGCATTCACTATTCCTTGTACAGTCGGGTCATTACATTTTTGGCAAGCATAAATCTCATGCCCCTCTCGATTTACAAGAAGTTGGGTTAGGGTGACCCAAAACCCACTGCGATGCTTGCTACTGATGGCTGATCGAACAGTGAAAAGGCCTATAGGGATACTCCACGATGTGCTAGTAAAAGTGGAGTCGTTCATATTTTTGGCAGATTTTGTTATTCTTGATTGTGAAGTCGATTTTGAAGTGCCTATTATTCTTGGGAGTCCATTCCTTGCTACAGGTAGAGCCTTAGTTGATTGGAAAAGGGAAAGATGAAATTTCGGTTGAACAATGAAGAAGCGACCTTCAAAATTTGTAGGTCCATGAGGCAGAGTGGTGAGCTCCAATCGGTATCCGCAATATCCCACAAAGAAAAGATGAAGAAGGAGAATGAACAAAAAAGTGAAAAACAAGAGTTTATGGTTGGGGATTTGGTGCTTTTAGACAGTTCTAGGTTGCCTTGGCTTCCGGGCAAGCTCAAGTCCAAACGGACTGGCCCTTACTTGATTACCCAAGTATTCCCTCATGGAGCAGTTGAGTTAAAAACCAAGGAGGGAGTGCGGTTTAAGGTGAATAGAGAACGAATAAAACTCTATTTTGGGCATACTGCATCGGTGAATGAAGTGATACAGGCATACCATCTTGATGAAGGCTGAGTAATCAAGTGTCCTCAGTCGTGCCGCGACGTTAAATCAGGCGCTTGTTGGGAGGCAATCCAATAGTTATATCTTTTTTTTTTATTTTTAGTAATGGTAGTATTTTCTACTAATGGGTTTTAAATTTGCAGGCACATCACCAGGAAATTTTGCAGAAAATTACTCTACTGCAGTCACTGACGGATACAGCGACAGACTGTTGCGCCTGTGACGGACCGTCGCATGAATCTGTCGTGCCAGGTACGTCTTTCTCTTATTTTCAAACTAGGGCACACGCGACGGAACCAATGACGTACCGTCACAACTGAGACGGACCATCGTCGGGGAATCGTCGCGTCATTAATGAAGCGTACCCGACCCGACTAGCTGGGGTTTTTTAAAAATTCAACATTTCAAACCCCCACCCCTTCATTTCACCCCATTCCTTCACTCTTTCTCCCATTTCCCTCCCTTTTCAACTTCCAAAGATCATAACCTCTCCCTCTTACAACCGATCATTTTCCCCAAATTCTCCAAATTCCTAAAATTCATCATTACTAGTCGGAGCTGCTGTTGTGGGTCTCTACTTGATCACCAAGTACCTTTCTCTCTTGTTTTTCTCAAATTCTCATGTATGTGTCTCTAATTTCTACTCATTTATATTGCATTTTTGTTTATCAATTAGTATTAGCCTAGTTCTTCTTGATATGTTCATTCTTTAATAAAATTCTGTCTGACCTAGGTTGAAAATCCTAGAAATTGCCGTGTTAAAACCCTAGAAATAGGTGCTTTAGCATTGCTAGTTTACTAGGTATTTGGGTTAGACAAATGTAGGTTAAAACACTACCAATTCGATTTGAGTCATAGTGGATGAATGGGGCATCCCCAGTTCTGTCATTGAGTTACAGAACGAGACCCCGATGATGGACCGTCGTACCAACAACGGACCGTCATTGGGTCCGTTCCAACAACCCTAACACCTCACTGTCCAATTTTCTCCAAGTGTCCACCAACGGCCACATGCGACGGACCGTCGTTCCCACGATGATTCGTCCTGCACAACCGTTCTGGTTGTCAGAGACCCTATTCCTAAGGGTCTCTTTCTATTTTTCTAAGTGTCCTCCAACGGACACATGCGACGGACCGTCATCCCTACGACGGTCCGTCCTGCACAACCGCTCTGGTTGTCAAAGACCCTGTTCCTAAGGGGCTCTCTCTATTTTTCTAAGTGTCCTCCAACGGACACATGCGACGGACCGTCGTTCCCACGATGATTCGTCCTGCACAACCGCTCTGGTTGTCAAAGACCCTGTTCCTAAGGGGCTCTCTCTATTTTTCTAAGTGTCCTCCAACGGACACATGCGACGGACCGTCGTTCCCACGATGATTCGTCCTGCACAACCGCTCTGGTTGTCAAAGACCCTGTTCCTAAGGGGCTCTCTCTATTTTTCTAAGTGTCCTCCAACGGACACATGCGACGGACCGTCGTTCCCACGATGATTCGTCCTGCACAACCGCTCTGGTTGTCAAAGACCCTGTTCCTAAGGGGCTCTCTCTATTTTTCTAAGTGTCCTCCAACGGACACATGCGACGGACCGTCGTTCCCACGATGATTCGTCCTGCACAACCGCTCTGGTTGTCAAAGACCCTGTTCCTAAGGGGCTCTCTCTATTTTTCTAAGTGTCCTCCAACGGACACATGCGACGGACCGTCGTTCCCACGATGATTCGTCCTGCACAACCGCTCTGGTTGTCAAAGACCCTGTTCCTAAGGGGCTCTCTCTATTTTTCTAAGTGTCCTCCAACGGACACATGCGACGGACCGTCGTTCCCACGATGATTCGTCCTGCACAACCGCTCTGGTTGTCAAAGACCCTGTTCCTAAGGGGCTCTCTCTATTTTTCTAAGTGTCCTCCAACGGACACATGCGACGGACCGTCGTTCCCACGATGATTCGTCCTGCACAACCGCTCTGGTTGTCAAAGACCCTGTTCCTAAGGGGCTCTCTCTATTTTTCTAAGTGTCCTCCAACGGACACATGCGACGGACCGTCGTTCCCACGATGATTCGTCCTGCACAACCGCTCTGGTTGTCAAAGACCCTGTTCCTAAGGGGCTCTCTCTATTTTTCTAAGTGTCCTCCAACGGACACATGCGACGGACCGTCGTTCCCACGATGATTCGTCCTGCACAACCGCTCTGGTTGTCAAAGACCCTGTTCCTAAGGGGCTCTCTCTATTTTTCTAAGTGTCCTCCAACGGACACATGCGACGGACCGTCGTTCCCACGATGATTCGTCCTGCACAACCGCTCTGGTTGTCAAAGACCCTGTTCCTAAGGGGCTCTCTCTATTTTTCTAAGTGTCCTCCAACGGACACATGCGACGGACCGTCGTTCCCACGATGATTCGTCCTGCACAACCGCTCTGGTTGTCAAAGACCCTGTTCCTAAGGGGCTCTCTCTATTTTTCTAAGTGTCCTCCAACGGACACATGCGACGGACCGTCGTTCCCACGATGATTCGTCCTGCACAACCGCTCTGGTTGTCAAAGACCCTGTTCCTAAGGGGCTCTCTCTATTTTTCTAAGTGTCCTCCAACGGACACATGCGACGGACCGTCGTTCCCACGATGATTCGTCCTGCACAACCGCTCTGGTTGTCAAAGACCCTGTTCCTAAGGGGCTCTCTCTATTTTTCTAAGTGTCCTCCAACGGACACATGCGACGGACCGTCGTTCCCACGATGATTCGTCCTGCACAACCGCTCTGGTTGTCAAAGACCCTGTTCCTAAGGGGCTCTCTCTATTTTTCTAAGTGTCCTCCAACGGACACATGCGACGGACCGTCGTTCCCACGATGATTCGTCCTGCACAACCGCTCTGGTTGTCAAAGACCCTGTTCCTAAGGGGCTCTCTCTATTTTTCTAAGTGTCCTCCAACGGACACATGCGACGGACCGTCGTTCCCACGATGATTCGTCCTGCACAACCGCTCTGGTTGTCAAAGACCCTGTTCCTAAGGGGCTCTCTCTATTTTTCTAAGTGTCCTCCAACGGACACATGCGACGGACCGTCATCCCTACGACGGTCCGTCCTGCACAACCGCTCTGGTTGTCAAAGACCCTGTTCCTAAGGGTCTCTCTCTATTTTTCTAAGTGTCCTCAAATGGACAACTATGACGTACCATCGTACCCACGACGGTCCGTCCTGCACAACCGTTCTGGTTGTCAGAGAACCTGTTCCTAAGGGTATCTTTCTATTTTTCTAAGTGTCCTAAGACGGACAACTACGACGGACCTTCATACCCACGACGGTCCGTCCTGCATGACCGTTATGATGGTCAGAGACCCCTCTCCTAAGGGTCTCCATACTTTTTTCAAGTGTCCTCTGATGGACACCTACGACGGACCGTCGTACCTATGATGGTCCGTCCTGCACATACCGTCATACTTGTTCTCCATATAAACAAAGTCTAAGTAAGACACGACGGACCCCATGACGGTCCGTTATAGTCACGACGAGCCGTCATCTGGCCCGTCGTGTTTCACTGTTACTATAGAAATGTCATTATATCTTAACACTTTTATTTATTTTGTGTGGTTTTGCTTGTCTTGTTTGCTCCTTCTAGTACTAATATTGATTCTTTATAGGTACTATCTATTATGGCACCAAAACAAGATCGAGTCTACGCACGCGGGCAACGAAGTCTGTCCCCCTGTCTGCCCGCCTGGTCATTGGCTCTGATGATGAGCGTGACCCCGAGTACGTGCCCCCAGGAACTTCCACCCCATCCCGAGCTGCACATGCTACCAGAGCCATACCCAAAAAGGTGGCGTCCGGCGTAGTCACTTCCTCCCAGTCTGATGAGGAGCGCACACTAATCGGCACACCTTCTGGGTCAGCTACTAATGAAGAATGAGCGTCTGGCTCCTTTAGGAGTTTCGTGGTCGGAGGAAGCCTCCGGATCTTTTGAGGTTCCCGCACCCACCACCGCTGCAGAGTCTGCCTCGTCTGATGAGGATGACAGTTTGGAATCCACACCCGGTTCACCGACTCGTGCTCTCACCCCGGTGACCGACCAGCCCAACCGGTGGTGTGTCGACAGGCAGTATCAAGTCTATTCCGATGCAAAGTTCTTGAATGACAAAGGAGTCATGACTCGGACACTTACATTGGAGCGGCGGGTCCTAACGGGAAGTCTCCCGACGATGCCAGAGATCCACAATCTCTTCACCAGACATCGACTGGAGTGGAAAGCGCGTCCGTTGGGACGTTATAGTGAAGAGCTGGTCCGAGAGTTCTACGCCTCCTACGTAGCGACTCTCTGATCACAGATTGATAGGCGGGCTGCCCCTGCCAAACATGCCCCACTGGAGCAGGTCCGAGTACGTGGTGTTCAGGTTGATATCTCCCTGCCTGCCATCCGCCGGTTTCTATACGGCGAGAATGTTGATGCTAATCAGACCCTTCTTACTACCGAGTTTTACTACCGATGGCAGATTGTCAAAGATGGCCAATTTCTGTGTGAGCCACCGCTGAGAGAGACCACCAAGAGGTGGATGGCCCTGCACTTGTCCGTTGATGGAGAGGGTGCTGACTGGGTGACCGAGCCGAAGGGATCCATCAAGAAGGCTAACCTAACCTTCATGGCAAAGTTTTTGTGGTTGATTGTCCGCCACTGCCTTTCCCCCACAGCCGCTGATAATATAGTCAAATGGGATCGAGTAGTACTGATGGAGGCGATGATAGCCGGGTTTGAGGTGGATTTTGTGTGGCTCCTACAGGCGGTCCTGCACGAGAGGGCTTTTAAGGTCACAACTACTTACTCTTTCCCGTGCATGATATTTTCTCTATGCAGGTCCGCAGGTGTGCTATATGGCACGTTGATCAGCTCAAGACCCCGTTGGGCACTGTTGATATCGGCCTCATCAGGGATGAGGCCAATGAGTTGGCTCCACGTAGAGGGCCTCGTCCAGAGTTGCCTCCACTTGGTGACAATCTGGCGGATACGGTAGCACAGGCCTGCACGGCTACGCAGGCGGCTTCCACTGACACTACCCCGGTCGAGTCTATCTCGGGTAGTAGCACGAGCTCCTCTCGTTCAGCCCCTTTACCCGCTCTGGTCCCGCTTGCTAGGGTCCAAAAATTAGAGGCACAGATGGCTACACTTCTGCATCACATCCATCCTTGGATGCAGAAGTCTATTGCTGAGGAAGAAGAGCGCTTGGAGCGGAGAATGGTCCAGCACACATAGCGGAAGATCGCTGAGGTTCATCAGCGCTTGGACGCTTTTGAGTTGCGGGTGTTAGCCTGACCAGCCCCTCAGGTGGATGTGTCGATCCTTCAGGCTGCGGTCGACAGTCTTCGCATAGACATTGACATGATCTTAGAGGCTAGGGTGCCTGGGTCTGAGGCCCCTTCTACAGAGCCTCCTGAAGACAGAGTCATGGCGGCCCTATTTGCCACTTCAGAGATTCCACCACCTCCCCCTCGAGAGCATTGACAAGAGGCGTAGGGGTCGAGAGGAGGATGAAGCTCGAGCACGAAATAAGGAGCGCCATGAGATGGAGGCTGCGAGGAGAGCCTCGCTTGCTGAGGAGGAGGCGCGTCAGATGAGAGCAGGATAGTTAGTTGTTGGGGCGTCTAGATCTAGAGCTGTGGAGATAGCGGGAGGCACTGCTGATAGTGCTGTTGATGCTGCGGACACCACTGAGGGTGTCCAGATTACAGAGGTAGTGGGTTCCGGGGAACTGGACCCACCAGCTTGCTGATCGTCGGTGCTTTGCGCCCCAGGTTTGCTTCACCTACCACTCTAGTATTTCAATTTTTTTATGCATTGGGGACAATTGCATGTCTTTTTGTTGGGGGTGGGGTAAATGCAAAGTGAGTGCTAGGGTGAAGTCTGAGTAGCCCAATTCACTATCCTCTTTTGGGGTTTTCTTGCCTGTGTTCTTTTTCCCCAAGAGACTAATTACTTTTTCTGTTGAACCGACATGTCTATATCTTGTGTACATAGTTTAATTCTGAAGCATGATGGCTAAAATGATATCCTGATAAAATGGAAAATGATGCATGACTAGGCATAGTAATTGATAAATGGGTGGCTCTAAGCATGACATAGAGGTACACCACTACATGACCCTAAGTCAAGTGATTGTGAGGAATATTTGAATAGTCCACTATTTGTACCGAGCTAGAACTTGCCGGGTTAGTCCTGCTAAAAGTAAGTTGTAATAGACAATTAGGAAAGGATCATAGGCCCTTATTTAATATAGCCCATTTTAAGCCGAAATAAAAGAAAACCAAATGAAATTTATCCTTCTTTGATCCAAATGATTTGAGCTTAAACTAGACCTTTCTTTTTCTCCCTAACTGATCTTTTCTGAGAATAATGTGTTGGCCCTGGCCCCTCCTTGGACATGTGCACCTCAGCTTATGCCAAAAGCATAAGTTGAGGGTGGCTAATGCAGTAAACAACCCTTTTTATGGCTCTGACCCAACTTTGGGTATTGTGTACTTTGACTCATGGCAAAGCCATGAGTTGAGGGTGGCTATTATGAGGAATGCTCTGGAAAGTGGGGTTGAAAGAACAAAGAGAGAGAAAGAACAAAAGTAAAGTGACTCAAGAATTAGTTGAAACAAAAGTAAAGAAAAAAAATATACAAGAAATACAAGCAAGAAAAGAAGAGAGTCACTTACACAAATGAAGAAAAATGGGAAAACATCAAGGTGAAAGTATATGAGAAACTGGGCAAAATAAAATGATAGAAAATGGTGTGTTTAGAAGATATGTCAAGGAGGGCAAAAAGTCACTAAAGTATACCTAAATATACCCTACCTGACCCTGAGCCTATGTTACAAGCTAAGAAAGTCCTATCGTGATCCTAGGAGTTGTATAGCGAACTTAAAGCAGTGATAATAAGGGCAAGCTTATGGAAATATGTATGGATGAGTGTGAATTTTTTCTGAGAGTGAGTGTTGAAAAGTAATCCTTATACTCAAACTGAAATCATTGTGTGAGGATGAGGATTTTGTTTTGAAGTGAGGACACTAGTTAAAGAACCAGAAATATTAGCACCTTAGGGAGAAATTGAAGAGGATAGGTGTTAGTACATGGTGAGTCTGTGTCATGGTCTGATTCCACATAATTCAATCCTAATAGTTATAGCATGCATAAATATGATGATATTGATCGGGATTGATAGCCAAATGATTGCGAAAGATAAAACATGGATACTATTGTAAAAAGATTTTGTATTGAGTCATAGTGCGTCGCTTGAGGACAAACAACGAATTTAAGTTGAGGGTGTTGATATATCGTGGTTTCATTAATACTTTTTCCTTAAGTTTAGTGTGTCCAAAAGCCTTTTTGTGCTAATTTTTATGTAAGTTTCTCTTTATTTGCAGGAAATCTGTCTAAAAGAGGAATGCGGAGGTTTTTGAGCGAGAAATACAGAAAAGTACCACCTACGGAGCTTGTGATGGTTCGTCGTGCTTGTGAAGGTCCGTAGGTGGCATCGTAGTGCAGCTGCTGAAGGAAGATGGGGAAGTATGACCAAGAGTGGGGTTACGGAGTGCGTGACGGACCGTCGTATCCATGACGGTTCGTCCTACTGGTTCGTCATGAAGTTCAGAGATGTAGTCCAGCACCCAAATTACAAGAGTTTATGTGTTTTGGAATGGAGACCCTCGACCGACCGTTATGCCTGTGACGATCCGTCATATCTGCCGTCTAGGGTAATAAAGAGAGCAGCAGAAGAAATTGCACAAGTATGGGACGACGGAGTCCATTACGGTCCGTCGTGACCACGAGGATCCGTCGCGAGGTCCGTCGACCCAGCCGCGTTTTGACAGATTTCCAGCTAATAGAGTCCTTATTTAATTAGGTTTTTATTTTTGATAAATAGTTCAAAAAACCTCGTTTTTGAGGTTAGACCCTAGATTATTTTTAGACTATTTGTGAGACCTTTGATCATTGTTAGACTCTTGATTATTTTTTAGACCTTTTGTGAGATTCTTGATTATTTTGAGTTTCTTGTAAATGACTGTTGGTGATTTTTGTTGATTAATCAAGCGAACTTTCGGATTTTACTCTTTCTCATTGAAGTAAGAACATGAATTCTAATACCATATATTTGAATATTTTGATTATGACTATGGGTAACTCAACTCCATAACTAGGGTTGTGGGAACCATAGGCGAATAATGAGGTAAAACCTAACTAAAATAACAATTCTAGAATAGTGTCTTGCATGTATTGATAATTCTTTCGCTTAGAAGTCTTTTTAACGGATGGCCAACGTTAGAACTCGCCTTAATGCTACTTGCCGGACCAAGGAGGTAGATAATAGGAAAAGAATTATCAACATAGATTTAGTGTATACTATCTAATAGGCTAGTATTGATTGGTACGAGGTAATAACTTAGTAAAATATCGAATACGATGCTTAATATGAGGTAAAGATAAGGGTTAGTATAGCAACACACGTAGCCGGACCAAGGTGTGAAGTGAAATTTTCTAGATGCCGGACCAAGGATTTAGAAATACATAACTTATCACTTTGCATGCAAGATACTAGGAAAGAATTGTTATAGTTAGAATTATCAAGTTATGAACCTGTGGGGAACACGTAAACCCTATTTACTTTGATTAATTGATTAAACTCCAACATTCGAAGTTGTTAGTTTTCTCCTTTAATTTCGCTAGTTATTTTCATTTATTTAGAAATAGAAAACCGCCCTTTTATCATTTTTGTTTTCCAAGGAAGTAATTGACTGAACAATAGTAATAATAGATTGAAGTTAAGTCTAAACTATTTTTCTCATGGGAACGATCCCAACCTCACTAGTTGGGTTATTTACTTGACACGACCGCTTTACTTCTTATTTGAGAAGTAAGTTTGAGCGTATCATGTATGCTAAGGTCGTGTCTAAGGACTCTAACATGATGAAGACGCCAGTTACGATTAGGGGCTGCTCTCCGGTCTTGACATCTATGAAGCCTCTAAAATGACACAGATGGAAGTTGGGACAAACCCCACAAGATCCTAGTTAACTTACTAGAAATCAATTAAATATTTCCTTCGGAATGCAACGAGGCTCACCAACTGACTCTGGATTACTCAACTGGATCACCGGTGCACTGGATGCCTATCCACGTTACCTGGGTCTGCATCATGATAGAATGCAGGTCAGCTGCCATCAGTACATTAAATGTACGAGTATGTCAATTGGAATGCTAAAACAATTTAAGCTTGAAAAGAGTAAGAAGGATCACTTATCATAGTTCTTCTAAACTCATGGATAACATAACTCAATATAACTCACTCATTTCAATATAAAGAAATTTAAAACCAAGTGCAATCTACCAAAAAGTTGTTTGAAAACATGATCTAAACTCTTAATGTATACAATGATACAAAGAAACTGATGTATACATATATAAATACATTTAACTTCTTTGGGAGTTTCCCTAACCGAAAACTATCACTCAAGAGCTAGAGTGATGATACAACATTTTGCCTCACGCTGCCAGGACGGTCCTACACCTTGACATCGATATAAAACCTAAACTGCCTAATGGATCCACTAGCCTATGCTTAAAAGCATTAAAGAAATCATCTAAAAATTATGACTCATTTCTACCCATAGTAGCTACATGGTTTATTGGGGTTGGGAGTTATCCAAACTCTCCCCCATATCGGTGCTCAATATTACTCGCCAAAATATCATGATATTAGATCTTATGTATTTTAAAATATATTTACTTATGTGATTTGAGATTAGTGATCAAAACTTATGTCTATGGCTACTTTGGAAATCTCACTTTCCCTTGCTTACTTCATTTTGAAAGCTATAACTCCTTTCTTTATACTAGACCGAAGGCTCTTTGAAAATCTCAGTTTTCCCTTCTTTTAAATGTGAAAAACATTTTATATAACTCTTTAGGAATACTAGTCCCCAAATACTGTTTCGAATATACTGCACTTTACTCTGAACTGACCTCAAACTTAAGTCTTAAAACGACATTAAAACGTTTTTGAAAGGCTTATTACACTTGAAATGAACTTCTTCTTTTCTTATACTCTTTATTCAACCTGATCTTTAAGTCTTAAAGCAATTTTAAAAGTATTTGTAAAATATTTCTTGAAAGAACTCTATGAAATTTCTAGAATGGCTCCAAACTTTGCTTGAATTTGAAGTTATGGATTCAAGGTAGTAATTCATGTTTATAGATGATTTAGATATGATTAGAATCATTTATAGTGGTTAGAATAATTAGGAAGTGTTAGAACACTTTTAAAAAGCTTAATCAGACTGAATTACGAAAACTAGGCCAAAATGTCGATTCAATGCATCCGGGGCGCGCTGCGCCAAGCCTCATTCTGGCAAACTGCAGGCGCGCCGCCCCAGGCCCTCTAGCGCATATGAGGCATGCCACGCCTCGCTCTTCCAAGGTTACACCTGATGAATTTTCATCTCGTTTTCCTAACCTTAAATCATTTTAATCGATTTCTTTTCTCAAATTCACCTTAGATCTATGTACCATTTCGTATATACAAGCATCTAACCCAAGGAACTCACGAAACAACACTGTCTACCTCAAGACATTCATAAACTTTACTTCTTGTTCAAGAACAAAAGCAATTCAAGAACAAGATTCAAGAAAATTCAAAATCCAATATTTTAAGATAAAATCAAACAGAATCAAACATATTTGGCACGTCGGTTAACTAACAATGTTATGGAACACTCACATACCTATTTAGGGATTATCCTGACAAAATCCTCAAGTTAATTCGACGATCTTGGCAAATCATGCCCTCTTTATTCTGCACCTCTCTTCTCATTTCTCCTCTCTTTAATCCCTAGCATGAATTCTCTTTTTCCTAAACTAAATAATGTCCTGTTTTGAACCCAATTAAATCCCTAAAACGACATAATAAAATTAGGTAAGGAAAAGACAACTTTGTCCTTCCGAAATCCGAATTGGACTTTCCTTAAACAAATAGCCCAACTTCCGAAAGGTATGACTCACTCATATGATATCAAAATCACGCAAATTATGTGGCGTTGGAAAAATTATTCTACCGGATTTCCAACGATATCTGGAACTACTCCTAACTCATCCTCAGATATTAGTTATGGTCATTTGAAGTTGTCAAAAACTCAAATTTAACTTACTAATTAATTTCCACATTTCCTTATACTTTCCAAAATAAGTATTTCTAGATTTTAACCTCCTTTCTAGTTCTTTTTAGTTGTGAGATGTTTCAAGAATTCTTTGAAAAAGGTTCATATCACCATGAAGCCAAATAAGATGTTTCCACTGGATGTTTCTAATATGGAAAAGTTTTCCCTTGCAGTAAGTCCAAAGGATGACTCGAACTTTTGGCATTTGAGGTAAGATCATCTCAACATAAATGTCCTTAAATTGCAAGGTTGTAAAGGTATGGTTCTTGGACTACCAAAAATTAGTTCACTTGATTTATGTTAAGGGTGAATTTGTGGGAAACAAACCAGGAAATCTTTTCCCGTGGAAGAGGCATGAAGAGCTTCGAAATGTTTAGATCTAATAAATACTGAGTTATGTGGTCCTTTGCAGACTACGTCCTTAGGTGGAAGCGTTATTTAATTTCTTGTTGTTTACAAACGATTATAGTTGAATGAGTTGGGTGTATTTTCTCGAAACAAGTCAAAATTTTTTTTAAAGTTTCAGGTGTTTAGAGATTTGGTAGAGAACCAAGTAGCAGAGTATCAAAGTTTTTGCACGGATAGGGGAGGGGAGTTTGTGTCCAACAAATTCAATTTGTTTTTGAAAAAAATAGCATCCATAGGAAGTTAACAACTCCTTATACCCCAGAGAAAAATGGTGTCTCTGAACGGAAGAACCGGACTATGGTTGAGATGGCAAGGAGCATGTTGCAAGCAAAGGAACTTGCAAATCACTTCTGGGCAGAAGGTGTAGGAGCGTCTGTTTACTTGCTGATTCTTTCACCAACAAAAGTTGTTATCAATAAAACTCTTTATGAAGCTTGGCATTGTAGGAAACCAAATGTATGTCATTCACGAGTTTCGGGGTGTGGTGCCTATGCTTTGGTAAGTTCACAAGATTATCAAAAGCATGATGAAAAATCTGAAAAATACATTTTTATTGGCTATTTTACTCACTCTAAGGCATATAGGTTTTATAACCATTTTAATGGAAAGTTCTCAGTTAGAAGAGATGTAATATTTGATGAAAATCCAAGTTGGGATTGGAGTCAAAAGCTGGTGCATTAAGAGACTCCTATGCCACTTGGAATCACTTAAGATGAAGGAAAAGAGTCAACCACTTCAAGTACACTTTCAGGTTCTTCTGAGGTGTCACAAAGCTCGCCAATTGCAGCAGCTCATGAAGAGTCTTCAGATGAGATTATTCCATTAAGAAGATCAACAAGGCTTAAAAATCCAAATCTCAAGTACGCTAATAACATTTATACGTCTTGTAAGTTTTCTCTATTTGTTTCAGATCCCATGAATTATGAAGAAGCTGCTGAAAAAGAAGAATTAGAGAAATCAATGGTAGAAGGAATTAAATCCATCGAAAATAATGGAACATGGGAAATGATGGAGTAACCAAACGAAAAAATCCAATTTGATTGAAGTGAGTGTTCAAAAAAAAGTTTGCAGCTGATGGTAGCCTTCAAAATCACAATGCTCATCTTGTGGCAAAAGGGTATGCACAACAATGTGGTGTTGATTGTAAAGAAACATTTTCTCTAGTAGCTCGATTCGAGACAGTGACGTGGTTCTAGCATTGCCTGCACAGTTGCAATGGCCAGTTTATCAATTTGATGTCAAGTCGGAATTCCTCGATGGGCACTTATGAGAACAAGTCTATTTCACACAACTTGAAGGTTTCACAAAGGAAGGCGATGAAATAAGGTGTACAAGTTGAAAAAGGTTTTGT
The DNA here is from genome assembly GCF_001406875.1 of Solanum pennellii. Taxonomy (NCBI): domain Eukaryota; kingdom Viridiplantae; phylum Streptophyta; class Magnoliopsida; order Solanales; family Solanaceae; genus Solanum; species Solanum pennellii. The sequence continues at coordinate 56,518,999 of NC_028647.1, read as the reverse complement.
ACGGCTTAAAGCAAGCCCCTCGAGCATGGTATAGAAGAATTTATGGATACTTCCACAAAAATTGATACATAAGAAGTGAGAATGAACCCATATTATATGTGAAGAAGGAAGGTAATGATTTCATTATTGTATTCCTTAACGTTGATGATATCATTACACTAGTTCTTCACGTTCTCTTTTCGAAGAGTTTAAGTCTCAAATGACGAATCAGTTTGAGATGGCATATATGAGTTTATTACATTATTTTCTTGGCCTTCAAGTCTACTAAACTGAAGAGGGAATGTTTATTTTACAAAGGAAATATGCTTGTGACCTACTCAACAAATTTGGCATGCTTAATTGAAACCCTGCGGCTACTCCAATGAATATCAGTGAGAAATTGCAGCAGGTAAATGATTAAAAATTGACATATGCAAAGAGGTTCAGAAGCTTGGTTTGAGGGCTAATATATTTGACTCATACTATACCCGATATTTCATACTTTGTTGGTGTTATTTCTAGGTTTATGCAACAACCTTCAAAGGTACACTATGGGGAAGCAAAGAGAGTATTGTGGTACATTGCTGGAACTTCGGACTTCGGTATTTGGTACTCCAAATCTGATAATTTCAGATCGTGCGGGTACACAGATAGTGATTGGGAAAGTTCATTCGACGATAGACAGAGTGATTCATCGAATGTTTTCACTTTAGGTTCAGGTAGGGTGACTTGGAGCTCAAAGAAGCAAGCTACAACATCATTGTCAATTTCAGAAGCAGAGTACATTGGAGCAACTTCAGCAGCTTGTCGAGCTGTCTGGATAAGGAGAGTGTTTGCTGATATTTAATAAAAGAGAGGAGAAACATAGATATTTTGCTACAATAAAGCAGCTATCTCTATGACAAAGAAACCAAAATTCCACAACAGGATAAAGCATATTGATATTCGTTATCATTTTATTCATGATTTGGTAGAAAAAGAGGAAATATTATTGGAATATTGCAACAGACAAGAGCAGTTGGCTGATGTATTGAGAAATTCTACTATTTTAAAGGGTTGTTTGGTGTCTGTAGTTTTGAACAAGAAGGCATGTTGAAGAGTGATTTTAAAGAATTGGTTGAATTGGGACATATGTAGTTTATAGAACTAGTCTTTGGGTCTTTGTAAAGTAGTTTACTATAATTACTCAAGTTTTATTGGTGTTGCTGATTAAGTGTCATAGTGAGTTACATGAACTATATTTAGGATTAGTTGTTTATCTCTTAGACGATATATCATGTGGGCATATTTTTTTATTTGAGTACATCCAATTAATTAGAATTAAACGCATTCACAGTTTTCATTCTTTTTTTATTATTTTCAGATTTCTCTGTACTTTTTATCCAACAAGTTTATCATAAGTGACACCACATTCAATTTTTTCCATAGATTCACATCTTACACCAACCATTTTCAATATAGGACATAACACAGGTATCGAAAAGTAGCAATCAAACCTTTGAAGGTCTTCAGTTAAGCAAAAATAGCAATATGGACTTTCCACTTATCTTGAAGTCTATGGTACTTTAAAGTTTAGCATTGATGATCATAAGCATCATAGTTTGACACTCAAGTTCACCATGCGTATAAATAATTCCATCTTTTTGACATCATCACAAAGAACCATTGTTGCTTTGATGTGTTTCTCTTTAGAGTACAACTCAAATATGGCAGATTTAATTATGGAGTTAATTTGATCATGAACATTAGATTGATCACGATTTTCTAATGTTTTTCAATAAAGACACCCATTTGTTTGTCTTGACTGTCTGTAAAAACAATTATAACCTCTATCATACCCTTAAGAAATGTCTCAGAATCATTCTCACGAATCTTTTTACTTTTCTTGCAAGTCTCCTTTTCATTGACATTACATGATCTTTTTCTATACTCCCTTGTTTATTTGTTTGTTGAGATTCATCTTCTTCGGGTTCAAATGCTTCATCTTTTTCATTTTAGGATGCTCCAGGAAATGCAGTAGCTCAAGCAGCATTTTCAGCTTCTCTCGTAGTCAAGTTAGGTCTATGACTAGAACCAGCTTCTTCATCGCCAACAAGATCAATACGAAATCTTAAACTCATGTTGCTAAACAGTCCTAAATATTGACTCCCTTGAATTTCCTCAACAACATCTAATGGTACTTCTGCAACACTCCTGTTGCTCTATCCCTGCAAAATATTTCCTCCCAATCCACAAACATCGGCCATTTTTTGGTATCCATATTTTTGGTATTTGGATCAACCTAGAAAATAATCATAAAAGAAAATGCATGTAGCGTCAGGCAAATACTGTAAAAAATAATGATAACTCTTATAAAGTATTAATTACGTTTAAAATGTCATCCCAAAATTTGGAATCATTAACTATTAAAGCTCCATCACTATATTGAAATCCCAATCCACTTCCACTATTTAGCGTGGCTATACTTGCATAAAATTTCTTCAATATCTTGTTTTAGATAAGACATGTCGTTCACCATTCAATCTGTTGTTAGGATAATGTTTGCGTAAATAACATTCAAGCTCTTTAGGTATCCCGTCCTAAAGGTTCCATTATCACTTCTCCAAACATTAATACATAAGTCTTTTAATCCATCTATAAGAGTTCGTTCTTCTACTGCCATCCATGTCCTTTGAGTCGAAGGAGTTGAATTTCTTGAGCTTTTTGACGTGTGCGAAGATGTTTTACTACTCATTTTGACTTTATATTCTTGTAGAATAGATCGTAAAAAATGAAAGAATTACAATAATAGTGCACATATTTAATAGTTGAACAAATATATAACTAAGTCATGAGGTAAGAATTGATTCTGGAAACACTTGATATAAACAATAAAATGCAGGAGAAACTAATCTATTTATAAAGTGGTTGGTTCTCCGTATTATTAGCTTAAAAACTATTGCATCAATAGGTGGTCATGCATACATCCACAAGAGAAATTATGTCGAGGAATTGACTAGCTTCATGGCAAAAACATATCTAATGTAGCCTTTTCGAAAGCATATACATTTCAGTCAAAAGGACTTTGTGTTCTCTTTCTTCCCAAAAAATGTTCATGTGACATATTTACCTTGTGTTTTAGCTTAATTATTGTTAGATCCATAAATACATCTGCTATTAATCAAAATTAACTAAAGTGTGCTTTATTTTTCAAAAATTTCAAAAGAAAAAAGAGCGAAATAAAAACAAAAGAAACATGTGGAACGAAATTCCCCGATATAACTAAACAGAAAACATAGACGAGTACCACAAAAGATTACAATACATCAGAAAAGGTTGAAGTATGTGCGCATTTAGGGTCGCTAAAGAGTTAAAGACGTACAGTACATAGAAGTAACAACTTTTTATAAAACTTTTCCTCTAATAAGCTTTAGTAGTCTTAGTTCTTCAAGAAAGCATAATAAACACTTCTCAAGAAAATCACAAATTTCATAATAACATATTCTAAAAGTTTCAAGTAGAAAAAGGAATCAAGACTCCCAATTAATTAGTATAAGATCATTAATTCATTGAACCATAAGAGTTATTCTAACCTCTAATTCACTGAACCAGAAGAGTTATTATAACTTCTAAAAGTTTCTTGTGACTAGCTAAACTAATCACAAGAAAAAGTATAATGTGCTATCATTTTTTAGATCTTGCATTCCACATTCGTTGAGATAACTCATCCCTCAAAGTGGTTCACTCTTCAAACAATTCAACAACATCAACATGTTCGGGTTGATTCTCCACTTGTTCTTCCATATCTATGCCTAAAGGATCAATATCCAGCTCTCTACTGAGAAAGTTGTGAATCAAACAACAAGCAGGTATAAATCTTTTATAAACTTTAACAGAGTACCACCAAGAGCTCCTAAGAATTCTTCGACGCCCTTTCAAGAGACCAAACTCCCTTTCAATAACATTAGGAGACCTATCATTCTTCATATTATAAATATCTTCTAGACATCAAGGTGGGGGGTTGTCTTGCCAATCCCTTAGCCAATTTCCAGGTGTGGCTCATCAGTATTAAAAAAAAAAAAGATATGTGTTTTAGGCCCCTAAATTTAAGGGGCCTCGTTTTTTTATAATAATAGGTTCTAAGTTACAATTTTACAACAAAATATTGAATACTATTATAGAAAAAGTAACATTTCATGAAAATGAAGGGGTTATTAGAAGAAATTTGACATATTTTGAGTACTATATCTTATGAAAAATAATCTATATATATATATAAATGAGGATCATAGAGGAGGTGATGTGGCACCTCTCTATGATCTCCATTCATTTTTTTTTAATTTTTCTTCTTTTACTTGATATTTTTTCTTATTTTTTCTATTATTTTTTTCTTATAAACTTATACCTCCTTAATTATATAAATTCTATTCTTAAATTAGTATTAATAATATTCATAACCCTCAAACCTTTTATATTCATAACCTCTTAAACCTTTCATATTCATAACTTCTAATTATTTAATGTGAAAGGTTACATTAACACTATAAAATCACACTAAAATTGTGTGTTATTTTGTAGTCATCTTTGAATAGAGAATTAGTGGAAGAAATGTTACAATATTTGTAAGCTTTGAGGTGCATTATTTTTTCAAATATTATTTCATATATTACTTTTAATTAGCAAGTAAGGCTAATATGTCATCATATTTTTATTTCTTCTAGATAAATTATTTTGTTTTGTTATCTTTGAGATTTATTTTATGACTAATAATGTATTTGTTATTATTTTTCTTGACTCTTGTATATAGGATGAAATGATAACATCAAGCGATGAAGATTAGTGAATTTTGAGTTATATATATTGATTATTTGTCAAAAATGATTATGTAGGAGAATTAATGATTAAAAGTAATTTTCCCTTATTCTTTATGAGATATAATATTTTATTTTGTTAACTTTGAGATTCATTTTAAGACTAATAATTTATTTGTTATTATTTTTTTTGACTCTTGTATATAGGATGAAATGAAACATTCAGAGATAGAGATTAATGGATTTTGAGCTATATAATGATTATTCTTTATTTTTTTAGGTCCTTAAGAAGTAATGTTTCTATTATATTATTTCCTTTTGAATTATTTATTTTTTGTCAAAAATGATTATATGTGTTTAAATGTAATTTTCTCCTTATTCTTTATCTTTTTCTTCTTTTGGTAGATAATTTTTTAACTTATTTAATCAGATTTGCCGATTATAGAAGATATATCTATAATGAAAATGGTTAGACATTCTTGCATAATTTGAGTTTACAAGGAAAAATAATTTGATATGTCTAATATAATTACAATTCTTTCTTTGTTGAATCATACATTTAATATTATTTGTTTATGTTCATGAAGATAGAAATCCTGAGTTTTATTTTAAAAAAACATCTAATTTATTCTCCTTAAACCTCTATATGATTCATAGATAATTTAACTATATATAATGATAACACTCTTCAAAAATAATTATTTGTTTAGGTAAATTCATCTCTCACTTTTTTATTGATAATATTAATTTATTGTGTTTGTGACTTATAGTATTTTAAAACATAGAAGTAGAAATCGATATGCTACATATGTGCATATACTTTCATAATCCGGTGAAACAATTTTTATTAACAAAAATGATAGAACATAAGAATATAAAGTTAATTTATTATTTTTAAAATACACATGGTTTTATTAAAAATAAATTATTTATTAATATGTAAAATTACAATTCTTAAATTTTTCATTTTTGTTGTTTTTCTTAGAATATTTCAAGTTGTTTATTAATAAGTCTTTATATTTTCATGTTTGTTATTTTTCGGGAGTTCTAAAGTTATTTCAAAATTACGATTAATTTATAATTTTAAAAATTTAGTTGGTTTTCTACCTTTCTGTTTACTTATAATAAAATATTTGTCTCAATAACTCTAATTTGTTTGTTTTTCATTTTCTATAATTAATGTTCTTTATTAGTGTAATAATGTACAAATATTACTCTTATTATGTTACAAAAGTTCAATGTCATATTATTAATCCTCTTAATTACAGTGACTTTTTATTCTTAAGAATTTATTATGTTAAATTTAATATTTATTTAAAATGTGAAATATATTTTTTAATATTTTGTGTTTAAGCCAAACAAAATTAAAATAAATAGGAATTGTGTATGTGTCATTTTCTTGAATCATTTTTTCGTAGTTAATTCTCTCTTTTGTTCTCTTTTATGTTATCTNTGTTTGTTATTTTTCGGGAGTTCTAAAGTTATTTCAAAATTACGATTAATTTATAATTTTAAACATTTAGTTGGTTTTCTACCTTTCTGTTTACTTATAATAAAATATTTGTCTCAATGTTCTTTATTAGTGTAATAATGTACAAATATTACTCTTATTATGTTACAAAAGTTCAATGTCATATTATTAATCCTCTTAATTACTGTGACTTTTTATTCTTAAGAATTTATTATGTTAAATGTAATATTTATTTAAAATGTGAAATATATTTTTTAATATTTTGTGTTTAAGCCAAACAAAAAATTAAAAGAAATAGGAATTGTGTATGTGTCATTTTCTTGAATCATTTTTTCGTAGTTAATTCTCTCTTTTGTTCTCTTTTATGTTATTTTTAAATTTTATATTTTTTCCCAATATAAGTTGTCCCAAAAATAATTGGATATCTAAACCTAAGTATAATGATAATAATTATAATAATAAAATAATAATAATAAGTATGAAATTTAACTAATTAAGATTTTTAAAATTTTCTTTATTTAAAATTTAATTATTAAAAAGTTATTAATACAAATATTAAATTAATCTAATACTGTACAATAAAAATAATTAAAACATGTGATGATTGGGTCATGACGAGGATAAGTAATAGTAATTGTGGATAATGATTTATAATAGTGTTGGCTAACTATATAGTCATGAATACTAACTATTAATAGCATTCCGAGTTATACATTGCCGAAAAAAGTATACTAAGAATATAATTTATAAAATTACAAATAAGCATAAAAGAACGATTAGATTTAAAGTTTACATAAATATATATAAATTATACTAAGAAAATCTCAAATAAAAAAGAAAAAAATGATCACAAGTTTACATTTAAGTAGTTCTAATATTACCCAATTCTTATTACCTTCCCTTTTTGTTATAAAATTTATTTTTAATATTTAACTTTTCGAAGTTCACATATATTGATTTCTTAATAAATTTCATATTTAATCTAAATATTTTTCATAGTTTCTCTTCTATAAAATTATGTGATTAACAAAAAATTCTTTTTATTAAAGTAATTATTAATATTAATATGTAATTTTATTTTAATATTTTTCATAACTGCGCGAAGCGCGGCTAAGTATACTAGTTTAACATAAGAATGGTTATATTATGAGGTGAAAACTAGAAGAAATAAATTATATAAAAGTTATTAACAAATTAAGTTTAAGGCCCCGTTTAATTTTTGCTTTAGGCCATTAATACGCTTGAGTTGCTCCTGCCAAAATCTATACCCTACCTAGGGTGAAAGAGAACCTTTTCCATTTGTATATCTTCCATCACACAAATAATATAATTTATATATATATCATATATTATTATAAGTGGTAAGCTTCTAATTTAAAAGTTGAATTACAAATATACTCTTCGACAAAAAAAGAGATTTTTTTTAAATAAATAGTTGTAATATAATTCTATATTTATTAAGCTTTAATTGTTTTGTATAACAAAATAATAAATGAAAAATAAAAAAATTAAAGAGACGCCAGATGATAATTTTTATACTTGTAAACTTTTCATTTTTTGTGCTAGAGAAAAGAATCCTTTCGTTTCTTCATTTACTTTTTTAAAAAATAGACCAATAACTCTCTAAATCATTTAATCTTTCCTCTTCCCCAATATCAATAACTCTCTAAATTATCTAATTTTTCATCTTCCCCTACTTATTATTCCATTAAATCGTAAGTTAATATATAATTATATATATTGAATGGAAGATAAATGAACTTCTTGAATATACAAATTCATATTCTTTTTTGTGCACTTGGTATAATTTATATAAATGTATATTATCGTATAAGGTAATAGAGCTGCTTCACTTCAGTTGCAACGTAATATTATGATTTTTATTGCCTCATTTTTCTTTTCATTGCTTTAATTTATTTTTTTCTTTTTCATGTTTGATTTAGTGTATTTCCTTGCTTATAACATGACATTTATGTGAATACGTACTTCCACATTATTCTCATTTGTAAATCATAAGGTATGTGCATTTAAATTCTTATTTATCACTGATGTTTCAATAATGTAGATGCATTTTTAGTTTGATTTTTTTACTGTTTATTGAGTTTTAGAATTGGAGTAGTAGTTCCTTCAAAGAATATTAGTAAAAGGCATTCCAAATATAGTAAAAAAGATATATTTAGAGTTGATTTATATTGTGAGCACATTTAAATGTTGTATATGATTGTTAAAGTCCTTTCTCGTTTTCTTTTTCTGTTTTCACTCTTAAAAAGATAAAAAATATTTCTTTCCTAATGTAATCGTCATTCCTTTGCCTTAAAGAACTACAATAATGGATACAATGAGAGAAATGAAATATACATTTTGCACTTTAAATAAGTAATTGATATTTGGCGTGTCAAACAAATAGTTAATATAACTTGTAGTTTTAGTGGTAAAGTTTGGTTATTTTTTATAGAGTATAATTTATTTTCACCATTATAAATTAATTACATACGCTTTAAATTCATTGTAATACAATGTAAATGATCTTGCTTATTATTAATTATTTATATTTTCATCTTTTTATGTATTAACTTTTCTCATAATCTATTTATCTCCCATTGCCTCAAAACATTGTTGTTATATATATATATATGTTACTGATACTATTTTGTTTCTTTTTTTCCATGCAACTATATTTTATGTGTCCATTTAGCTATCAAATTTTGGTAAAATATTAATGACCCGTGAAATTTATTCTTAAAAAGTTTGGTGTTTTCAATATTTTCTTACCTATTTTCCTAAGTAACTATAGAAATTTTAAGGATATTGAATATTTATCTATTAAAGCGAAGGAAATTACTTTGACATGCATTTTATCACATCTTCATTTTATCTATTGTACTTCAATTTGGCTTTTCTATAGCAATCAGTTGTTATGTGTTTTATTAATAGTAACTCTCTGAGATGTAATTTAAGCAAGTTCAGAGCCTAAAGGACAAATAAAATTGATAAAAATTCCAAAAGGGTACATCAAAAAATTTTATAACCAAAAGGGTAAAATCGCTACTAACATAGCGATTTATTTTAACGCCATTAACACATGAAAATCACTGCTCTATGAGCGATTTTGTCTAATTTTTTATAAAAAAAATCGCTACCCCTGTAGCGTTTTTGCAAAAAATATTTTATAAAAAGTTTAAAATCGCTGCTATGACAGCGTTTTAATAAAAAGTATTTTTTTTAATTGAAATTGCTGCTTAGCAACGATTTTCCTTAATTTCTTTTTAGAATTTTTTTTTTTTTGGAAAATCGTTGCCAAAGCAATGATTATATTGAATTGGATTTTTTTTTTTAAAAAAAAAAAGAAGATGAAATCGCTATGTTGGCAGCAATATCAGTGTATTGAAATTTTTTTTGTAAGAGGATTTTTTTAAAAAAATATTTTTATTTAATTCTTTCAACTATCATTTTTGAAATTGTAAATTTTGTGAACTTTTTTTTTTGAAATATTGTCAATACTTTTGTAATTTTTATTTTATTTTATAAATTGGTTGGAATATAAAAAGTATAATACGATTTAAAATAATAATTCGTTGGAGTATTTATAAAATAAATAAAAATTTAAAAGTATTAAAAAGAATTAAAAAATAAAAGAAGTTCAAAAAAATGGCTGCCAAGTTATATTTCAAAATTGTTACAATATTTTTTTAAAAAACCTCTAAAAACGCTACCAAGTTAGCAATTTCATTTTTTTAAAAAAAAATCCAATTCACTAAATCGTTGCCAAGGCAGCGATTTCCAATTTATTTTTAAAAAAATTATTAAAAAATAAAAATGCTACCATAGCAATGATTTTAAACTTTTTTTAAAAAAAATTGCAAAAAAGCTACAGGGGTAGCGATTTAAAAGAAAATTGGAGTTGTTAACGGCGTCAAAATAAATTGCTACGTCAGTAGCGATTTTACCCTTTTGGTTAGAAACTTTTTTGATGTATCCTTTTGGATTTTTTATCAATTTGTTTTTTGCACTTTAGGCTCCGGACTCTAATTTAAAAATTTTTCCTTGATTTTGTGGCAGAACGACACTATTGTATTTTATAGTATATATATATAATATAGCACATTTACATCACAAGAACGCCTCGACTATTCTACAAAATGAACTTATAATCTTCTTTGTTACATTTTCTATTTCTCATTACATAAATGTGTTATAACATATAATATTATTCGAATAAGTCTATACAAACAAGTGGGAAGTCTCTATGTCAAAAGTTAAATTACAAAAATATCCTTATAATATCAAAATATTTATGGACAAAAATGTATATATATATTATTTATAAATAAAAACTATTGTATTTTCTATTAAACACTATTACTACATATTTATAAACAAAAATTTAAATACACATTAATTACAATAAATATCATAATATATTTATAACAAAAAAAATAATATTCTAAAAATGGAGAACTCACCATGTATGACATGAATTAATCTAAATACAATCAACATTTGTACAATTGGATGATATCCTATTAAATGACAAAATAAAATCAAAAGTTTTTGTAACAGTTATTATAAATGACCCTTAAGTGTGCCTCATTTACTCCTTCTGTGCAAAGGTATACAATTTTTCAAATGAATTATATTCATAACATTATATTAAATGCTTAGTAATTGCTTCAATAAACACTTACAATGGATGCTTGCAATCGTTGGACTTTCAATTTTCTTCTGTTATAATTAGCACAAACTAATATATTAAAAAGTGGGAACAAAAATAGTTAAATGCTGAAATATCAAAATAATCCTATAAAGTTGAGTTACTACAATAATATCATTATTAATTATTAATTATTTCACTAAAAATGAATGCAAAAAAAGTTAAAAGTTGAAATACAAAATAACCCTACAAAGTTTAGTTATTATTCATAAATAATTAATATCCATGATAGTACTGGATCAAATATTCGTTTACCATTTTATCGCTGAAGCAGAATAAATCTTCATTTAAATAGCCTTTTGTTTATATAAGAAAATGTAACAAAATTCATTATCCCTCAAATTCAAGGAATCCAAATAATATATTAATGCTTTTTGAAAATGTTTACTCTGATAATTTTATTTATCTCTTTCACCTTCTTCTTCTCTACATGTTTAGAACAAAAACGTTTGGTGAGGTGAGGAAGGCATTGTGTAATAACAATTAATTATGGCCAGGTCGCATGTGTATAGGTTTCCTAAATTATTTCACTCATCAACTTTTCTTTGTATTATCTTCATAGAATTTTTTTTACATTCATCATTTATATTAACGTTAAATTTCTTAATTTTTACTGTTTGTACATAGGTTTACTTTTATCTTCTCCATGATATTTATTCTGGTCAATCTTTTCATATTCTTTAAAATACTCTATATAGTGCATCATAAGGTGTATTTGTCCCATTATTTCATTTGCCTTCTTTCTGTTAGATTTTTCCTCCAAGAAGAGTCTACTTCAAGTAAATCTATTAAATTGATTTAGCTACAAATTATTATCACTTTTAGAATTATTGTAAGGCTAGCAGCATTTCACTTCTTTTAGTATAATATGTATTTCTGAAAAGCTTATATTGTAATAAAACTCATATTCAGATAGAAATAATTGATCCATGAAATCCTTTGCATATTTGGACTTTGAAGAGTGGAAATGGACTATGTTTGGATCACACATGTTCACATTTGACTGTGTGTGTTTGTGTAGCTTAAAATTGTATGGAATACACGTGCAAAGCACGTGTTCAAGGACTAGTATATATATATATATATATATATATATATATATACACACACACACACACACACTGTTATGCCTCGTATTTTTATACGTAGTGCGCGTCATGAACTAGTAGATGTAAGTTCGGGAAATGAGATTTTATTTTAAGTTCCAAGTGTTTAAAGAAATATTAGGCAAGGATGTTAATTCTAAGTGTGATATTAATTAGTGGCTGATTAGGCCATTAACTTTAAGTGTGGGATTAATTAGTGGCTGATTGGGAAATTAACTTTAAGTGTGGGATTAATTAGTGGCTGATTAGGATTTTATTTATCGAGTGGCCCCCACCACTCAAGGCAAAGTAAAAGAAATCAGATTGGGAGCTGGCCTTAGTGGAGCATGGGTAGTGGGGGGCTGCCTCCACTTCATATTATTAAGTATTAAAAAGAAATCAGATTGGGAGCTGGCCTTAGTGGAGCATGGGTAGTGGGGGGCTGCCTCCACTTCATATTATTAAGTATTAAAAAGAAATCAGATTGGGAG
>NC_028647.1:56503677-56505637 GCF_001406875.1 Solanum pennellii | reverse complement strand
TTAATCTTTGGTAATACTCCTTGCTGGTTCACTTTGATTGTTCTATTGAGTTATAAGAAATGATTTTAATTGCATATGGTTGCTCATAATATTCTGCTCGTGCATAGAGTCATTTATCATTTCACCGAGTCCCGGGCCGGGTAATGTTCGTGCGGAGTTTCTTGCATATGTCACCAAGTCCCTCACTAGAGGGCCGGGTATGTATATTATATATATGATTGGTGATGAGGATGGTTATGATGATGATGATGACGGAGATGATGTGATGACTATTTCACCGAGTCCCTCACTAGAGGGCCGGGTACGTATGATGTATATATATAATGATGATTATTTTGTCGAGTCCCTTACTAGGGAAGCTGGGCATCTTATATGTTAAAGATATGCATGATTTTCACTTATAAAGTACATGTTTAGCGATATCTTATTTCGACTTATCTTGTTGGTATCCTGTCGTCTTTACCTTATGCTTTACATACTCAGTACATTGTCCGCACTGACCCCCTTTCCTCGGGGGGGCTGCGTTTCATGCCCGCAGGTGTAGACGCTCTGTTCGGTGATCCTCCCGCCTAGGATATCTATTCTGCTGTTTGGAAGAGCTCCACTGTTCGGAGCCCAGTCGTTTTGGTACATAACTTTTTATGTAGTCTTTTGCTTGTCTATGGGTATGATGGGGCCCTGTCCCGTCGAGTTTCACTACTATACTCTTAGAGGTCTGTAGACATCGTGTGGGTTGTATATTTATGTTTTGGATAATGGTCTGGACATGGTTTGTTTGGGATGTCCGCTTGTACAAGGGCAGCCTTGTTGGCTGCGTACATCATTGTATATTGTGTAGTGGCAGCCTTGTCGGCTGCGTATGCTATTATGCTTTGTATAGTGGCGGCCTTGTCGGCTCGCGTATGTTGTTACAGTTGAATGGTTATGACTCCTTATGTGACAGATCCACTTTATATATATATATATGGCATTGGGGTTGGCTTGATTTGATTAAATTCCATATTGTCTTAATTTCAGTTGGTTATACTTTATAGGTTTGTATGTGAGTGTCCAAAATGGGCACTAGTCACGGCCCATCGGGTTGGGTCGTGACAAAGTGGTATCAGAGCGGTTCTTCCTCGGAAGTGTCTACAGACCGTGTCTAGTAGAGTCTTGGTTATCGGTGTGTTGTGCACCACATCTATAAACAGGAAGCTACAGGACATTTAGGATGTCATCCTTTCTTCTTATTCTAGATCGTGCGATAGAGCTATATTAACAGGATAATCCCTCTCTAACGAATCCCTATGTTTTCAGTTATGCCTCCAAAGAAAGCGACAGCCGCCCAGAAGGGCAAATCGGTAGCAGAAAGTACTAGTCAAACCCGGAGAGTTACTAGGGCCCGTGCCCAGTCTATGCCTGGTATTGTGCTTCAGTCAGAGAGCTCTGCTACACCGCCACCGCTAGAGGAGATTAGAGCAGCAACAACTCCATTTCGGGGGACACCACCACCAGCCCCCGAGGCCCCAGAACCTGAACCTCCAACTCCTCAGCCAGGGGCGGAGGATAGGGCCATGAGAGATGCGGTTCAGTTGCTGACTAGATTAGTGGCAGGTCAGGCTCGCAGGCATGGACTAGGAGTTGATCATGCGGACAGATCTGATAGCTTAAGGGCTCGTGACTTCTTAAGTTGTAATCCTCCAGAGTTCTTTGGGTCAAGGCCCCAGGATGATCCGCAAGAGTTTATTCGTCAGATGCAGCGTACATTGAGGATAATCAAGGCTTCGGAGACCGAGTCTGTTGAGTTGGCTACGTATCGTTTGCGGGATGTAGCTATTAATTGGTATGAGTCTTGGGAGTTATCTAGGGGTGAGGGTGCTCCTCCAGCGGTATGGGAAGAATTTGTGGAGGCTTTCCAGGGCCACTTCCTGCCTCCAGAGATGACGCGAGCTAGAGTCGATAGATTCTTGCGTTTGAGGCA
>NC_028647.1:56489714-56502937 GCF_001406875.1 Solanum pennellii | reverse complement strand
AGTGCACCCCCACGTTCCATGGGTAGGGGGTTCGATCGTACGGGATATTCGGAAGCTGGTCAGAGCTCTAGGACGTCAGGGTCACAGATGGGCAAGGGTTTGAGCCAGTCGAGGCCACCTTTGCCTCGGTGTTCTCGCTGTGGTAGGTCCCATCCTGGGGAATGTCGTTGGGCTACAGGTGCGTGTTTTTCGTGCGGCCGTCATGGTCATACTATGAGGGAGTGTCACCTTAGAGGTAGTGCAGGTGGAATCGCACAGCCTACTGGGTCCGTTGCTGGTTCATCTCCTTCTGTGGCTATGCGTCCTATGGGGCAGGGTATTCAGGCGCCAGCAGGCCGTGGTAGAGGACGTGGTGGAGCTTCCAGTTCTAGCGGTCCCTCGAACCGTATATATGCTTTGACTAGTAGGCAAGATCAGGAGGCGTCACCTGATGTGATCACATGTATATTATCACTATTCTCCCGAAGTGTGTATGCATTGATAGACCAGGTTCCACCTTATCATTTATATCTCCCTTCGTTGCTAGAAGGATCGGAATAGAGTCTGAGTTGATAGAACCATTTGAGGTAGCAACACCTGTAGGAGATTCTGTCATAGCTACGCGAGTATATAAGAATTGTTCAGTGGTTGTATATAGTCGTCGTACCGCAGCAGATCTAATAGAGTTAAATATGATTGAGTTTGATATTATCATGGGCATGGATTGGTTGGCTGCTTGTTATGCTAATGTTGATTGCAGAGGAAAGATCGTTCGATTTCAATTTCCAGGGGAACCGATATTAGAGTGGAAGGGGAGTACAGTATCGCCGAAAGGTAAGTTCATTTCATACCTTAAGGCCGGTAAGATGGTTAGAAAAGGATATATTTATCATCTGGTTCGGGTGCATGACATAAAGACAGAGGCACCGACTCTTCAATCAGTCCCAGTAGTTAATGAATTTCCCGATGTATTCCCAGAGGAACTTCCAGGCCTTCCTCCAGAACGGGAGATAGAGTTTACTATAGATGTACTGCCAGATACCCAGCCTATATCTATACCTCCTTATAGAATGACACCTGCTGAGTTGAAAGAATTGAAAGATCAATTGAGAGATTTGTTAGAAAAGGGCTTCATCAGGCCTAGTACGTCACCTTGGGGAGCACCGGTACTGTTTGTGAGGAAGAAGGATTGGTCGCTGCGGATGTGTATAGATTATAGGCAGCTGAACAAAGTAACAGTAAAGAACAGGTATCCCCTCCCAAGGATTGACGATCTATTTGACCAGTTGCAGGGTGCTAAGTGTTTTTCAAAGATAGACTTGCGGTCAGGTTATCATCAGGTGCGAGTAAGGGAGGCAGATATTCCAAAGACGGCATTCCGAACCCGATACGGGCATTATGAGTTTAGAGTGCTGTCTTTTGGACTGACTAATGCTCCAGCGGTGTTTATGGATTTAATGAATCGAGTGTTTAAACCATTCCTTGATATGTTTGTTATTGTATTTATAGACGATATTCTGGTTTATTCACGTTCAGAAGAGGAGCATGCAGACCATTTAAGGACGGTACTTAGGGTGCTTCAGCACCAGGAATTGTATGCTAAGTTTTCTAAGTGCGAGTTCTGGTTGACTTCAGTGGCATTCTTGGGGCATATTATTGGAGCTGATGGTATTCAAGTAGATATGCAGAAGATTGAGGCGATAAAGACTTGGCCCAGACCTACGACACCTACTGAGGTACGTAGCTTTCTGGGGTTAGCAGGATATTACAGGAGATTCGTAGAAAAGTTTGCCTCAATTTCAGCGCCTTTGACAAGGCTAACTCAAAAGGCAGCCAAGTTCCAGTGGACTGATGCTTGTGAGCGAAGCTTCCAGCTATTGAAAGACAAATTGACTACACCTCCAGTCCTAACTCTTCCGGAGGGACCAGACGACTATGTTATTTATTGTGATGCTTCCGGTGTTGGGCTAGGATGTGTATTGATGCAGCATGGCAAAGTTATAGCCTATGCCTCCCGACAGCTTAGGAAGCATGTAAAGAACTATCCTACTCACGATCTGGAGTTAGCGGTCGTGGTTCATGCCTTGAAGATATGGAGGCATTATTTATATGGTGTCCATGTGGACATCTATACAGATCATAAGAGTCTCCAATATATCTTTAAACAGAAGGAGCTGAATTTACGAAAGAGGCGGTGGTTAGAGTTGCTAAAGGATTATGATGTTGATATTTTATATCATCCAGCGAAAGCGAATGTTGTAGCAGATGCTCTTAGCCGTGAGTCCATGGGTAGCTTGGCAGATGTACAACCAGAAAGGAGGGAGATGGTTCGGGAGATTCAGCGGCTATCCAGCCTTGGAGTCCGTCTGGCTAATTCAGAAGATAGTGGAGTTTCTATTCGAGAGGTTGCTGAGTCCTCAATCATAGATGAGGTAAAGAGACACCAATACGAGGACCCTATTCTGGTACAGTATAGAGATGCAACTCTTCAAAAGGAAAAGACCCCATTTAAGGTCACACCTGACGGAGTGTTACGATATGAAGGCAGATTGTGTGTACCAGATATTGCGGGGCTACGACGGCAGGTTATGGGAGAGGCACACTCTGCCCGTTATTCTATTCACCCAGGGTCAACAAAAATGTATCATGACCTCAGATGCTTATACTGGTGGGATGGCATGAAAAAGGACATAGCGGAGTTTGTTGCTCAGTGCTCGAATTGTCAACAAGTCAAGATCGAACATCAAAAGCCTGGTGGATTATTACAAGAGATAGAGATCTCGACATGGAAATGGGAGATGATTAATATGGACTTCATTACAGGCTTACCTCGCACCCAACGGAAGTATGACTCTATATGGGTTATTGTAGATAGGCTGACGAAATTGGCCCATTTTCTTCCAGTCAGGACTACTTATTCTGCTGAAGATTATGCGAGGTTATATATCAGGGAGATAGTGAGACTTCATGGGATTCCCACGTCCATTATATCAGACAGAGGAGCTCAATTTACAGCCAACTTTTGGAGATCGTTTCAGAAGGGATTGGGGACACAGGTGAACCTTAGCACAACATTTCACCCTCAGACTGATGGGCACGCTGAGCGTACTATTCAGACATTAGAAGATATGTTGCGGGCCTGTATTATTGACTTCAAAGGTAGCTGGGATGATCACTTGCCGCTCATTGAGTTTTCCTATAATAATAGCTACCATTCAAGGATCCAGATGGCACCGTACGAGGCCTTATATGGGAGGAAGTGCAGGTCACCTATTGGTTGGTTTGATGTTGGCGAGACTAAGTTAATAGGCCCGGATATTATTCAGCAAGCTGTTGACAAGGTGAAGCTTATTCAAGAAAGATTATTAGCAGCCCAGAGTCGACAGAAGTCATATGCAGATAATCGGCGTTGAGATTTGGAGTTTCAGATTGGTGACTGGGTATTCCTAAAGGTATCACCCATGAAGGGTGTGATGAGATTCGGCAGGAAGGGGAAGCTCAGTCCGAGATACATTGGGCCTTATCAGATTGTTCGTAGGATAGGCAAGGTTGCATATGAGTTGGATCTACCATCTGATTTGGAGGAGGTACATCCAGTCTTCCATGTATCGATGCTACGTAAATGTATTGGTGATCCTTCTAGAGTATTTCCTGTAGATGATGTTCAGGTAACAAAGGAGTTGTCATTTGAGGAGAAACCCGTAGCTATACTTGATCGACAGGTTAGAAGGTTACGTACTAAGGATGTGGCTTCCGTCAAAGTGCTGTGGAGAAATAATAATAAGGAGGAGATGACTTGGGAAGCAGAAGACGAAATGAAGAATAAGTATCCTTACTTGTTCGCCGTACCTGCAGGTAATTCAATTCCTAGCTCGACTATATTGATTGATAAACGAGATTATGTAGTAAGTTGTGACTCTGTGATGCATCTGTAAGTTACAGAATGCAGGTTGATAGGTATAACTGTTAGAGAGACTTCGCTGGAATTTTTGTCCGGTAAGACGCTAACTTAACATTCGAGGACGAATGTTCCTAAGGGGGGAAGGATGTTATGCCTCGTATTTTTATACGTAGTGCGCTTCATGAACTAGTAGATGTAAGTTCGAGAAATGAGATTTTATTTTAAGTTCCAAGTGTTTAAAGAAATATTAGGCAAGGATGTTAATTCTAAGTGTGATATTAATTAGTGGCTGATTAGGCCATTAACTTTAAGTGTGGGATTAATTAGTGGCTGATTGGGAAATTAACTTTAAGTGTGGGATTAATTAGTGGCTGATTAGGATTTTATTTATCGAGTGGCCCCCACCACTCAAGGCAAAGTAAAAGAAATCAGATTGGGAGCTGGCCTTAGTGGAGCATGGGTAGTGGGGGGCTGCCTCCACTTCATATTATTAAGTATTAAAAAGAAATCAGATTGGGAGCTGGCCTTAGTGGAGCATGGGTAGTGGGGGGCTGCCTCCACTTCATATTATTAAGTATTAAAAAGAAATCAGATTGGGAGATGGCCTTAGTGGAGCATGGGTAGTGGGGGGCTGCCTCCACTTCATATTATTAAGTATTAAAAAGAAATCAGATTGGGAGCTGGCCTTAGTGGAGCATGGGTAGTGGGGGGCTGCCTCCACTTCATATTATTAAGTATTAAAAAGAAATCAGATTGGGAGATGGACTTAGTGGAGCATGTGTAGTGGTGGGATGCCTCCACTTCATATTGTTAAATAATGTAGTGAAATGCTTTGCAAGCATATCATCTCTTTCACCACTTGACTTGGGCAGCCATGGAAATGGAGAAAACCAGCCATGAAACTCTTGGCCAGCAGCTGCAAAGAAATTGGTTAGTAATCTCTTTGCTTGGTGTGTTAATTCCTTAGAATACCTTTGTTAATTAGCCATTAATGTTAAGAAGGGGGCGTGAACAGTAGCTTAGGAAATTGTTTTAGTTATTGAATGTGCTAAGTATGAACAGAAACCATGATCGGATTGCTAGTGGTGTTCTGTTAGTGTTTGGGCTGTTTTGATTAAAGCAAACTGCGGAAAATTCTGTTTTGGTGTTATGTATATGTTAATGTAATTATGGGTATATACTCCAAAGGATGAATACGATAAGGTAGATGTGTTGCGAATTATAAAATGAGTTATCGCTCGGTGTGTCGTTGTTTCGTTACTAAGGTTGCCAAAACGGAACTGTTTTGGGGGAGGCTGTTTAATATGATTCGTTGGGTTATATGTGTTGTTGGTATTGCTGTGGATAATTTGGGTTGTTGTCGGATTGGGACGAAGTAAGGAAAATAGGGGAAGTACTGCTGGATTTTCGTTAGACTATTAGTTAGCTTACAATAAGTAGTAAAGCGCGACGTTTATCTAATTGCGGCACGATTGTTGCTTGTTATAGATTAATACCTTGAGCAGTAAATATTGGACGTGCGGCTCGACTATACGGTATGTAACGCTATCCTTTCCTTCTTTGTTTGGCATGACTTTTAAAAAATGAGCAAATAACGGACAGATTTGATACCTACTTCTAGAGCGTCTAGGTGACGTATATTCTTACTTCCACAACTATTCCTTTATATATAGGCTATGTCTAAGGCTATGGTGATTTCTCATATCTATGGTAGTGCTTCTTAGAGTCATTGAGATTTTACGTTTCCATATCGTATTAAAGGTTTATAATCTTGATAAAACGTTAATCTTTGGTAATACTCCTTGCTGGTTCACTTTGATTGTTCTATTGAGTTATAAGAAATGATTTTAATTGCATATGGTTGCTCATAATATTCTGCTCGTGCATAGAGTCATTTATCATTTCACCGAGTCCCGGGCCGGGTAATGTTCGTGCGGAGTTTCTTGCATATGTCACCAAGTCCCTCACTAGAGGGCCGGGTATGTATATTATATATATGATTGGTGATGAGGATGGTTATGATGATGATGATGACGGAGATGACGTGATGATTATTTTGCCGAGCCCCTTACTAGGGAAGCTGGGCACCTTAAATGTTAAATATATGCATGATTTTCACTTAAAAGGGTATATGTGTAGCGATATTTTGTTTCGACTTGCCATATTGGTATCCTGTCATCTTTACCTTATGCTTTACATACTCAGTACATTGTCCGTACTGACCCCCCTTTCCTCGGGGGGCTGCGTTTCATGCCCGCAGGTGTAGACGCACAGTTCGGTGATCCTCCCGCCTAGGATATCTACTCTGCTGATTGGGAGAGCTCCACTGTTCCGGAGCCCAGTCGTTTTGGTACATAACTTTTGTGTAGTCTTTTGCTCGTCTATGGGTATGGCGGGGCCCTGTCCCGTCGAGTTTCACTAATGTACTCTTAGAGGTCTATGGACATTATGTGGGTTGTATATATATGTTTTGGATAATGGTCTGGACATGGTTTGTTTGGGATGTCCGCTTGTACAGGGGCAGCCTTGTCGGCTGCGTACATCATTGTGTATTGTGTAGTGGCAGCCTTGTCGGCATACGTATGTTATTATGCTTTGAATAGTGGCGGCCTTGTCGGCTCGCGTATGCTGTTATGGTTGAATGGTTATGACTCCTTATGAGACAGGTCCTCTTATATATATATGACGTTGGGGTTGGCTTGATTTGATTAAATTCCATATTGTCTTAGTTTCAGTTGGTTATACTTAGCAGGTTTGTATGTGGGTGTCCAAAACGGGCACTAGTCACGGCCCATCGGGTTGGGTCGTGACAAAGAGTGGTATCAGAGCGCGGTTCTTCCTCGGAAGTGTCTACAGACCGTGTCTAGTAGAGTCTTGTTTATCGGTGTGTTGTGCACCACATCTATAAACAGGAAGCTACAGGACATTTAGGATGTCATTCTTTCTTCTTATTCTAGATCGTGCGATAGAGCTATATTAACAGGATAATCCCTCTCTAACGAATCCGTGTGTTTTCAGCTATGCCTCCAAAGAAAGCGACAGCCGCCCAGAAGGGAAAATCGGTAGCAGAAGGTACTAGTCAGACCCGGAGAGT
Source organism: Solanum pennellii (assembly GCF_001406875.1). Taxonomy (NCBI): domain Eukaryota; kingdom Viridiplantae; phylum Streptophyta; class Magnoliopsida; order Solanales; family Solanaceae; genus Solanum; species Solanum pennellii. Next base: position 56,495,963 of record NC_028647.1, on the reverse strand, counting down.
TACTAGGGCCCGTGCCCAGTCTATGCCTGGTATGATGCTCCAGTCGGAGAGCTCTGCTACACCCCCACCGCCAGAAGAGCTTAGAGCAGCAGCAGCTCCAGTTCGGGGGACACCACCAGCCCCCGAGGCCCCAACATCTGAACCTCCAGCTCCTCAGTCAGGGGCGGAGGATAGGGCCATGAGAGATGCGGTTCAATTGCTGACTAGATTAGTGGCAGATCAGGCTCGCAGGCATGGACTAGGAGTTGATCATGCGGACAGATCTGATAGCTTAAGGGCTCGTGACTTCTTAAGTTGTAATCCTCCAGAGTTCTTTGGGTCAAGGCCCCAGGATGATCCGCAAGAGTTTATTCGTCAGATGCAGCGTACATTGAGGATAATCAAGGCTTCGGAGACCGAGTCTGTTGAGTTGGCTACGTATCGTTTGCGGGATGTAGCTATTAATTGGTATGAGTCTTGGGAGTTATCTAGGGGTGAGGGTGCTCCTCCAGCGGTATGGGATGAATTTGTGGAGGCTTTCCAGGGCCACTTCCTGCCTCCAGAGATGAAGCGAGCTAGAGTCGATAGATTCTTGCGTTTGAAGCAAAATGGCAGGAGCGTTCGAGAGTATAGCCTCGAGTTTGATTCATTGGCTAGGCATGCGCCTACTATTGTGGCTGATATGGCAGACAGGGTACATCGTTATGTGATGGGATTGGATCGTTATCTGATTGACGGTTGTATGGCAGTGACTCTTCAGCCAGGTATGGACATTGCTCGGGTGCAGGCATATGCACAGGGGGTAGAGGATCGGCACCGGGGACGTCAGCCAGATAGAGATTATAATAGAGGCCAGCATAAGAGGGCTAGATCAGCAGGTTATCCTGACGAGTTTCGAAGCGGGCAGTCTCAGCAGCATGTTAGATTTTCTTCCCAGCCAGCACAGAGTGCACCCCCACGTTTCATGGGTAGGGGGTTCGATCGTATGGGATATTCGGAAGCTGGTCAGAGCTCTAGGGCGTCAGGGTCACAGATGGGCAGGGGTTTGAGCCAGTCGAGGCCACCTTTGCCTCGGTGTTCTCGCTGTGGTAGGTCCCATCCTGGGGAATGTCGTTGGGCTACAGGTGCGTGTTTTTCTTGCGGCCGTCAGGGTCATACTATGAGGGAGTGTCACCTTAGAGGTAGTGCAGGTGGTATGGCACAGCCTACTGGGTCCGTTGCTGGTTCATCTTCTTCTGTGGCTATGCGCCCTACGGGGCAGGGTATTCGGGCGCCAGCAGGCCGTGGTAGAGGACGTGGTGGAGCTTCCAGTTCTAGCGGTCCCTCGAACCGTATATATGCTTTGACTAATAGGCAGGATCAGGAGGCGTCACCTAATGTGATCACAGGTATATTATCACTATTCTCCCGAAGTGTGTATGCATTGATAGACCCAGGTTCCACCTTATCATTTATATCTCCCTTTGTTGCTAGTAGGATCGGAATAGAGTCTGAGTTGATAGAACCATTTGAGGTAGCTACACCTGTAGGAGATTTTGTCATAGCTACGCGAGTATATAAGAATTGTTCAGTAGTTATATATAGTCGTCGTACTGTAGCAGATCTAATAGAGTTAAATATGATTGAGTTTGATATTATCATGGGCATGGATTGGTTGGCTGCTTGTTATGCTAATGTTGATTGCAGAGGAAAGATAGTTCGATTTCAATTTCCAGGGGAACCGATTATAGAGTGGAAGGGGAGTACAGTATCGCCGAAAGGTAAGTTCATTTCATACCTTAAGGCCGGGAAGATGGTTAGAAAAGGCTATATTTACCATCTGATTCGGGTGCATGACATAAAGGCAGAGGCACCGACTCTTCAATCAGTCCCGGTAGTTAATGAATTTCCCGATGTATTCCCCGAGGAACTTCCAGGCCTTCCTCCAGAACGAGAGATAGAGTTTACTATAGATGTACTGCCAGATACCCAGCCTATATCTATACCTCCTTATAGAATGGCACCTGCTGAGTTGAAAGAATTGAAAGAGCAATTGAGGGATTTGCTAGAAAAGGGCTTCATCAGGCCTAGTACGTCACCTTGGGGAGCACCGGTACTGTTTGTGAGGAAGAAGGATGGGTCGCTGCGGATGTGTATTGATTATAGGCAGCTGAACAAAGTAACAGTAAAGAACAGGTATCCCCTCCCAAGGATTGACGATCTATTTGACCAGTTGCAGGGTGCAAAGTGTTTTTCAAAGATAGACTTGCGGTCAGGTTATCATCAGGTGCGGGTAAGGGAGGCAGATATTCCAAAGACGGCATTCCGGACCCGATACGGGCATTATGAGTTTAGAGTGCTGTCTTTTGGGCTGACTAATGCTCCAGCGGTGTTCATGGATTTAATGAATCGAGTATTTAAACCATTCCTTGATATGTTTGTTATTGTATTTATAGACGATATTCTGGTCTATTCACGTTCAGAAGAGGAGCATGCAGACCATTTAAGGACGGTACTTAGGGTGCTTCAGCACCAGAAGTTGTATGCTAAATTTTCTAAGTGCGAGTTCTGGTTGACTTCAGTGGCATTCTTGGGGCATATTATTGGAGCTGATGGTATTCGGGTAGACACGCAGAAGATTGAGGCAGTAAAGACTTGGCCCAGACCTACGACACCTACTGAGGTACGCAGCTTTCTGGGGTTAGCAGGATATTACAGGAGATTCGTAGAAAAGTTTGCCTCAATTTCAGCGCCTTTGACAAGGCTAACTCAAAAGGCAGCCAAGTTCCAGTGGACTGATGCTTGTGAGCGAAGCTTCCAGCTATTGAAAGACAAATTGACTACAGCTCCAGTCCTAACTCTTCCGGAGGGACCAGACGGCTATGTTATTTATTGTGATGCTTCGGGTGTTGGGCTAGGATGTGTATTGATGCAGCATGGCAAAGTTATAGCCTATGCCTCCCGACAACTTAGGAAGCATGAAAAGAACTATCCTACTCACGATCTGGAGTTAGCGGTCGTGGTTCATGCCTTGAAGATATGGAGACATTATTTATATGGTGTCCATGTGGACATCTATACAGATCATAAGAGTCTCCAATATATCTTTAAACAGAAGGAGCTGAACTTACGACAGAGGCGGTGGTTAGAGTTGCTAAAGGATTATGATGTTGATATTTTATATCATCCAGGGAAAGCGAATGTTGTAGCAGATGCTCTTAGCCGTAAGTCCATGGGTAGCTTGACAGATGTACAACCAGAAAGGAGGGATATGGTTCGGGAGATTCAGCGGCTATCCAGCCTTGGAGTCCGTCTGGCTAATTCAGAAGATAGTGGAGTTTCTATTCGAGAGGTTGCTGAGTCCTCAATCATAGATGAGGTAAAGAGACACCAGTACAAGGACCCTATTCTGGCACAGTATAGAGATGCAGCTCTTCAAAAGGAAAAGACCCCATTTAAGGTTACACCTGACGGAGTGTTACGATATGAAGGCAGATTGTGTGTACCCGATATTGCGGGGCTACGACGGCAGGTTATGGGAGAGGCACACTCTGCCCGTTATTCTATTCACCCAGGGTCAACGAAAATGTATCATGACCTCAGATGCTTATATTGGTGGGATGGCATGAAAAAGGACATAGCAGAGTTTGTTGCTCAGTGCCCGAATTGTCAACAAGTCAAGATCGAACATCAAAAGCCTGGTGGATTATTACAGGAGATAGAGATCCCGACTTGGAAATGGGAGATGATTAATATGGACTTCATTACAGGCTTACCTCGCACTCAACGGAAGTATGACTCTATATGGGTTATTGTAGATAGGCTGACGAAATCGGCCCATTTTCTTCCAGTCAGGACTACTTATTCGGCTGAAGATTATGCGAGGTTATATGTCAGGGAGATAGTGAGACTTCATGGGGTTCCCACGTCCATTATATCAGACAGAGGAGCTCAATTTACAGCCAACTTTTGGAGATCGTTTCAGAAGGGATTGGGGACACAGGTGAACCTTAGCACAGCATTTCACCCTCAGACTGATGGGCAGGCTGAGCGTACTATTCAGACATTAGAAGATATGTTGCGGGCCTGTATTATTGACTTCAAAGGTAGTTGGGATGACCACTTGCCGCTCATTGAGTTTGCCTATAATAATAGCTACCATTCTAGTATCCAGATGGCACCGTACGAGGCCTTATATGGGAGAAAGTGCAGATCACCTATTGGTTGGTTTGATGTTGGCGAGACTAAGTTAATAGGCCCGGATGTGATTCAGCAAGCTGTTGACAAGGTGAAGCTTATTCAAGAAAGATTATTAGCAGCCCAGAGTCGACATAAGTCATATGCAGATAATCGGCGTCGAGATTTGGAGTTTCAGATTGGTGACTGGGTATTCCTGAAGGTATCACCCATGAGGGGTGTGATGAGATTCGGCAGGAAGGGGAAGCTCAGTCCGAGATACATTGGGCCTTATCAGATTGTTCGTAGGATAGGCAAGGTTGCCTATGAGTTGGATCTACCATCTGATTTGGAGGCGGTACATCCAGTCTTCCATGTATCGATGCTACGTAAATGTATTGGTGATCCTTCTAGAGTATTCCCTGTAGATGATGTTCAGGTAACAGATGAGTTGTCATATGAGGAGAAACCCGTAGCTATACTTGATCGCCAGGTTAGAAGGTTACGTACTAAGGATGTGGCTTCCGTCAAAGTGTTGTGGCAAAATAATAATAGGGAGGAGATGACTTGGGAAGTGGAAGACGAAATGAAGAATAAGTATCCTTACTTGTTCCCCGTACCTGCAGGTAATTCAATTCCTAGCTTGACTATATTGATTGATAAACGAGATTATGTAGTAAGTTGTGACTCTGTGAGGCATCTGTAAGTTACGGAATGCAGGTTGATAGGTATAACTGTTAGAGAGACCTCGCTGGAATTTTTTTTTGGAAGACGCTAACTTAACATTCGAGGACGAATGTTCCTAAGGGGGGAAGGATGTTATGCCTCGTATTTTTATACGTAGTGCGCGTCATGAACTAGTAGATGTAAGTCCGGGGAATGAGATTTTATTTTAAGTTCCAAGTGATTAAAGAAATATTAGGCAAGGATGTTAATTCCAAATGTGATATTAAGTATGATTTGGCTAATGTAAGTGTCATTAACTTTAAGTGAGGGATTAATTAGTGGCTGATTAGGATTAATTTAATCCAGTGGGCCCCACCACTCAAGGCAAAAATTAAAAAGGGATCAGATTGGGAGCTGGCCTTAGTGGACACGTGTAGAGGGGGGGTGCCTCCACTTCATATTATAAATGAGGTGGAGAAATCCACTCCATACTAAATAAAGTGGTGAAATGCATTGCTGCATATCATCTTCTTCTTCACCACTTGTCTTAGGCAGCCATGGAAATGGAGAAACCAACCCTGCAACTCTTGGCCAGCAGCTGCAAATAATTTGGTTAGTAATCTCCTTGTTTGGTGTGTTAATTCTTTAGAATACCTTTGTTAATTATCCATTAATATTAAGAAGGGGGCGTGACCAGTAGCTTAGGAAGTTTGTTTTAGTTATTGAATGTGCTAAGTATGAACGGAAACCATAATCGGATTATTAGTGGTGTCGTGTTGGTGCTTGGGCTGTTTTGATTAAAGCAAACTGCAGGAAAATTCTGTTTTGGCATTATGTATATGTTGAATGTGATTATGAGTATATACTCCAAAGGATGAATACGATAAGGTAGATGTGTTGCGAATTATAAAATGAGTTATCGCTCGGTGTGTCGTTGTTTCGTTACTAAGGTTGCCAAAACGGAACTGTTTTGGGGGAGGCTGTTTAATATGATTCGTTGGGTTATATGTGTTGTTGGTATTGCTGTGGATAATTTGGGTTGTTGTCGGATTGGGACGAAGTAAGGAAAATAGGGGAAGTACTGCCGGATTTTCGTTAGACTATTAGTTAGCTTACAATAAGTAGTAAAGCGCGACGTTTATCTAATTGCGGCACGATTGTTGCTTGTTATAGATTAATACCTTGAGCAGTAAATATTGGACGTGCGGCTCGACTATACGGTATGTAACGCTATCCTTTCCTTCTTTGTTTGGCATGACTTTTAAAAAATGAGCAAATAACGGACAGATTTGATACCTACTTCTAGAGCGTCTAGGTGACGTATATTCTTACTTCCACAACTATTCCTTTATATATAGGCTATGTCTAAGGCTATGGTGATTTCTCATATCTATGGTAGTGCTTCTTAGAGTCATTGAGATTTTACGTTTCCATATCGTATTAAAGGTT
>NC_028647.1:56477085-56487700 GCF_001406875.1 Solanum pennellii | reverse complement strand
TATGTTTTGGATAATGGTCTGGACATGGTTTGTTTGGGATGTCCGCTTGTACAAGGGCAGCCTTGTTGGCTGCGTACATCATTGTGTATTGTGTAGTGGCAGCCTTGTCGGCTGCGTATGCTATTATGCTTTGGATAGTGGCGGCCTTGTCGGCTCGCGTATGTTGTTACGGTTGAATGGTTATGACTCCTTATGTGACAGATCCACTTTATATATATATATGGCGTTGGGGTTGGCTTGATTTGATTAAATTCCATATTGTCTTAGTTTCAGTTGGTCATACTTTATAGGTTTGTATGTGAGTGTCCAAAATGGGCACTAGTCACGGCCCATCTGGTTGGGTCGTGACACACACACACACACACACACACATATATTGTGACTTTTATTAATGGTAGTGACATTCTCGAAGGGTTGTAACATTTCCAAAAAGTTGTGACATATCTGATAAGGTAAAATATTTATTTTTCCACACTACCCTTTGTTGTGTATAAGTAGAGGATTTCTCTCATTTTAAAACAAAAAAAATTATGAACTCTTCTTCTGCACAAAGAAATAGATAACTACACAATACATTAATTGTTCGTATTCAATATGAAGTATTTACAGATTCACAAGTTCACCTCAAGTTGTAAATACTTTTCTTCAAGTTATAAATGTGTTTCTCGAACTTTGATTTGAATAGAAGTGTAATTTCAAATTGAACTCCATCACTCTTGTATAATAATTTTAACAAAACACTCAAACAAACTAAATATGTTTGTGTAACATTTTTCTCTTTTAAGTATATATAATAAGTTGAATTGTTGTCCAACATGATAAAGTCTCTCTTTAATTTCCTTTTTCCTAATTACTTATGATACATTTAAATGGAAACTTTAAAATGATATAGGTAAAGCTGAACTTTTTACACGTCAGAATTAGAACATTTCTTTACTTTTTTAGCCTTTTAAGATTTACAAGGACTCCTCAATGAAATTAATACATATGAACAAGGGTAGGGTATTTGATTGAGAATTTCTTTTTTGCCTGCAAGATTTGTGCCTCTCTTCGTTGACCCACAAGTAAATTTTCTCGTATATTATTATTATCATGTTTCACTCTTTTCTTTTCTTCTACGATTACTTTTATCCTGATTATTAAATAACTAATTATAAAAGTGGTAAAAGTGAATCATTACTAATTGTAATGTTATCTCATTTTAGCACAAACTAAATTATTATTAAAATTGCCCCACTACATTCGTAATTATTAGTTGCAAATAGTCCAAAGTACCAATTTAAAATCTATCGAAAAGTATTTTATGAAATAAAAAGTTCTAGTACTTAAAACAATCAAATGGGTCGTTACAAAGTAGAAGAATAGAAAGCTTACAAAAAAATAAAACTTTTTAAAATGTGTTTATCGTGTCTTTTTATATAAGTCACAACCCTTAAAAAAAATAAAACTTTTTAGAAATGTCCTAACTCATCGAAAAGTCACAACTCTATTAAAAAACTCAAAACCTTTTCGAAAAGTCACTACCAATCAATGTGAAAAGGTGTCTGAATTTAATATAATATAGTGTATATAAACTTAATATTCAATATAGAATATATAATAATTGGGTGTTTTAAGTTGGCCGTATTATAGTAATTTAACATTCACGTTAGAGAGTTCATGCTTTTAAGGTAATATATAGATTTATCCCTTCATTAGCTATTATTTATTTATTATAAAATTTAGAATCGTAGGTTTATATGTTCATTTGATCCTCCAAAAATATCAAATAGTAATACTTTTCGAAAACAAAAGGATAAATTATAAATAAAATTAAAGATTGAGCGAAGGATATATAATAAGATGTTGTAATTATCATTTTCATATACATTATTAATATTCGTTACAACGTAATCTTATATGTAAAAAAATACAATATTTTAATTTAATGAATGAAAAGTTATAATTATTATTTTATAAATTCCGCGCTATTAAATTTTTGCACGAGGTGCGAATACTTTTACTAGTTACCTATAATATTAACATAAAAGTTAGTTACTTTTCTATTCTTTTCATCTACAGTTACCTTTTTAAAAAATAAAATACATCATTCTTCTTGCGTTTTAATATGAATATATAAGCATATATGCATGGCATACCCTCAGGATTTTTTAAATCATTGTGTCGCACTCTAACATCCTGTAATACATGGCCATCAACAGCTTATCCTTCCCAACTAGGTAAGAGATAAGTAAAATTTAGATTTCTATCACAAGCCTCCAGTACATTAGTAGCTATATATGTTTTTGTATACAATATTAATTATGAGTTTAGATATATAGTATTTTAATAATTTTCAAGATTAAATATTTTAGTAGGAGATTTTTAGGTTATAACCAAGCATGTTGATATAATAGATTATAACAATCGTGGTGGTTAAAAGTCTTGGGGAATATATTATTATCCAAGTGTTTAGATAAAGTCTTTTTTGTATAATAATTATGTATTCATTTTATATAGTTCATATATACGTTTATGGTGTCTGTTTAGTTATATAGTAGATAATTTACTTCATAAAGTTTTAACTTATACACATAAGATTGAATCATCAGTTCTTACAAAATATAAAGTTTTTTGTTCACATCTAAGATAAGAATTGTACATGTCATCGATAAGATTGTAGCACAAGATTATATGTACTTTATATTGATTATTAGAATGATATAGTTCCAACTTCTTGTGCTATTGTATTTTGTATGTATCGAATGGGACCGAGTAGAGATAGATACTCTAGACTGACTCACAAAATCATATTTCTAAACCATTTAATGTACTTATATACTTAATCCTGATATAACTATTATGATTTGTATAGGTTAATTATCGTTTTGATTTATTAAAAGGTGAGATTCTAAGGTGGGTCAATATGTTTAGTAAATTGGATGATAATAATATATCTTGGTGAAATAATAAGTTAGTTGACGGAATCCATGTCTCGATATAGAAATTGATGATATGTATTTTTGAGAAGCTTATAAATTTTCATCGTGTCAAACCTTACAAGTGGATTTATGAATCCGACATATGAAATAAGTTAAGAAGTGATCTAGAGGAAATTGATCATTGAAATAAATTCGTCAGTAATTTTATGTATTGATTAGTATATGTAATCTTAATATGGAGGATTAGATGTGTTTGATGGGGAATTTTAAAATATAAATAGAAGAGTGCAATTACAAACTTAACTTCTAGTGGAATGACTTGTAACTTATTATGGTAAGAATAATTCAAATTAATTAGTTAGAACTATTTCCATTATAGAAGCCTATCTGTGATTCCTACAGCTCCCATATTTAACTAGAACATAGAATTTATTCTAAGGGGAAAAGAGAAAAGTATGTGTTTTTCTCTATTCTAAGGAAAGGGAGAAGCATTTGTATGTTTCTATTCTAAGGATTGGGATAAGTACATGCCTTTTTCTATTCCAAGGAAAGATTGTGTTTCTTATCCTCCTTGGATTAGGATGAAATTTCTATAAATAGGGATTATTCTAACCCATTAAGGTGAATAATTTTTCTATACAATACTTGTGCACCCAAGTATTGAGAGAGTTCGAAAGTAAACTTGGATCACTGTAGCTAAAAGATTGCAGAACTGATGTCCAGTTTGTGGACTAGATTGTGGATTTGTTTGAAGGTTCTAGCTTGTGGATTTGATTGAAGGCATCTACTCGCACTTCAAGATGTAATCCTTGAATTTAATTTCAGAAAGTTTATGTGATCCAAAATTATCCTATATGTTCTAGCATGAACTGTGTTATCTATTATTCATATAAGTAGTATGACTCTGGTATGCTTCAGTTGTGCATAGAGTTTTCCAGTTGGTGATAGAGCCATGTTTACATCATTATAGATAATTAAGGTATATATCAAGACAATTTTTGCAGGAAATGTGAAAAGTTTATAGAGTGTTAGTGGCGATTTTTGTTTTGAAATAGCTTTAAGAATTCATAAAATTCATGAGTTTTGATTAGTATATCATTGAAAACAAAGACCAAAAAGGAAATGGTGGTGGTGATCTATTTTTCTTAATTTCTCTTTTGTGAAAAGAAAATCAAGTGTCCAATTCCTTGTTCATCTAAGATGTGACACTGAGAAATTTTTTTCCAACTATTGACTGAAACCACGTTGTTGGTAGAAGTTCTCCTTGATTCTTCGAATCGTGTTGGACTTCCACTATTATAAATTTAAAAATAATAAAACAAAACAAAAGTGGGAAAAATTATCCTTTCCTGGCAGTAAGCAATATTAGCGTGCCTGGTGGAAAAGTATAAACTTTCTTTTGGCATACAAGTTTTATTGATATTGTTAATTTTTGTCTTGTTGGCTATAATTTTTTATAGTCCATTGAAATTATTAGATTGTCGTATTGCCTAGTATGATGCATTAGTCAGAGCTAATTGGGATTGGTTTGATTTTATTCTACAAATTTATTAATGATATGCGCATATTATTTCTCCTTCTAATGTAAATATATCAACACATATAAATATTAAAAATTGTATAATTAATAAACACTTACCATTATATGGTTTATTTATTTGGAATTATTTGTAATTCTTAATATTCCCAACACTCTGGATGTCACGATCAAGGGATACACCCTAACTGTAACATGACGTATAGAACACTGAAGGACTCAAGACAAGCCACTTAGCTCTCAAAACATAAGAAATATAACAATAACAGTAAAATAATATTTCAAGTCCAAAACATTTTGTAAAACGAAAAGCGAAAGTCTAAACTCATGTATCAACATAGTCATCTATTACAATAGAATGAAACTGGGCCTAGCCCATGCATCATGTTCAAAAGAGAAATATAAGAAATTGAACTAAACAATTAGAGTGCGTACTCGAAGCATGAGGACTCACCAAAGCTTGACAATCAATTAAATCACCATTAGACACTAAATCGAGAACCATGAATATCAGACCCTACATTTGGGGAAAATATAGGCAAGAGTATGCGTTAGTACAAAACAATGTACCTAATATGATAGTCATGCATAAAACATTCAAATCATGCTAAAATGGACATTTTATTTCATAACATACAATTTACCAAGCTAAAATATATAAGTGAGTTATAAACCATAAGTCATAAATCATGGTTAATGCAAGCTAACTTTTTCTTTAAAGGCTTTGAACTCATATTTGATACTTCTTGAAGTAACCTTAGTTCATTATTACTTGTGGGAAATTAGTCTTAACCTACACGAGACCATGTGAGCTATTACATGGAATCCGGTGTGTACACTACACCGAAAAGTGGTGTCCTACTTGCCGAAGGTAGAACCTTGAACTTCTAGCTTAAATGGATCCACTAGCTAATCGACCTATGTGGGCATGTAGTTATGGGATAAGGAGGTGGCTACTAGAAACTGCACCTCTAATAAAGGGGGAGCATCCATCTCATGAGATTACTTTGGAAACCCAGCCTCTACTACGGGAGAGCTTCCATGTCACTATCAATATCCACTCGGTCCTAAGCATAAAATTCCCACAGAATAGTCTTTTTTTTACGTGACTTCATTACTCATTATAAGTCTCCCTTGGACAAGTGATTCAAGCTAGTGTCATTAAGATAGCTCCTTGTGTTTGATTCAATTAGGTGAGGAAGCCTTTCAACATAAAAATCCTTTATATGTGAGAAAACCTTTCACATCATGCTAGTTTGTTCTTTAGTGAGAATATCCTTTCACAACACAACATCATCATTGGTACTTTACTCTAAAAGCACCCTTAAAATATTTTTCATAGATTTCGTAAAACAATGAATAAGTCCATAATTTACCTCCTTGAGGTCAAAACCAAATTTTAATCATCAACTCTTTAAAAACATGGGCTAGATATGGATTTCATCATAAAATCATGTGAAGCTAGTAATACATGCTCAATTCATAAAACACTTCCTTGACGATCAAAATCCCATAACATATAGTTCTATAACCTGAAAACATGGGGATCACATGGATTCATAGGGGAATTCATTATAAAAGCATTTTAATTCATCAACTCATTTATAGAAGACCATAATTAAATCATTCAAATCCATAATGATAAGAACCTATGATAATTGAATAAACCCCTATCTCAATTGGAGAATTCTACCTTTTGAAAAAAATGAATTTGGGAACTCCATGGCTAAAAGGGATCCATGCATGAAATCATACCTTGAGTCTAAATGCTACCTTCAATGGAAGAATTTGAGCCATAGCTTGAAAACCTAGGTGAATCCTTCTTCTTCTTCTTTAAGTTTCTAGAGAGAGAATATTTGGAAAGGAATTTGGTTTTCTTTGTGAAATTGGAAGAATGATGTAAATGGGGTGAATTTGGGGATTAAAAGGCTTACACATGGGTTCGAAATATAGGAAAAATGACATAGCAAGGAAATAATTAATTAGGAAAATCTCGAAATTCCCTTGAAAAATAACTATCAGCACTTCACCGAACTACTAACCACGGACCCGCCTAACCTACAGCCCGTCCTGGTGGACAATTGATAATGTTCAGAGACTTTTGGTCAATCCACATACTCCTATAGCTCATGACATGTTCCCACCTATGGTCCGTAGGTCCCACCATGGTCCATGACCTGGACTTTCTGAGGATCCAATCCACAGATCCAACTAGGGTGTGTGGCCCACACCAAAAGCCATGGTTGGCTCCTCGTGGATGTCACCTAAAAAGTCTGAAAAAACTGCTATTTTGGCCTTTTGCGTACGGGGTTTTACACTGGCATATTCAAACTGTCACTTTCTCCTTCATCTTTTGAAATGCAAAAAAGCTTATATAAATTGGGGTTTTGACATCGTTAAAGTTCAAGTACTTGAACCTGTCCAATGTTCTTTCAATATAATAAGGTTAAGATAATGTTTCACGACTCGAGCTCACACCCTGGACGTGGTCAACACTTGAGAACCATTTTTTGCCCCCAAGGAAACCCTTATCTTGTTGACTATAAACATAAAACTAACCCAGGCATACATAAGCATCAAAATGAAAGAAACGTTCAAAACAATTTATTGAATCTCAAAACTTCACTTGATATAGTGAGTATGAAACAGAAATTCAATAAATTATCTGAAACTGAAAGACTCTCCAAAACTGTCTATCTGTAAAGCCTATACGGTATAAAGATGAGTGTATGCAAAAACCCCACGACTGTTCAAAAACTATTATCAATAACTCATAAAACAGGAGTCCTTTATAGGTAAGGAGGTTGTACTTAAAAGATGACGTGTAGATGAAGTAACCTGACATAATCTTATTAGGTACTTAAGAACCTGAATTTGCATGATTAAAAAATGTAGGTACATTGAATATACGAGTATGTAATATAGTTGAATAACAGATAACCGAAAGAAAGGATTGAAATAGATAAAACATAAACTCAACTAATGTGAAGGGTTAAAGGAATAAAAGCCTTTAACACATTATTGTCATGACCCGAGACTACACCCTGGACGTGGCCGACAATTGAAAACTATTCCTATCCCTCAAGTGAACCCTTATCTTGGTTGACTACAAGTAGAAGACTAACTCAAGCATACATAAGCATCAAACTGAATTTAAAAACATTTTACTAAATCTCAAAACTTTGCTGAATATATTGACTATGAAGATAGGTTATAATTGGACATCTTAAAACTGAAAGACTCTCCAAAATTATTTATCTATGAAGCCTCTACTATAAAAAGATGAAAGTTAGGATAAGACCCATGATTTCTCAAAAGAACTACCACTAACAACTCATAAAATTGTAGTACTCAGAAAGCAAAGAGGTCTCAGTCATAAGTAGACGAACAAATGAAGTGATCTCATAAGACTTTGTTGAGGATCCTAATAACATGTATCTGCATCATTAAAAGCTGCAGGTCGAATGACATCAGTACATTGAAGATTCCAATTCCAGTAGTTTAGTCAATTATCGATAAAACATAAACTCGACTGAATAAGAATGATTAACTGAATGAAATTCTTTAAAACTTTATAAACACACTTAATAACCTCTCAAAGTCAACATAACAAGTGATACAATAAAATACATTTTTAACTGTATTTTGTAGATTCTCTAACCGATAACCATCACTATGAACTATCTGATGATATAATGTCATGCCCACGTTGTTAGAACTGTCCTACACCTTGTCGGGGGTGTAGAGATCCTCAACTAAGTGGATCCACTAATCTATGATTATAAATCAGTAAGGAATCATCTAAAAAGTATTATACTTGATCCATGTTAGCAAACATGATTTATGGGGGTTGTGAGTTGTTTGAGCTCTCTCCAATATTGGTGCTAAATACTACTCCCAATAATATAACTCATACTCAATGTTTATAAACATATTCTTCCTCTTATTTGATAAAATTGCTCAAACTATCCTCTTGTAAGACGTAACTACTCTTGAAATATCGTTTGAACTCAAAACTCATTTAGAAATCTCAGTTTCTCTTTTATTAATGTCAAAATTAATACCTCGAGAATAGTCCCCTTACACTCTTACTCAAGTCACACTTGAAAAATCTTTCTCGAAAAAAAATCAAAATCATATTTCAATATGATTATTGATGACTCGGGAAGTCAAAATTCATAAACATTGATGATAATCCAGATATCATGTTGCCTAAACATTTATGGCATACTAGTTACCATTATGCTTAAACATTGATGGCATAATTAGATACCATACTTCTTAAACATTAATGTCATAATCGATTGTCATACTAATCATTTTTTAGAAATACTTTCCAAAAGCTCATCTTAACTTTGTCAAAAAATTTGTTTAAACTCAAGTTTTATCTTTAAAATTTTTCTCAAGATTTATAACTCAGAATAGGGTTCATTCTAAAATACATACATGAATAAATAAACTCAAGGATCTACATAACAATATAAAGACATAATAATTAGGGAAAAAAAAACATGAACTCAAGAACTCAAAGTCAACTTATCTCAAGAATACTCAAATCTAGGAAAAGAATCCTAAATTACTCTTACTAGTCTGAAAATAGATGTAGCTATGGTGTAAGGAAGAACTCTTCCAACATTATGATAGCCTTACACACCTGGAAGGAAAAAATCCTTGAAGAATCTCAAAAAAGAAATAGATTAGAAGCCTTAAAAACCTAGCTTGAAGGAGAACAGTC
This sequence comes from Solanum pennellii, assembly GCF_001406875.1. Classification (NCBI taxonomy): domain Eukaryota; kingdom Viridiplantae; phylum Streptophyta; class Magnoliopsida; order Solanales; family Solanaceae; genus Solanum; species Solanum pennellii. Next base: position 56,478,507 of record NC_028647.1, on the reverse strand, counting down.
ATGAAAACATTTCTTGAGATTCTTGAATTACTTTGTTGAAATATCTCTATGGACATGAATTATAACATTCGTTAGTGATTTATAATTGCATGGAGGAATTTGAGTTGAAAATAATAAAATTCTTGGAGAACGACTTACCTTGAAGAAGAATATTGAAATCGATTGAAAGAATCTTAAAAAATAATAAAATAATCTGGAATGGAGTTCTATAATTTGATTTTTCCTTAGGATTTTGTCTTAGGTTTTTAGAGAGAAGAGATGATGGATTAAAAGATGAAAATCTGATTGTTTTTTGTCTTTAATTAGTAAAGAAATTCGTTTGGGGTTTACTTAGAGGTAAATAGACAAAAACGACCCTTTTTAATATTTTTCTGTCGGCTAATTCGTAATAACAATGTGTTTGCATGGTGGATCTTTCTTCTTAACTCTTTACCAACTGAACCCTTAAACTCAATCAAAAAATAATTTTAAACCCCTTCTGTCACGTGTGTAGCCCACCCTCCTTTGAATAAATGACATGTCCAATTCACGTCACATGAATTAATCGCACGTCATAGTTATCTTCATTTACTATTTCTAAAAATTATTAATAAAAATATTAAATAAAAGGTAAAATAATTCTTTAAAATATATTCTTATTTCTCTCACCTTCCTCCAACTTCCGTCCCTCTCTCCCGACCTACAACCACCATCACAACCACCACATACACCCGTATAATCTCTTTCTCTTTGATTTAAACTTATCTTCATACTAAAAAAAAAAGAGTGCTTCTTTCATTTAAACTTGTCTTCATACAAAAAAAGAGGAATATTGAAAATGAAAATGTTGAATCTTAAATTAGATCTAATTTAATCTTCGATTGTTTCTTTTTCCTTTCCTTTCTTTGTAAGTCTTTTGTATTTGAAAATTTTTCTCTTTAATGGTGGTATTTGGTGACACTAAAAATGGAAATTTTAAAAAAAAAAAATTGGGTCTACTAATGGGGTGAGGGTGACTGAATAAGGAGTTGTGGCAAAGATGGGGTGGTGGGTATTTGACGCCTGAAAGAGGGCATTGAGGCGGATATGGGGTTGGGTAAGACTGGGCAACGGAACGGGACGTACCGGTTCCGTTCCGGTACCGTTCCGGTTCGTTCCGGTTCGTCCCGTTTCGGTTGCCTACGGGACGGGCCGGGATAGTCTAAACCGGTACACGGAACGGGACAAAACCGTAGTTCCGTACCGGTGTACCGGTACCGGTTCATTCCGGTTCATTCCGGTTCCGGTCCGGTTCGGTCCGGTTCCAGTCCGGTTTATTTAATATATATTAATTTTTTTATATTTTATATTTTATATAATTTATATTTATATTTTTTATAAATTATATTTTAAAATTTAAATTTTTTCAAATTCCCCGCCCCTGCCCGCCCTGCCCGCCCCTGC
>NC_028647.1:56456252-56465941 GCF_001406875.1 Solanum pennellii | reverse complement strand
TTATATTTTCGTAATTTAAAAAATATCGTCCCGTTAATCCCGTCCCGTTCCATCCCGGACCGTTCCGGTTCATTCCGGTTCCGTCCCGGTATATAGTGGAACGGGACGGAACCGATGAACCATCCCGGTAATTCCGGTCCGGTTCATCCCGGTACCGGTCAAAATTCCGGTCAACGGATTCCGGTCCGGTCCGGTACCGGTTCATTCCGGTCCGGTGACCCGGTTCCGGTCCGTTGACCAGTCTTAGGGTTGGGGATGGCTGAAAAGGGGGGTTAGTGTCACGCCCCAACTCACCGGGCCGTGCGGGCACTTGCTCTAACACCTGCGTAGGATAACCCTCATAACCCAACAACTATAAAACATGCGTAATTTAAAGAAAACGAAGGCAAGTTAAGGATAGAAAAGGATCCAATGAATTCGAAGACTGAAGGAACTGACCTAAGCATAGCTCTCTCTTTAAGAATTAAACAATTCAAAATACAACTTTTCTAAAATCATACAAATTAGTGTACCAATCCCCAAGGACCGAGTCTGACAATTACAAGAGCCACTAAGAGAATAACATGACCAATTGAACAAAAGACAACTTCCACCATGGGGAATGAAAAGTCAAAGCTGCTAGATGATTTCTTCGTCTTCACCTAAGGAAACATCACCAATCTTGCATCCAGACTATGTCAAAAAGACATAGCAAGAGTAGTATCAGTACAATCACACGGACTGGTAGGCATCATCGGTCAATCCGTCGCCTACCTCATAATATATGAATAGAACAATAAAAGATAATGTCTGGACCCCTCCTTCTCCACCCTTTCCTTTTCTTAGAACGCCCTCTAATATCCACCTATGTTTTTCACCTTAGAGATTACAAGCTAAATACGCTAACCACCTTGTATACTACGAATATCGCTACCACACTTAAGATTCCATTAGATCATAACTTAAACACGCTAACCACATTGTATACTACAAGTACCACTACCACACGTAAGCTTTCATTATATCATAGCTTAAACATACTAACCACAGTTTATACTACAAGTACCACTACCACACGTAAGGTTTCATTAGATTATATCTTAAAAATACTAACACATTGTATACTGCAAGTACCACTACCTCACTTAAGGTTCCATTAGGTCATAGCTAAAAAATACTAACCACATTGTATACAACATGTACCATTACCACACTTAAGGATCCATTAAACTTAAATAAAATACCCCCACATATAGATACATATACACACCTCACAATATTGAGCATAACATATTTCATCGTACGCATTTTATCACAAGTAGTTGGCCCTTTCACGGTAAACCAAGTAAAACTGTTAACATGCCGGAACGTGGCAATCCGATCCAAGTTTTATGCCGGAACATGGAAACCTATCCCAGTAAGTATGCCGGAACGTGGCATCCAATCCCAGTTAGTATGTAGGAACGTGACACTCTGATCCAAGTTAGTGTGCCAGAACGTGGCAGTCGATCCCAATCACACATCAGAATAACACATCAAGATCATACATTCAAGTCATGATTTCATGGTTTCGATATTCATATATCTCATTCAACATCTATGATCAATATTGCAACATGCATACATATACAAGTATCACTATGAAGCAAAGCAAGTGTTATCACACAATCATAGAATCACAACTATCACCTAGTCACATGCTTAATTATGTATAGGTTCAGTCGATTTCTTCTTACTCAATTAATCATGTCAAATTCTAGTTCTTCTTAAAGTTTTGTCACTATTTTTCTTAAATCTAACTAGAACTCTCTATCATAATTATCACCACAACGTTTGAAAATACTATGTTCAAAATCCTTTCCCTTAGAAACCCATTCAAGAAACACAATTACGAACCTCGACTGGTTACCGTCTAAAAATCACACTAACCCCATAAACATTGAATTATAACAACTTCCCACGAAATAACTCAGTGCACGAAGGTGTACACATACCTCATACTGTTGAACTAATATATAACATGGTAAGCATGAATTTAGTACTACTCAAACATTAAAACCTAACCTATCTGGCGTCAAGAAATTTAATGGGTTTTGATTCCATTTTCTCTCTTTTCCGGATTTGCTAAAGTAAATTTGGTCAGGAACTCGCAAGATTCCACCATTTCTATTGTAGAAAGCTTCTTCTTATTCTTTTCCCAACTTGAAATAATTTTTCTGAGGTTTGTAGGGTAATTTACGACCTATTAGGGTATTTTAGAAAGATGAAAAAATAAGGATTTCTCGTAATTAGAGTTCTGCCTCACCGATCCCGCTTTATCGAGGTAGGTTGCCACTGCAGCGGCCAGCGTCACCAATCTTCCTGTAGTGGGACAATGTCCACAATTTTTGCACCTATTTACCCTTTGTAAATAATGATAGTTTGGATCGTTACAGTTAGGGCAAACATGGAGGTTGAGGGATGGATGAAAAGGGTGGTTGGGGTTGCAGGTGGGATGAAAAGAAAGGTGGGGAAGGGGGGATAAGGTTGGGGGATAGATCACCTTAGTAAGAGTTTATTCCTTTAGTTCATTTTACCATTTTGGAACATCTTGCCTTAACCAACATAGACCAGATGAGTTAACGTGGAATCCGATGTCATGGAACCCTACACCAAAAGAAGGCGGACTACTTGCCAAGGTAGTACCAAAACATGAACATAGAAAGAAACTATGTGGATCCACTAACTAGTATTTATATTGGGGCAACATAGTTCAAGAACTAGGAGATATAGTTGGGACCCTTTTTATGCTACATGCATTGTAGTCTCCAATCTCAAGAGTACATTAGTGATCCTGCCTTTTCTATGTGGGAAGGGACACTCCTCACTCTAGTTCACTCAGTGCTAAGCTAGAGTCCCTTTTTGAAATGTCTTTAATGTCTTTATTAATCATCATAGCTTATTGTAGGTCATAGGGTCTAACCCTTGTATAAACATCATCATCATCATCATCATAGCTCAATAAGTATTTCATGATTATAGTCCTTTTATTACGATTCACATAGGTGAGGTTAGCACATTAACATTCTCATATCATGATAAGGCACAATGGTATATCGTTCCCCATCCTTATAATATTTACATCTTAAGCTAACACCTCACGAATCATAGTCAAGACATTTCAATTCAACATCATATCACCCTATCAATTCTAATACAAGGCATACTCCAATACAACATCATTACTTAATCACAATTAGCCATAATTTAAAGTAGAGGATAGGGATCATAAGATTTACCAAATCTCCTTCATACTTCATCATCAAGGTCTTAACACAAACACCCAATTTGGGAATGCACAATCACAAGTCAATAACCAACATGAAAACAAGTCTAGAAGAATCACTACATCACAATTCAATACAAGATCGTAGCTTAAGACAGGATACTTCGGTCAATTCACAATATACCTCATAACCTAGACCACTTCTCAAGTACTAGCAAGTTAGGACTATAATTCACCCTAATTCATTCATGATTAGTATAAACACTTCATCTAGTAGTAATTTAACCAATAATTAAGTTAATTGAACCAATATAACATAATTCACATCAAGATCATAACCTAGGGTTAAGGGATAGAGGTCATCTTCTATAAACTAGACCAAACCATCAAGATATATCATAATTAGGTTAGAATACATATTAATCTATTAATAATATACAAAATAAATCATAAACAAATCAATTCATAACACCAATTTCGATATTGGATGAAACACACATGAAAACTCAATTTTTGGAAATCAATTTGATGGAACCCTTTGAGGAAAAAGGTCTCAAAGGTGAATTAGATCCCATACCTTGTTAATTTATGAATATTTATGGAGGAAATTAACCCTTTGCAGACCTTAAACCCTCCCCTAGCTTGGTCTTCAATGGAGTCTTCACTAGAGAGAGAAAGAAGAGAGAAGGAAGAGAGTTTTGTCTTGGAGATTATGTGAGTTATGAGGGCTTAATGAAGTTGGGGTACTTATATGGGGTTTTAATTGACTAAAATATACTTCCCTTAACCCCCAATTAATGACTTAACCCCTAAATAATTAATTGTAACCAACCAAAAACGTGAAGCAAAGTCAGGCCCTCACAGACGAGAGCTCAACGAACGGTCCGTCTGTGAGTCGACGAGCCCTGCCTCCTTCCGTGCTGCAGTTTGTCGATGAGTTCAGAGACTGTTCCAAATTGACCATTAGAAAAAATGGCTAAGTGTTGGTCGACATATGACATCGATGCCCCCTTGATCCACACACGCCTTGTCGACTACCTTCGTCGATGCACACTGCCCTTGGTTGGTCCTTGGGGAGTCGTACCCGGACGTTTAGATCATGGATCGACTTTAACACATTTTAGACACCTTTCCACCAATTTTCATCATTTTCCGACTTCAAAAAGCTAGTCAAATAGGCTAATGTATGCTAGTATTTGCTTGAATTAGTTTCCAAACGTCATGGACGTTCTTGGACGTTTTGGTTTCTAGATTTCCTAAATGACTTATAATCATTAAAGTGGACCTTAAAACAGGTTCTAAACGTTATGACACTTATGTTAGGCTCTAGAATATGTCATGAATTTTCGAAGTGTTACATTTTCCCCCCTTAGGAACATTCGTCCCCGAATGACACTAAAATTCTTTTGACGGAAGGAATAGACTCAAGACTAGCAGCCCAAAAAAAAGCAACACATAACAACACAAATCATATCACTTACACAAGGTAATTCAAGAAGTTTCAACCGCCACACATAAGACTCAACATAACATTCTGAGGAATATCCTTCTCACAACAACAAGAGCTCAACATATCATTTATGAGTCAATTATGTTAAAGTTCACTTATCAACATTCTACATATCATTTCATAAAGACTCACCATATCAAAATGCACAACCTGATTCAAACAAGCAAAATTGCAGATTACTAGCATACTTTACTATAATGCTCACTATAATGACATCAAAAATGCACATTTTTGCAAAACTTCATCAAAAATCAAGAAACTTCAATTTTAGTCATTATTAATAAGAACTACTAACCTTTGTTATCAAATAGATGAGGGTAACGAGACTTCATATCGGCCTCGTCCTCGCATGTTGCACCCTCAACTAGGTGATTCTTCCATAACACCTTTACGGAAGCCACCTCATTATTTCTCAATTTCTTTACTTGCCTATCATGGATTTGAACTTGAAACCTTCTCATAGGAGAGGTTATCTTCCACAACAAGACCCTCAATAGGAAGAATAGACTCGGGATCACCGATGCACTTCTTAAGCATGGTAACATGGAAAACCAGATGAACCGAAGCCAATTCACTAGGCAATATTATCTCATAGGAAACCTTACCAACTCTTTGCAAGATTTCATAGGGACCCAAATAACGAGGATTCAACTTTCCTTTCTTTCAAAATCTAACCACCCCTTTCATAGGCAAAATTTTCAAATACACCTTATCACCTTCTTCAAACTCTAAATCTCTTCTCCTATGATTGACATAAGACTTTTGCATTGGGACCATGAATCAAAGTCTCACTCAGTTCAAACCATTTAACAGGAGACCTACACCTCCTACTATACAAGGCTTCATAAGGAGCCATGGATATGGATGAATGGAAATTACTATTGTAAGCAAACTTCATCAAAGGCAAATGCTTGTCCCAATTTCCCTTGAAATCAATAATACAGGCCTTAAGCATATCTTGAAGGGTTTGAATAGTATGCTACGCTTGACCATCCGTTTGGGGAGGAAAATCGGTAATTAACTTTACCTTGGTACCCAACCCTTCTTGAAATGACCTATAAAACCTAGATGTGAATTGTGCACCCTTATCCGATATGATGGATAATGGAATACCACCCGGCTTTAGATATTTGGCTTTCACTTACTGGCAATTTAGACACTTAGCGACAAATTCCACTATTTCCTTCTTCAAACCTTCCCACAAAAATCCTTCCCTAAGGTCATGGTACATCTTCGTTGAATCCGGATGAATGGAGTAACGGGACCCATGAGCTTTCTCAAAAATCTGACTCCTCAAACCATCTATATTGGGAACACATAACCTTCCTTGGTACCCCAAGATACCATTCTCCCTGAGGAGAATGACTCATTGAGTAAGAATTGATTCATTTAAATCCATCAATGTTTGATCAAGGTGTTGTTTGGACTTCACCTCAACCACCAAAGATGACTCAGATTTATGACATACCACCACACCACCTATGGGAGAATCTTCAATCCGAACCCCTAAACGAGCCAACCTATGAATATCTTTTACTAGGTTTCTCTTGCCTTTCTCAACATGGGACACACTTCCATGGACAAACGAATCAAAGCATCCGCTACTACATTGACCTTAACGGGATGATTGAGGAACTCATGTCATAGTCATTCAAACCATCTCCTTTGCCAGTGATTCAACTATTTTTGGGTGAATATGTATTGAAGACTCTTTAGGTATGTCTACATATCCACATGGACCCATACAAGTAATGCCTCCAAATCTTTAAAGCAAATACCACCGCCGCTAATTCAAGGTCATGAGTCGGATAATTTCTCTCATGCACCTTGAATTTCCTAGAGGCATAGGCTATAAACTTCCCATTTTGCATGAGAACACACCCCAACCCGACTCGGGATGCATCACAATATACTACAAAACCCTTTGTACCTCCGATAGGGTCAATACCAGAGCAAAAGTAAGCCTATCCTTCAACATTTGGAAGCTCTTTTCACATGCCTCCGACCATTCAAATTTCTTACTCTTTTGGGTCAAAGTAGTCAAGGGAGATGCAATGGACGCAAAATTATCCACAAGCCTCCAATAATAACCCGCTACACCCAATAAAATCCTAATGTCTATTGGAGTCAGTGGTCTAGGCTAATTCTTGACCGCCTCGGATTTTCTTGGATCAACCTCAACCAAAACTCATATTTTCTACACTTGGAAAATAATTAATTCTATTTAAGAACTTGTAACACCACCCTCAAATGTTTCATGTGATCACCCTCATTTTTCGTATATACCAAGATGTCGTCAATGAAAACAATGACAAATGAATCTAGGTAACTTCAAAACACTCTATTAATGAGATCCATAAACTCCATTGGGGCATTTGTGAGACAAAAGGACATAACTATGAACTCATAGTGACCATATTTAGTCCAAAATGCCGTCTTTGGTATATCCTCACCTCTCACCCTAAGTTTATGATACCCCACTCTCAAGTAAATCTTAGAAAAGTAGCTAGCCCCTTGGAGTTGATCAAACAAGTTGTCAATTCGAGGGAGAGGATACTTATTCTTAATATTGGCTTTCTTGAGTTGGCGATAATCGATGAACATTCGAAGGGACCCATCTTTATTTTTCACATATAAAATCGGAGCACCCCATGGAGAAATACTAGGTCGAATGAAACCCTTGTCTATAAAATCCATAAGTTGAGCCTTCAACTCTTTCAATTCGGTCGGAGCCATCTGATAAGGAGGAATTGAAATGAGATTCGTATCCGGTAACAAGTCGATAACAAAATCAATTTCCCGCTCGGGAGGAATACCAGGAAGATCATTAGAAAAGACCTCCGAAAATTCCATCACTACGGGGATCGACTCAATTGGAGGAATTTCGGAGTCTAAATCGTGGACCCTTACTATATGGTATAAACACCCTTTAGGGATCATTTCACAAGCTTTCAAACAAGAGATGATGCGACCTCTACGAATATAATTTTCCCCCTTCCACTTTAAAACGGGCTCATTTGGAAAGTTAAACTTAACCACCCTTGTTCTATAATCCATAGAGGCAAAGCACGCATGCAACCAATCCATACCCAATATGACATCAAAATAAAACATATCAAGTTCTACTAGTTCATAAGTAACTCTATTGGGAAACATTATAGGACAATTTCTATAAACTCTTTTTGCAACAACCGACTAAATCACCGCGGTAGACACCACAAAAGGTTCATTTAGAATGTCGGGTAATATTTCAAACTTCTTAGCTATCAATGTAGTAACAAAAGATAATGTAGCGCCCTGATCAAGTAAAGAATATACATCAATAGTTTTTGAACCATTTGTTTGATCTTGACCACTACCCTTATCTTGACCCCTCACATTAGGGCAATCCATAACCTTTTTCCCACTTTAGCACAACCAAAACAATTATCCTTCCCCTTAAGGTAATCATCATAGTGTTTCTTGCCACACTTTCCACAAGTTGGCTTTTCGGTTGGTGAAGTAGTACCCTTTCCCTTCTTAGGCTTAGGGTTAGACACCTTATCATCACGAGCCTTAGGGAACTTTGAAGGAACTTGGTTGGACACCCTCTTTTTGAACATAGGCTTGTTTTGAATATCAAGCCTACTCTTAGAAGAACCACCATCAAAGGATCTTGCCCTCTTGGCATCTCTACTCTTCCTTTTAGCTCTTGCCTTTTCCACTTATTGAGCATGAACCATGAGATGAGAAATAGTAATATTGTCATGTAGAAAATCCGAATTACACTCTTCTTGCAAATCATCCGACACCCCCATTAGAAAGCGGCTCATTTCATCCATAGGGTCGAAAACTAAAGAAGGAGCATATTTTGACAATTTAGTGAATTTAAAAGAGTATTCAAGAACACTCATACCTCCTTGGCGATGGTTGATGAACTCCACCCCTTTGGATTCCCTCTTTTCCCTAGGAAGGAACCTATCAAGAAATTCTTTCTTGAACACTTCCCAAGTCACGGGTCCACCCCTTAACGGACTAGTGTCCCTCCACTGGACATACCAAGTTTGGTCCACATCCTTGAGTTGGTAAGTGGCAAACTCAGCCTTCTCACTAGTAGACAACCCCATAGCATAGAGAATCTTGTAGATCTCATCAATAACTAATAGGGGTCTTGTTCAACCTTGGACCAATAGAAAGTTGGAGGATTCATTCTAGTGAAGTCCCTTAGACGAGAGGCCATAGTAGTAACTTGTTGATTTGCCCTTGGTACAACCTCCGATTAGCTTAGGCCGTCATGGCTTGAGTTTGAGTAGTGGCGGCTTGTGCTTGGGTAGTAATGGCTTGGGCCATTTGGAAAAGAGTGGTCCTTATGTTTATATCCATCAAGGAGGAGGATTCACTGGAGCTTGGTCATCATTCACATGTTCCTCAAGAAAAGGAACTTCATCACCACGGGGAGGAACTCCCGCATTGGCAATCTCTTCTTCAAGTATTTGTGCCGCATTCCATCAAGTATTCATTTCCAATAGTCACAATAATAGGATTAGATGCAAAAGCATATAGAGATAACACTCCGAAGGAACGATATTGGACTTCCAAGAAAGTGAAAGTTTCGTAAGCATCACGTAGGTTCCTATCCATAAGTGTGGCACGCTTCACAATTATGAATATGAACTTACATATAAGTCTTTGAGAGAGACATTGACTCAAAGATAATTCAACCTCATGCTCTGATACCAAGTGTGTCACATCCAAGAATACACCCTAGACGTAACCGGCGTCGTCGTTCTCTTCAAGGACTAAGACTAGCCTCTTAGCTTACATCAATACATTCATAGATCAAATTTAGCGGAAATTTAAAACTTTTTCATTACATCTGATTGAAGGTTTACATAGATCTCTACATACACATAGTATGTATGTATATATATATATATATATATATATATATATATA